>NC_084834.1:130244618-130582118 GCF_033115175.1 Lepus europaeus | reverse complement strand
CACCCTGAACAGATCCTGAAACGGCTCCTCTTTCCCACCCCGTACTGCTTCCCTAAGAAGTATATAAACCCCTGTGTAAAAAATAAACTTTGCAGCTTGATTAGAACTCTTGTCTTGCTGCCTTCCTTGTGTCTCCTGTCCCTTTCATTCCTCCTTCTAGGTGCTCGGCCCTAGTTGACGTCCCGTGGGACAGGACAGTTTCAATTATGTGTTTCTAATGATTTTCTCTGGCAGGTCTCTGCCCTGTGACAGCATCTGGGTAAGGCACTCACACCAGGGGGTGGGCTTGATATTGAGTGCAAACTGCCCCATAAAGGGAAAGGGTTGGGTTTCAAACCTCAGGGAGAACATTTTGATTTTAAGAGCTAGTGAATAAAAAGAAAGAATAGAATCAGTAATCATGAATGAAAATTTGAAAAGGATTAAGGTTAGGGTTACAATGTCACTAGATTAGGGTTAGGATTAGAAGTTAGAGTTTAGGGCTTAGAGTTAGGGTTAGGTTTTAGGGTTTAGGGTGAGGGTGAGGGTTTTGTTGAGGGTTAGGGGATTAGAGTTAGGGTATGGTTAGAGGTTAGGGTTTAGGGTTACTGTTTGGGTTAGGGATTAGGGTTAGGGTTAGGGGTTAGACTTAATTATTATCATGGCATATAGTAGTTTAAAACAGCAACGTTTGGCCAATTACCACATCCTGTTTGGTTCTGGGTTTGGAAGGGATCAGGCACTCAAAGACCTTTTAGAGCCCCCAGGTCCTTTTTGCTGCTAAGGGAGCAGTCGTGAGTGATGATGTCATTAACATTCCATGACAAATACACTACATGTCTACAATGCAAACCTTGAGAGTACCTCCCCAGCAACCCAAGTGAGCTGCACTATTGTCGTCTCTATGAGAGCTACATTTCTTGAGGATTTCTAGGGACCCAGCTGCAAATTCCAAGCTCAAAGGAATTAATTTGAAGTGTTGAATCTGACAAAGCCCAACAAACGTATCAAAAGCTTTAAAAATATTTGGTCTCATTCACATTCATCTGGTTTACCTTCTCTTCCAACACCTTTGACAAGCCCAGCCATCATTGAAAAGTCAAAGAATTGTCACACTTGATAAACAGAACACCTCTACCTGACCTCAGATCAAGTTCATACCTTTATGATCTTAACCATCTGACAGACATAATGATAACCCTGCTGAGCCAGCAAATCCAGGTACAAGACTAGGTTAAAAAACTTTAAAGACACTTTTGTTATAGCTTACCTGGTAAAATCACCAGTTAATTTGTAGAGACAGAACATACATGTACACACAAGTGTGACACATATGTGACGTATCTCATGAAATGGAAAAAGTGGTTTTTGTAACATTTTGCTGCATTATTCTCGTGACTATTGTCCCTCATTGTCAATTGTACTGGGGCCTCCACGGGGAATTACAATTGGCTTCAAGCAGTCAAGGGGATCTCTTAGGTCTATTCCTTGAGAATCCAACACACACATAAGCCAGGCAGGCATGTATTACCAGTTGTTTACTTCACAGGCTTATAGATAGAAGTTGTCCAGTTGATTTGGAGGAGGGAGGTGAGGTTTTCTTTTTTTTATTCCAGATCCTTGCCTTGTACTTAGAAAAGCATTCTGTGAGAAATAAGCCAGTGGTATATTTTCATGAATGACTTCACTTAGCCTTTGTGTAGCCATGAAGGACATCAGGCCACAGCAGCATGGAAGACAAAACCCCAACACAGGTCAGTTGCCAGCGTGCTTTGCAATCTGTAACTTGCAACTCTGTAATCTGTAACCCCAGGTGCCCATTACTCAGTGCCCTTGTATCTCAGTCCTGGCATCGTGTTGGCCTTGCTGATACCACAGTGTAACGTCTCTCCTCCCCTTGCCTTGTCCCAGGTGCTGTGTCAGATTTAAATTAAACCTCCCAAGTTTCTCAACCAATGAGGAATGAAGGGAAGTGGACTCTATAGTAGGGATGAAAAGTAAATTCTGAATGTGGTGACTGCCTCTGCTGACTGGTCACTGCTCTTGAGAGTATCAGCAGGTGTCAGGAAATGCCCGCTTTCAGGTTTCCTCGTGCTCCCTAGTTTGCCCTTTGGTGGGTTCTTGGTCTCAGATGGGCTTATTTCCACAGGGGAACAAAACGGTCAAGATTATTTAGAGGGTGAGAAATCAGACGCACACATGCCTAAGTGGTGAGTCAGAGGGAGAAAAGTGTGGGGGAGGGGAAGTAGTGGGAGATGGAGGAGCTCAGTACTTCCTTTTTTTTTTTTAAAGATTTATTTGTTTTACTTGAAAGTCACAGTTACACAGAGACAAGGAGAGGGAGAGGGAGAGGGAGAGGGAGAGGGAGAGGGAGAGAGAGAGAGAGAGAGAGAGAGTCTTCCATCAGCAGATTCACTCCCCAGATGGCTGCAATGGCTAGAGCTGCACCGATCTGAAGCCAGGAGCCAGGAGCTTCTTACAGGTCTCCCACGCAGGTGCAGGGGCCCAAAGATTTGTGCCATCTTCTACTGCTTTCCCAGGCCATATAGAGAGCTGGATCGGAAGTGGAGCAGCCAGGTCTTGAACCAGCACCTATATGGGATGCAGACACTGCAGGTAGCAACTCTACCCCCTATACCACAGCGCCAGCCCCAGCACCTCCTTTAGTCTCCATCACCAAAGGAAGAGGGGCAAGCCTGTCCTAGGGCCTCCTTTGATGAGGTTGTGTGGTCACCTGGGAGTTTCATGACATCTCCATAAAATTCTTCACAGAGCTTAATATACATTTTTATTTGGCAACTGTTTCCCAGGCACTGGATGAAAACAAGACATCCCTGGAAAGGGAGTGTTCTGAGCGACAAATAGGACAGAAGTTACCGGGGTATGTGGTTGTGACCTCCAGCTCAGCTAGCTACCTTATCCTGTTTCACAATCAGTGGAAATTCTCAGCAGGGTTCTCAGGTGGTATCCAGATGGCACCTCCCACATTCAGAGACAGAACAGAACACTAAAGAAATCTGCCCATTTCAAAGAGGCACAACTTTCACTGAACCAAGGCCAGCTTAATCGCAATTTTCACAGATGGGAATGGAGACAAAATAGAGGCCGGCGCCGTGGTTTAACAGGCTAATCCTCCTTTTGCGGCACTGGCACACCGGGTTCTAGTGTCAGTTGGGGCACCGGATTCTATCCCGGTTGCCCCTCTTCCAGGCCAGCTCTCTGCTATGGCCCAGGAAGGCAGTGGAGGATGGCCCAAGTCCTTGGGTCCTGCACCCGCATGGGAGACCAGGAGGAAGCATCTGGCTCCTGGCTTCGGATCAGTGAGATGCACTGGCTGCAGTGGCCATTGGAGGGTGAACCAACGGCAAAAAGGAAGACCTTTCTCCCTGTCTGTCTCTCTCTCTCACTATCCACTCTGCCTGTCAAAAAAAAAAAAAAAAAATAGAAAGAAACAGAATCCCTGAGCAGAAAAAAAAAAACCACTAGAGGGGGCTCAGATGGACCAGAAACAAAGTGAACAGACTCCCCAGCCCCTCTTTTATTTTTAATTTTTATTAATAACATAGCAGTTTTCACGTGTTTCATAGATACCATTCTAAGTTGATAACCATACTTGTCTCCCTTCCTTCCTCCCTCAAACCACTCCCCCTTACCTTTCTCTTTCTCTTCAAGTTTTGCAATAACTTCTTTTGGGTTTTATATATTCAGTTTTAAGAGCATAGTGATACTTCCTACCATACCCTCCATCCCTCCCTCACTCCCACCCTCCCTCCTTGTCTTTTTCTTATTTTTCTTTTTATCTTTACAATGATGTACTTTCAGTTTTCTTCAACAAATTGTGCTAGGAAAACTGGATCTCCCTAAAATAAATAAAGAATCCAACAGGAGGTAAGTAAAAAATGAGTGTTTCTCAAGAGTATAGACAAGAGCTATAAACAATAATGAAATGCCAAAATATCAATTTTGCTAATATATGTTACAATTTTTGGATTCTGTATATTAGTTACCACAAATCAGAGAAAACACATGGTATTTGTCTTTTGGGGATGTTGGACCTCTCAGTTGCAGAGATGCCCACTTGCCCGGGAGGACGCCCAAAGATCCAGACTCCAGACCAGTTGATGCAAAAAGCATGAGGTTTTTATTGAACGTTTGCGCAAACGGGCCCCCACCTCAGGCGGTGAGGAGCCCTGAGCGGCAGTTTCACACAGGTTATATAGGCAACGAATTAGCATATTCCTAATGCGCATGCATAGGATTGGTCAGTTCAGAGGGACCATTAGCATATGGAATGCAGTGGCAACACGGGATTGGCTGGTTCAGAGGGACAATTAGCATATGGAATGCAGTGGCAACACGGGATTGGCTGGTTCGGAGGGACAATTAGCATACCGGAGAGTGCTGAGGGAGAGTGCTGAGGAGAGTGCTGAGGAGAGTGCTGAGGAGAGTGCTGAGGAGAGTGCTGAGGGAACGTGCTGAGGAGAGTGCTGAGGAGAGTGCTGAGGAGAGTGCTGAGGGAACGTGCTGAGGAGAGTGCTGAGGAGAGTGCTGAGGGAACGTGCTGAGGAGAGTGGCAGCTCTGCTCTGGGCATGCCTAGAGGTTCTCTGAAGGGATTGACTTTTCCTTCCCAGAGAACGTCCTGCCCGCTGGACTCTGGGGAACATCTAACCTCTTAAGAAGCCCCTGATATTTGCCCAGACCTAGTTTCTTGTCCCTCTCCCCCATAAGGGTCCTTCAGGGACTGGCCTAATTCACTAAGCATAATGGTCTCCATTTTGTTATGAAAGACAGGATTTCATTCTTTCTTTAGCTGTATAGTATTGCATCATGCATATATACCATCATCATTTGATGGAAATCTAGGTTGATTTAATATCTTAGCTATTGTCAGTTGAGCTACCATAAACATGGGGGTACAGATAATTTTTCACGTGCTGATTTCATTTCCTTTGGGTAAATCTCCATACTGTTTTCCCACCAACAGTTCATTATGGCACAAGTTCCCCACATGCTCACCAGCATTTGTTACTTCTTGATTTTTGGATGACAACCACTCTCATTGTGGTTTTCATGTGTGTTTCCTTGACGACTGGTGATTCTGAGCCTCTTTTCACATGTCTGTTGAAAAATTTTATTTCATCCTTTGAAAAATGCCTGTTTATATCTTTAGCCCATTTCTTACTTGGAGTGTTGATTTGTTGCTATTGAGTGTCTTGAACTCCTTATATATCCCGAATATTAATGCTTTATCAGGTATATGATTTGCAAATATTTTATCCTATTCTGTCTGTTGTCTCTTCACTTTGTTGCATGTTTCCTTTGCTGTACAGAAGATTCTTTGTTTGATGCTTGTAATTTTTATCGTTCTTGCTTGTGCTTCTGGATCTTATCCAAGAGTTTTTCCAATGGCAGTGTCTTGCTGTGTTTCCCCAATCTTTTCTTCTAGTAATTTGATGGTCTCAAGTTGCAGATTTAGATCCTTGATCGATTTTTGGGTTGACTTTTGTATAAGCTGTAAAGTTAGGGTCTGGTTTCAACTTCTGCATGTGGAGATCCAGTTTTCCCAGCACCATTCGTTGAAGAACTGTCCCTTCTCCAGGAATTGATTTTAGCTCCCTTGTCAAAGTTAAGTTGGTTGTAGATGGGTGGATTGATCTGGGGATTCTATTCTGTTCCATTAGTTGATATGTCTGTTATTCTGCCAGTATCAAGCTCTTTTTATAACTGCACTGGAACATGGCTTAAGATCTGTTATTGTGATCTGTCCAATTTATTTTTACTGCTTAGGATTGCTTTAACTATTCAAGGTCTCTTATGATTCCATATGAATTTTAGGGCCTTTTTTTTCAGGTCTGAGAATGTCTTAGGTGTTTTGATTGGGGTCCCATTTCATCTGTATGTTGCTTTCAATATATGGACATTTTGGGGGCCAGAGCTGTGGTGCAGCAGGTTAATGCCTTGGCCTATCCCATATGGGCACCAGTTCTAGTGCCAGCTACTCCTCCTCCTATCCAGCTCTCTGCTATGGCCTTGGATAGCAGTGGAAGATTGCCCAAGTCCTTGGGTCCCTGCACCCACGTTGGAGACCAGGAAGAAACTCCTGGCTCCTAGCTTCGGATTGACCCAGCTCTGGCCATTGTGGCCATCTGGGAGTGAACCAGTGGATGGAAGACCTCTCTATCTCTGGCTCTACCTCTCTCTGTATAACTCTGTCTTTCAAATAAATAAAATAAATCTTTGAAACAAATAGCATGGACATTTTGATTATATTAACTCTTCCAATTCGTGAACATTGAATTTTTTTCTCCTTTTTTGGGGGGTCTTTTTTTAAAAAAAACTCTTTCCTTAATGTTTTGTTATATTCACTACAGAGGTTTTTCACATACTTGGTTAAATTTATCCTAAGGTATTTAAATACTAAAGCTATTGTGAATGTGATTAATCTTAGAAATTCTTTGTCAGCATGGGATTGTCTATGCATACAAAGGCTATTGATTTTTACAGGTTGGTTTTATTTCCTGCCACTTTACCAACTCCTCTTATGAGTTCCAATAGTCTCTTAGTGGATTCTTTTGATTCCCCTGTATATAGAATCATACCATCTGCAAATAGGGATCATTTCATTTCCTTCTTTCCCATTTTGTATCTCTTTGATTTTCTTTCCTTTTCTTGTCTAATGGCTCTCGCTAAAACTTCCGGGACCATATTGGATAATACTGGTGAGACTGGGCATCTTTGTCTGGTTCCAGATCTTATTGGGAATGCTTCTAGCTTTTCCTTATTCAATAAGATGCTGACTATGGGTTTGCCATAAATTGCTTTGAATGTTTTATAACAACTGCAATGTAGTATGTCCTGAAATCTGGTATTGTGATGCCTCTGGCTTTCTTTTTGTTGTCCAAGATTGCTTTAGCTATTCGAGGTCTCCTGTGTCTCCGTATGAATTTCAGCATCATTTTTTCCAGATCTGAGAAGAAGGTCTTTGGTATCTTGATTGGTATTGCATTGAATATATAAATTGCTTTTGGGAGAATAGACATTTTGATGATATTGATTCTTCCAATCCCTGAGCATGGAAGATTTCTCCATTTTTTGGTATCCTCTTCTATTTCTTTCTTTAAGGTTTTGTAGTTTTCATTGTAGAGATCTTAAACGTCCTTGGTTAAGTTTATTCCAAGGTATTTGATTGATTTGTAGCTATTGTGAATGGGATTGATCTTAGAAGTTCTTCCTCAGCCGTGGCATTGCCTGTGTATACAAAGGCTGTTGATTTTTGTGCATTGATTTTATATCCTGCTACTTTGCCAAACTCTTCGATGAGTTCCAATAGTCTCTTACTAGAGTTCTTTGGGTCCCCTAAATAAAGAATCATATCATCTGCAAAGAGGGATAGTTTGAGTTCTTCCTTCCCAATTTGTATCCCTTTAATTTCTTTTTCTTGCCTAATGGCCCTTGCTAAAACTTCCAGAACTGTATTGAAGAGCAGTGGTGAGAGTGGGCATCCCTGTCTGGTACCAGATCTCAGTGGAAATGCTTCCAACTTTTCCCCATTCAATAGGATGTTGGCCATGGGTTTTTCATATATTGCTTTGATTGTATTGAGGAATGTTCCTTCCATACCCAGTTTGCTTAGAGTTTTCATCATGAAAGGGTGTTATATTTTATCAAATGTTTTCTCTGCGTCTATTGAGAGAATCATATGTTTTTTCTTCTGCAGTCTGTTAATGTGGTGTATCACGTTGATTGTTTTGCGAACGTTGAACCATCCCTGCATACCAGGGATAAATCCCACTTGGTCTGGGTGGATGATCTTTCTGATGTGTTGTTGCATTCTATTGGCCAGAATTTTATTGAGGATTTTTGCATCTATGTTCATCAGGGATATTGGTCTGTAAGTCTCTTTCTCTGCTGCATCTTTTTCTGGCTTAGGAATTAAGGTGATGCTGACTTCATAGAAAGAATTTGGGAGGATTCCCTCTTTTTCGATTGTTTTGAATAGTTTGAGAAGAATTGGAGTTAGTTCTTCTCTAAATGTCTGGTAGCATTCAGCAGTGAATCCATCTGGTCCTGGGCTTTTCTTTGTTGGGAGGGCCTTTATTACTGTTTCAATTTCTGTGTCAGTTATGGGTCTGTTTAGGTTTTCTATGTCTTCCTGGCTCAATTTAGGTAGGTTGTATGTGTCCAGGAATCTGTCCATTTCTGATAGGTTTCCCTGTTTGCTGGAATACAAGTCCTTGTAGTAATTTCTGATGATTCTTTTTATTTCTGTGGTGTCTGTTGTTACGTTTCCTTTTTCATCACTGATTTTATTGATTTGGGTCTTTTCTCTTCTTTTTTTAGTTAGTTATGCTGAAATTCATATGGAGACACAGGAGACCTCGAATAGCCAAAGCAATCTTGGACAACAAAAACAAAGCCGGAGGCATCACAATACCAGATTTCAGGACATACTACAGCGCAGTTGTTATCAAAACAGCATGGTACTGGTACAGAAACAGATGGATAGACCAATGGAGCAGAATAGAAACACCAGAAATCAATCCAAACATCTACAGCCAACTTATATTTGATCAAAGATCCAAAACCAATCCCTGGAGTAATATAGTCTATTTAATAAATGGTGCTGGGAAAATTGGATTTCCACATACAGAATCATGAAGCAAGACCCCTACCTTTCACCTTACACAAAAATTCACTCAACATGGATTAAAGACTTAAATCTATGACCCAACACCATCAAATTATTAGAGAGCATTGGAGAAACCCTGCAAGATATAGGTACTGGCAAAGACTTGTTGGAACAGACCCCAGAAGCACAGGCAGTCAAAACCAAAATTAACATTTGGGATTGCATCAAATTGAGAAGTTTCTGTACTTCGAAAGAAACAGTCAGGAAAGCAAAGAGGCAACCAACAGAATGGGAAAAATTATTTGCAGACTATGCAAGAGATAAAGGGTTGATAACCACAATCTACAAAGAAATCAAGAAACTCCACAATAACAAAACAAACAACCCACTCAAGAGATGGGCCAAGGACCTCAATAGACATTTTTCGAAAGAGGAAATCCAAATGGCCAACAGACACATGAAAAAACGTTCAAGATCACTAGCAATCAGGGAAATGCAAATCAAAACCACAATGAGGTTTCACCTCACCCCGGTGAGAATGGCTCACATTCAGAAATCTACCAACAATAGATGCTGGAGAGGATGTGGGGAAAAAGGGACACTAACCCACTGTTGGTGGGAATGCAAACTGGTTAAGCCACTATGGAAGTCAGTCTGGAGATTCCTCAGAAACCTGAACATAACCCTACCATACAACCCAGCCATCCCACTCCTTGGAATTTACCCAAAGGAAATTAAATTGGCAAACAAAAAAGCCGTCTGCACATTAATGTTTATTGCAGCTCAATTCACAATAGCTAAGACCTGGAACCAACCCAAATGCCCATCAACAGTAGACTGCATAAAGAAATTATGGGACATGTACTCCATAGAATACTATACAGCAGTAAGAAACAATGAAACTCGGTCATTTGCAACAAGATGGAGGAATCTGGAAAACATCATGCTGAGTGAATTAAGCCAGTCCAAAAGAGACAAATATCATTTGTTCTCCCTGATCGGTAACAACTAACTGAGCACCAAAGGGGAAACATGTTGAAGTGAAATGGACACTATAACAAACAGTGACCTGATCAGCTCTTGTCCTGACTGTTGATGTACAATGTAATACTTTATCCATTGTAGTATTTTTTTTTGTTCTAGTACTAGTGGTTGAACCATGTAATTAACACACAATTATTCTTAGGTGCTTAAATTTTAACTGAAAAATGATCCCTGTGAAATATAAGAGTGGGAAAAAGAGAGGGAGGAGATGTACAATTTGGGACATGCTCAATCGGACTTGCCACAAATGGTGGAGTTAGAAGCATGCCAGGGGATTCCAATACAATCCCATCAAGGTGGCATGTACCAATGCCATCTCACTAGTCCACGTGATCAATTTCAGTTCACAGTTGATCACATTGATAGGTCTAAGAGTCAAAGGGATCACACAAACAAGACTAGTGTCTGCTAATACTAACTGATAGAATCAAAAAGGGAAAGAACAATCCAACATGGGAAGTGAGATACACAGCAGACTCATAGAATGGCAGATGTCCTAAATAGCACTCTGACCTCAGAATCAGCCCTTAAGGCATTCGGATCTGGCTGAAGAGCCCATGAGAGTATTGTAGGCATGGAAAGCCAAGACACTCTGGAAAAAAAAAAAGAAGACCTAAATGAAAGATCTCTGTGAGTGAGATCCCAGTGGGAAGAACGGGCCATCAAAGAAGGAGGTACCTTTCGCTGAAGGGAGGAGAGAACTTCCACTTTGACTATGACCCTATCGGAATAAGATCAAAGTTGGAGAACCCTAAAGGCTTCCATAGCCTTGGCAACTCATGACTAGAGCCTAGGGAGATTACTGACGCCATAAACAGGAGTGTCAAATTGTTGAATCAACAACAGGAGTCACTGTGTACTTTCATTTCATGTTGGATATGTCCTTAATGTGTTGTCCAATGTGAAGTAATGCTATAACTAGTATTGAAACCGTATTTTTACACTTTGTGTTTCTGTGTGGGTGCAAATTCATGAAATCCTTACTTAGTGTATACTGAATCGATCTTCTGTATATAAAGATAATTGAAAATGAAAAAAAAAACCTGGTGTTAAATTGGAAATTGCATAGAAAATTAATCAATTTTAAAAAAATATCATGTAGGATCTCTGTCCTTAATGTGCTGTACATTGTGATTTAATGCTAGAACTAGTACTCAAACAGTATTTTTCACTTTGTATTGCTATGTGGGGGCAAACTGTTGAAATCTTTACTTAATATATACTAAACTGATCTTCTGTATATAAATAGAATTGAAAATGAATCTTAATGTGAATTGAAGGGGAGAGGGAGCGGGAAAGGGGAGGGTTGCGGGTGAGAGGGACGTTATGGGGGGGGGGAAGCCATTGTAATCCATAAGCTGTACTTTGGAAATTTATATTCATTAAATAAAAGTTTAAAAAAAGAATTCCCATATAAAATTGCCTTGAATGTGTTGAGGAATGTTCCTTCTATACCCAAATTGCCTAAGGTTTTCATCATGAGGGGTGTTTTACCACATGCTTTCTCTGCATCTATTGAGATGATCATACGTTTTTTGTCCATCAGTCTGTTAATGTGATGTACCACATTGGTTGATTTGCAAATGCTGAACCATCCCTGCATACCAGGGGTAAATCCCACTTGCTCCAAGGGAATGATATTTCTAATGTGTTGTTTAATTCGATTGGCTGGTATTTTGTTGAGGATTTTTGCATCTATGTTCTTTTTTTTTTTTTTTTTGACATGCCGAGTTAGACAATTAGAGAGAGACAGAGACAGAGAGAAAGGTCTTCCTTCCATTGGTTCACCCCTCAAATGGCCTCTACAGCTGGTGTGCTGTGCTGATCTGAAGCCAGGAGCCAGGTGCTTCTTCTTGGTCTCCCATGCAGGTGCAGGGCCCAAGAACTTGGGCCATCCTCCACTGCCTTCCCAGGCCACAGCAGAGAGCTGGACTGGAAGAGGAGCAACTGGGACAGAATCCGGCGCCCCAACCAGGACTAGAACCCAGGGAGCCAGCGCCACAGGTGGAGGATTAACCTAGTGAGCCTAGTGACGGCCTCATCTATGTTCATCAGGGATATTGGTCTATATTCTCTTTCTCTGCTGCATTTTTTTTCTGGCTTAAGAATTAGGGTGATGCAGGCTTCATAGAAGGTCCTGGGCTTTCCTTTGTTGGAAGGGTCTTTATTACTAATTCAATCTTTGTCTTGATTGTTGGTCTATTTAGGTTTTCTATGTCTCCTTGATTCAATATTGGTAGATTATATGTGTCCAGAAATCTATTCATTTCTTCTAGATTATTATTGATAAGTAATGTTTTGATCCTACCACTTTCCCATAAAGATTCCTATTGCTTGTTTTGGATTTCATTTGTAGCTTTACTAGGAGATTTTTTTTTTTACCTTCATATGCTTTCATGATGCTGGCTATTTTTCTCTGTTTCTATGTGTAGCAGATCTCTTAAGCATCATTTGTAAGGCTGGATGAGTGGTAACAAATTCTTTCAATTTCTATTTATTTTAGGAGGACTTTATTTCACCTTCATTTATAAATGAAAGCTTTGCTGGGTAGTTTTCTGGGTTGACAGATTTTTTTCTTTAAGACTTGGATTATGTCTTTCCACTCTCTCCTAGCCTGTAAGGTTTCTGATGAGAAGTTTGCTGTGAGTCTAATTGGAGAAACAAACTTTAATAATCTGTTGTTTCTCTCATGCACATTTTAGGATATTTTCTTTATGTTTTACTGTGGAGAGTTTGACTATAATGTGTCACGGTAAAGCTCTTTTCTGGTCATGTCTATTAGGAGTTCTCTGTGCTTCTTGTATGGACGTCCCATTCTTTCTCCAAATTAGGGAAGTATTCTGCTATTATCTCACTGACCATGTCTTCTAATGCATTCTCTTGTTCTACACTTTCAGGAACCTATAAGATAAGTAAGTTTGTTGTTCGATAATATCCTGTAAATCTTGAGCACTATTGTTAGTTTTTGTAGTTTATTTTCAGTCTAGGATGTTTCCAAGGATTTCTCTTCTAGCTCAGATGCTCCTTGCTTATTGAGTCTGTGGATAAGGCTTTCCACTGTATATTTTATTTGACATATTGAATTCTTCATTTCTAATATTTCAGTTTGATTCAGGATAGCAGTGTGTACACTAAGGGTACTTCCCTAGGGATCCTGGCTGTTGTTGCCTCTTCAAGATTTGTTCCTCAAGAATATTCCAGCTGTGGGAACCACATCCTTCCAGGCAGATGAGAAGGGAGCTCTCCAGAGTCCAAGTGACTCTGGCAGCTTCTGGAACTGTCCTCACTCTCTTGCCAAGGAGGCAGAATCTCTGCTGGCAGAGACTGGATTGGGGCTGCCCTCCTGGCTCCAACAACATGAAGGGGGCTAGACCAGGTGCACAGCTGTGGGCAAGTCCCTTATGCATTAGGAGTTAGTACGAGGCACACACTTAAAGCACAACCACCACCTCCGGGCTGGCTCAATGCCAGGTTTATTACCCAACGTCAGGTACCTGTCTGTGGTGGTGAATGCGAATAAGGAGGACAAGTTTGAGGCTACAGGACAGAAAAGGTTAATCTTCTGATAGATGAGGACAATAGCAGAGTCTGGGCTCTCAAAACTCCTGCCCTGCCTCAGTGAGGACAGGCTGGCCTGTGAAGGAGTACAAAGTGGGGAGGGGCTGCTGGGTCAGTGCTGAGGCGGCTGTGGGTCTGGTCACGGGGCATCTGGCGTGTCAGCACAGGTCCTTGATAAACTTGCTTGAGTGTTTGACTTCGTCCTGAGAATGCAGCAGGACATTCTGCACGACTAAGCAGCTACAGCACATTGTCTGGCTGAGATCTGAAAGAGGAAAAATGTTGTGTTAGCGAGTCCAGGGCTTCCTTGATCAGGAGGAGGCCCACTCAGCCTGGAGCCCATGCTCACTATGTCCCCTGTTACTCGTACCCCTTCACGTCCTTTTACAACACACAGGAAACCTCTGGTCACGCTGATCACAGAGGACCAGATTGCTCTAGAGCTACAGCAGACTTTCTAAAGGACAGCTCTGAATTCACAAGCAAGCTTTATTTATCTGTTTGAATGATCACTATAGGCAGTTACAGGCTCAGAAGTTATCACCTACAAAAGTGAAAAGAAAATCATATTTGTTGCGGCTGTAAGCTTAGTCTCTTCCCCTTTCCATAAAGGGGTCTCTGCATGGATTCCGGAGATTGTGTTTGCAGAGAAATGGAGACACTGGGGACAGGACACTGAAAGTGTCAGAGGAACCATGCGTTTGTGGAAGAGAAACACCAAGGTCTCCCATGAAGACCCAAAGCCAACCCTGATGCCCACCACTGATCAGCAAACACCTGCTCCCTGTTCCTGGGGCCACTGCCCTCCTCTTGGAGGTTGCTGAGCACTCCCATGCAGAGACCTCGGCTGGGCTTGCATCTTCCAGACACTCTGCTGCTCACAACGAGTTGCCAAGACCAAAGGGAGATACTGATGCTGTGCGGGGCCCTTTGACCCCAGCCCCCTTGAGCTCTGATGACACAATGCCCAGACCCAAACTTGCCACGCCCTGCTTCTGTTGTCTAAACCCTCAGGGAGCCTGGGGAGGACCTGTGTCGTCTGTCAGTGTGCCCCTGGCAGTGAAAAGGCCACAGCAGATGCCTGGGATCTGGCTCTCTGGACGCTTTTTCCAAGCCCACTCCTCGGACACATATGCCTGAGCTGGGCCATGGTGCTGGCAGAGGGATCAGTCACGCTATTCCTGCTTGGGCTCTGGGCGCACCTGGAACCGGGCCAGAGTTCCCCTGGTCGTCCCTCATGGCGCTATGTTTCGTCTGAGGTGGTGATTCCCAGGAAGGAGCTGCACCAGGGCAAAGGTGTTCAGGTGCCAGGCTGGCTCTCCTACAGCCTGCGTTTTGGGGGCCAAAGACACGTCATCCGTATGCGGAGAAAGAAGCTTCATTGGCCCGGACACCTGCTAATGATGACTCAGGATGACCAAGGAGCCTTGCAGATGGACTATCCCTACATTCCTATGGACTGCTACTACCTCGGCCACCTGCAGGACATTCCTCTGTCCACCGTCACCATTGACACCTGCTATGGGGGCCTGGAAGGCATCATGAAGCTGGATGACCTTGCCTACGAAATCAAACCCCTCAGGGACTCGCACAGGTTTGAACACATCGTTTCTCAGATAGTGGCCGACTACAACGCCACGGGGCCCATGTATACGCTGGAACACAAGGAGGATATGGACCCCTTCTTCTCTGAGGTGAACAGCACTGTGGCTCCCAGGTTCTCTTTTATGATGTACAGTGCCCATATGTTCCGTGTGAAGCATCATGTTCAAATTACTAATGGACTGTTTCAGGTATTCACCAATGTGTCAAAATCCGTCCAATTTATAATGCATTTGTACAGTGTTGTTGATAATCTTTTCAGAACTATGTATGCTGAGATTTATGTTTCTTACCTAATCATATATGATCAAGCAGATCCGGTATCCCCTATTGATGACTATAGAGTTCCAGGAAGTCCATTATTTAATCTGTATGCTAATGTGTTATATCCAGCTATTTATCCACACTCAGCCACAGTATTTACACCAACTAGGCCACATGAAAGTGAGTATGAACTTCGTGGGTATTGGGTGTGTGGCCGTAGAGCATTTAACTATCTTGGGTACCAAGGCAGACATTATTTTTCATTAGGTGTTGTAGTTGCACACCAACAGGCAAAACTCTTGGGTGTGGATGTTGACGAACCATGGTGCATTTGCAATAGAAGAGCCACCTGTGTAATGTACATATACCCTCAGCTGACTGATTCCTTTAGCAACTGTTCTTTTACTCATATTCAACATATAGTTGGGCCATTTACTTCAAAATGCTATTTCTCAGACTTCCATGACTATCATAATAAAACTCTACTTCAGGAACGTTGTGGAAATCGTAAGATAGAGGGAGGGGAGAAATGTGATTGTGGCTCCTTCAAGCAGTGTCATGCCAGCAAATGTTGTAAAGCCAACTGTGATTTCACACCTGGAAGTGTTTGTGATAGAGAACAGTGCTGCACAAACTGCACCTACTCCCCTCTTGGGACTCTCTGCAGACCCGTCCAGAACATATGCGACCTTCCAGAGTACTGTCGGGGGTCCACCTTCACATGCCCTGATGATTTTTATTTGCAAGATGGAACCCCATGCACTGAAGAGGGCTACTGCTATCAGGGGAACTGCACTGACCGCAGTATCCACTGCAAAGAGATCTTTGGTAAAGATGCTGAGAATGGTCACGACAGCTGTTACTGGATAAATGAATTAGGGTTCCGATTTGGCCATTGTTCTAGAAAGGAAACATTTCGTTTACACACTGGATGTACTAAAGAAAACAACAAGTGTGGAAAGCTGCAGTGCACCAACGTCACTCGGATTCCCCAGCTGCAGGAGCACGTTTCATTCCATCAGTCTTTATATGAAGGTGTCTTCTGTTTTGGACTGGATGAACACCGTGGGAATGAAGCAATTGATGTTGGACATGTGAGAAACGGTACTCCCTGTGCTAATGGGCGTTTCTGTTTTAACAGCGAGTGCAATACGACTTTGGATAAGTTGAACTATGACTGTTCCCCTCAGAAGTGCAATTTCAGAGGAGTTTGCAACAATAAAAAGAACTGCCACTGCCATGTGGGCTGGGATCCCCCGGCGTGCCTAAATACAGGTTCTGGTGGAAGTTTGGACAGTGGACCGCCTCTTAAAAGAGTGCGTACAATAAGGTTTAGCATGGCACCAGTGATCTATTGGAGAGTTGTCTTTGCTCGCCTTTATTGCTTAATTTTTGCTCTGCTCTTCGGGATGGCCTCACGAGTACGGACAATTATGACTACCACTGTCAAGGAAAAAACAATTCCTGAGGCAGAGTAAAATATCAGTCAGCCTCCCGACCCCTGCCTGTAGCAGGAACAGCTGTGAAAAAGAATCAGTACAAGAGACAGCAGCACTGGAGATCATGCATCCTGCACACGGGGGTCATTCCCTCTGCCCTGGGGGAGGCGGGCGGCCTGGGTTTCTGTCAGCAGTTCTCCCTGATGGGTCACTGGTGCTCAGCTGAAATAAATCTTCGGGACCTCACGTCGTTGTCTTCACGTCCTTCCATCAGCATTAGGCGTCCATAGGAGCCCATGTCTCGGTCTGGAGTTGGAGACCTGGGTCAGCAGCAGGGCGAGGCCTGAGCCACTCGTCCCAGGATTAATGAAGTTGTCCCCAGCTCCCTGAAGGAGACATTCAGGACATTTCTCCAAAAGAGTGTTCCTGGGCTTGTGTTTCTCCTCCTCTTCTGAGTAAACTCTCCTTTCCTGAATCCAGGATGAGTTTAGGCCTCCCTGGGCTAATAATCCCAACCAAAGTCTCCCATTCCACACTAGAGTGACTGTGAGCATAGGGATAGAGGGATGGGGGCTCAAATCCCCCGCCAGGCAAAAGCTGTGCCAACCTGGGGCACAGATCCCTCCGTGAGAGGTGGCATGTGAGGAGGCCTGACTGCAACAACTGTCCTGGCCTGGGAGGGAGCAGACGGCCAGGGTGAGAAGCCAGCCTGGAACCTGGGCTGCTGAGGGCACACGGCTCATGGTGTGATTGGGGTGGGAGCCATCCTAGCTGTGCACGCATTGTTGAGCCCTGTTGCTTTTCATCTCCTCCTGGGACAGGTCCACTCCCAGTGCCTACGAATCCCAAATCCTCGTGCCATGTTTGTGCTTCATGCTGCCTCGAACCTAAGCGTCAGACTCCAAGCTCACTCTCATCTTCTGCTTGCTTACTCTCTGGTGGATCCAGCTGCTATACTGTCCCTTTCTCTTTTCCCACTGGATCCCTGTTTAGAGATATTGATATTCCATTGTACACCCACATCCCCCTTCACAAATGTTTCCATGTCTTGCTCAGAGCTTTGTCACAACTGCCCTGTAGATCCCGGAAGCCAGGGAGGGCCTTCCTGTGAGACCTGTGCTATCTTCCCACCAAGAAGCAGCATCCTGTGCACAGGAACCTGAGCCAGGTCTTGGGAAGAGGCTCCCTCAGGTTTCAAGGGCATTGAAAGCAACTCCAAAGTCCCCTAGCTATGCATTCAGTAGGGTGGAGCCACCCCACTGGGAAAGTCCCAGGGCAGCATGCATGAGAACTGGAAGGGAGTTCAGGCCCAGCATGTGAACTGGGAGAGGGAGTTTAGAGAAGACTTAGATGGGGTCCTGGGTGAGGCAGCACCTGTCCTGGAGAAGAATGGGGGACTCTTATTGCTGCTGAGTCAACAGCCCCACCCCCACCCCCGAGAGCCCTGAGAGGGGCACCTGCTTCCCTGAGTCCCACAGGCCTTCACTTTGTGCCAATAGGGGCAGGAGGGCAGGAGGGGGCCTGGGCAATGGGTCTGCCCATAGGAGATGGGAAATGACAGCAGCGAGAGGCCATGGATGCACGGTAGCAGGTGTGAGTCCCACCGCAGAGGAGAAGCCAACCCAGACACCACACCAAGTTCCTTTCCTTCTAGGGGTGGGCCAGGTGCTTCTTGTCTGCTTCTGAAATGCTCTGATGGCTGAGGGGAGCTGAGCCTTCCTAGCTGGGGTGTGGAGGAAGAGACAGCTGGCCACAGGTCCTGAGCAGGAGCAAGGTCCTTCTGTCCCCAGGCCTGGGCTGCCCCAAAGCCTGTGTCCCACAGCCCAGCTCAGCCCAAGTCACAGGTCTTCTTCCTGTCTGAGACCTGCAGGACCCTGGAACCAGGGCTTAGCGGGTGTCACCTGGAGCCCACTTGGGAGATACGGGACACCACAGGGGCCTTGGAGGAGCTCCCAGAGCCTGGGGCACACACGACTGCTGCTGTCGGGGGTCCCACTTGTCTTTCACACTCAACAGAGGGCACAGGCCCTGGGCCAGAGGAGGCTGCTGCTGAAGGCACAAAGGGCCATGGGCATGTGGGTAGACACAGGAGATGGAGCTGTGGAGGGCTGAGGTGACTGCCAGCAGGCAGGATCCTGAGGACATGTGTGTGTGTATGTGTGTCTTTGTGTATGTGTGTATATGTATCTTTGTGTATATGTGTGTGTTTGTGTGTCGGTTGTTTGTGTGTGCCTGTGTGTTTGTGTGTTTTTGTACATGTGTGTTTTTGTGTGTATCTGTGTTTGTGTATGTGTGTTTATGTATGTGTGTACTTGCATGTATGTGTGTATGTCTTTGTGTGTATATGTATTTTTGTGTATGTGTTTGTGTGTGTGTGTCTGTGTGTGTGTCTGTGTCTATATGTCTGTGCATTTGTGTGTCTGTGTGTTTGTTTGTGTGTGTGTTTGTGAGTGTGTGTGTGCTCACAGCTTCACATCTACTAGGAATGAAAGAATGAAAATGGGTCTTAAAACATTTTTAGATTTGTTCATTTATTTTCCTTTAAAGAGGGAGATCTCCCACCCTCTGGTTCACTCCTCAAATGCCTAAAACAGCTAGGGCTGATCCAGGCTGAAGCCAGGAGCTGGGGACCCAATCAGGGTCTTCTTGTGAGTGTGGCAGGGGCCCAGGTGCTTGAGGCATCACATGCTGATTCCCAGCTCAGGCAGGCAGCTGGAATTGGGAGTGAAGCTCGGGACCCAACCCAGGCACTCTGATGTGGGTGGTGGTGTCCCAGGTGGTATTTAACTGCTATGCCATGAGTCCACCCCCAAACCTTGCTCAATAACAAGTATCATGGGTTCGGAAACACCAGGGTCCTCAAACCCTGCTGGTAGGAATGTGAGGTGGTCCAGATACTTTGGAAAACAATTTGTCACTTCCTCAAGGATTGGATTTACCAGAACTTCTTACCAAGAGCACCTGACTCAGCTCTTCCTTTGTAGTGGCATGCTTACACATACATGTGGGCACTGACACACATGCACACATTTGCATGTATCATACGTGCGTGCACAAACAAACAGGCTGGCAGGCACATATTTGTGCATCTCTGCCCACACACATGCATGCAGATGTGCAGCTGTGTACTGTGTACACATACATGCACTTACACATACACGCACAAACATGCTGACATACAGACATAAGCAGGCACACATATAGATTCCCTCCATATTACATCCAAACTGAAGCATGATCTGGTCTCCTCCCCATGCAGAGAAGGGCGAGCGATCAGAAATGCTGTAGAAAAAATAGGCTGGGCCAAGCTTCCCATGTACTTGAACCAGCACCTGCTGCTTTCTCAGGTATAGATCAGGAAACAGGATCTGAAGGAAAGGAAGCATGACAGGGGATGTGCGCATCTGAACACTACCTTAACTCATGGTGCAAAGCACCTGCCCTGTTACATTCCTTTAGCACAAGGACTGGGTAAATGATGTTAGCATACATATCAATTCCTTTGGGCACATGCACAATTGCTAAATGAATCATAATAATCTGTGTAGTGTGTCCAGGAGTTCTTGTCTGGTAGGAGGCATCTCCACAGTCTAGATCTCCATTCCTCACCACTTTACCCTTCTGCTCTCCACAGCTCCAGGAGAGACTTGGGCATACTGAGTGAGGTCGCAGAACCCCCTACCAGTAAAAGTAGACGGGCAGATCAATTAACCAGAAAATCAACAAAGAAACGACAGAGCTAATCGACACTATGGACCTAACTGTTATCTATACAACATTTCAGCCCAAGGTGTTGTAGAATACATTCTTTTCATCAGTGCATGGAAATTTCTCTCTCTCTCTCTCTATCTCTCTCTCTCTCTCCCTCTCCCTCTCTCTTTCTCTCTTCCTCCATCCCCCCATTGCTTTTGGTTTTTATTTCTACATTTTTTAAAATTTTATTTAAGGTATACAACTTTCATGCATTTTCTATATACAGATTCAGGAATATAGTGATACGCCCCACCTTACCTTCCCTCCCGCCCACACTACCACACTTTTTCTTCCTCCCTCTCCTATTCCTGTTCTTATTTTTTTAACGGTTTATTTATTTATTTATTAGAAGCATCATTACAAAGAGTCAGAGGCAGAGAGAGAGATCTTCCATCTTATGGTTCACTCCATAAATGACTGCAATGGCCAGAGCTCTGAAGCCAGGAGCCTGGAGCTTCTTCCAAGCCTCCCATGGGCATGCAGGGGCCCAAAAACTTGGGTCATCTTCTACCACTTTCCCAGGCCATAGCAGAGAGCTGGATCGGAAGAGGAGCATCCAGGACTCGAACTGGTGCCCATATGGGATGCTGGCACTGCAGGCGGTGACTTTATCCATTGTGCCACAACACTGGCCCTCCCATTCTTAATTTTTATAAAGATCTATTTTCAGTTAACTTTATACTCATAAGATTAACCCTACACTAAGTAAATATTTCAATAAATAGTATGAAGAAAAGAACACTGTCCCCCAGCAGTCGAATCAAAGCTTGTACACAATAATCAAATCTTGAAGTGGTAATTTCACACCTAGAGATTACCTTTTAGGTACTTTGTTACCACAGATCAGGGAAAAAATTTGGTTTTGTCTTTTTGGGACTGGCTTATTTTACTAAGTATAATGGTTTCCAGTTGCATCCATTTTGTTGGGAATGAGAAGATTTCTTTCTCCTCTTTTTTTTTTACTTCTGTGTAGCATTCAATAGTGTATATATACCATAATTTCTTTGTCTGGTCTTCAGTTGGTGGTCATCTGTGTTGATTCTATATTTTAGCTATTGTGAATTGAGCTGCAATAGGCACAGGTGTACAGGTACATCTTTCATATGCAGATTGCATTTGGTTTGAGTAAATTCCCAGGAGTGGGAGGGCTGGGTCATATGGGAGGTCTATATTCAGATTTCTGAGGTATCTCCATGCTGTCTTCCACAGTGTCTGCACAAGTTTACCTTCTCACCAACAGTGCATTAGGGTACCTTTTTCCCCACATCCTTGCAAACATTTATTGTTTGTTGGTTTCTGTATGAGAGCCATTCTAACTGGGGTGAGGTGAAACATCATTGTGGTTTTTATTTGCATTTTCCTGATAGCTAGTGATCTTGAGCGTTTTTCCTTGTGTCTGCTGACCATTTGAGCTTTGAAAAATGCCTATTCAAGTTATTCGCCCATTTCTTAACTGGATTGTTTGTATTGTCATTGTTGAGTTTCTTGAGCTCTTTATAGATTCCGGATATTAACTCTTTATCAGTTGTATAGTTTGCAAATATTTCCTCCCATTCTGTCAGTGGCCTCTTCACTTTGCTGGGTGTTTCTTTTGCAGTACAGAAGCTTCTCAGCTTAATGTAATCCCATTTCTCAATTTTGACTTTGACTGCCTGTCCTTCTGATGTCTTTTTCAAGAAGTCTTTGCCTACACCAATGTCCTGTAGGGTTTCCCAAGTGTTCTCTATTAATTTGATGGTGTCAGGTCATACACTTAGGTCTTTAATCCATTTGAGTGGATTTTTATGTAAGCATTTTTATGTAAGTAGAAGTCTTGCTTCCTACTTCTGCATGTGAAAATCCACTTTTCCCAGCACCATTTGTGAAGAGACTGTCCTTTCTCCAGGGATTGATTTTAGCTCCTTTGTCAAAGATAAGTTGCTTGTAGCTGCATGGATTGATTTCTGGAGTTTCTATTCTGTTCCATTGGTCTAAACATCTGTTTTGTGCCAGTTTTGATTATAACTGCCCCGTAGTATGTCTTGAGATCTGGTATTGTGATGCCTCAGGCTTTGCTTTTGTCGTATAAGATTTGTTGTATAAGATTGCTTTAGCTATTTGGGATCTCTTGTGTTTCCAGATCTTTGTGTGTACAGATCTTTGACATCCTTGGTTAAATTTAGTCCAAATATTTAATTTTGTGTAGCTATTGTGAATGAAATAGATATTAGAAGTTCTTTCGCAGCCATGGCAGTGTCTGTGTATACAAAAGCTATTGATTTTTGTGTGTTGATTTCATATCCTGCCACTTTTCCACTCTTTCATAAGTTCCAATAGTTTCTTAGAGGAGTCTTTTGGGTCCCCTACATATAGAATCTTGTCATCTGAAAATAGGGATGATACGACTTCCTCCTTCCCAATCTGTATCCCTTTGATTTCTTTTTCTTGCCTAATGCCAGTTGCTAAAACTTTCAGAAGTATATTGAATAGCAATTGTGAGAGTGGGCATCCTTGTTTGGTTCCAGATCTCAGTGGGAATGCTTCCAACTACTCCCCATTCAATAGGATGCTGGCCATGAGCTAGTCATGAATTTCCTTAATTGTTTTGAGAAATGTTCCTTCTATGTCCAATTTGCTTAAGGTTTTCATCATGAAGGGATGTTGTATTTTATCAAATGCTTTTTCTGCATCTATTGAGAGATTCGTATGGTTTTTGTTCTTCAGTTTGTTAATATGATGCATCACATTGACTGATCTGATATGTTGAACCATCCCTATATACCAGGGATAAAACCCACTTGGTTCAGGTGGTTGATCTTTCTGATGTGCTGTTGGATCCATTTAATTAGTATTTTGTTGAGGATTTTTGCATTTGTGTTCATCGGGGATATTGGTTTATAGTTCTCTTTCTCTGTTGTGTCTTTTTCTTGTTTAGGAATTACACCAGAAATGATGCTGGCTTCGTTGAAGGAGTTTTGGAAGATTCCCTCCCTTTCAATTCTTTTGAATAATTTGAGAAGAATTGGAGTTAGTTCTTCTTTAAATGTTTGGTATAATTCAGCAGTGAAGCTGTCCAGACCTGGCTTTTCTTTTTGGGGAGAGCTTTTATTACTAATTCAATCTCCATCTTCATTATTGGTCTGTTTAGGTTTCCTTTGTCTTCAGGGCTCAATTTTGGTGGATTCTATGTGTCCAGGAGTCTATCTATTTCTTCTAGGTTTTCCAATTTGCTGGCATACAGCTCTTTGTAATAATTCCTAATGATTCTTTTTATTTCTGTGGTATCTGTCATTACATTTCCTTTTTCATCCCTGATTTTATTGATTTGATTCTTTATTCTTAGTTGGGCCAATAGTGTATCAAATTTGTTTATTTTTCAAAAAGCAAGCTCTTCATTTCACTGTTTCAATTTAGTTTCTTCTCTAATTTTAAATATTCTTTCCTCTTACTAATTTGGGGCTTGGTTTGCTATTGTGTTTCTGGGTCTTTGGGATGCATTGATAGCTCGTTTATTTGGTACCTTTCCAATTTCTTCATGCAGGCACCAATTGCTATAAACTTCACTCTTTACACTGCTTTTGCTGTATCCCATATGTTTTGTTATGTCGTGTTATCATCTTTGCTTCCAGAAAATGTTTTATTTTTTTTTTGATTTCTTTTATGACACACTGTCCTTATAGGAGTGTGTCATTCAGTCTTTTCCATGTGTTTGCATATGTTCTAGAGATTCCTGAGTTGTTAATTTCCAGCTTCATTCCATTGGGGTCAGAGAAGATGCACGGGCATGATTTTGATTGTTTCTCAATTTGTTGAGACTTGCTTTATGGCCTAGTGTGTGGTCAATCCTAGAGAAAGTTCCACGAACCGCTGAGAAGTATGTGCATTTTGCAACTGTGGGATGAAAAGTTCTGTAGATGTCAGTTAGGTCCATTTTGGACACAGTGCCGATTAGCTCTGTTTTCTTTTTGATTTTCTGTCTGGTTCATCTGTCCACTGCTGAAAGTGGGGGTGTTGAAGACCCCATTACTATTCTATGGAAGTCTATGTCTCCCTTTAGATCCGTTAACATTTCTTTAAATAGCCAGGCACTCTGGGATTGGGTGCATATATGTTTATTATAGTCACATCTTCTTGTTGAATTGATTTCTTAATCATTACATAGTGTCCTTCTTTGTCTCTTTTAACAGTTTTAATGTTGACGTTTATTCATCTGATATTAGAGTGGCTACACCAATGCATTTTTGCATACCCTTAGCAAGGAATACCCTTTTTACATCCTTTCACTTTCAATCTGCATGTATCTTTGTTGGAGAGATTTGTTTCTTATAGGTGGGTCTTGTTCTTTAATCCAGTCAGCCAGTCTGTATATTTTAATTGGAGAATTTAAGCCATTTGCATTTAAGATTATTATTGATAAGTAATGACTTGGTCCTACCATTTTCCCCATAAATGTTCGCATTGTTCACTTTGGATTTCCTTTGTAGTTTTACTGGAAGATTATCTGCCTTCATATTCTTTGATAATGATGGTTATGCTTCCGTGTTTTTGTGTGTAACACATCCTTCAGCATCATTTTTAAGGGTGGATGCGTGGTGATAAATTCTTTTGATTTCTGTTTGTTATGGAATATCTTTATTTCACTGTCATTCATATGAGAGTTTTGTGGGGTACATTATTCTAAGTTGATTTTTTTTTCTTTTAAGACTTAGACTATGTTTCTCCATTCTCCCCTAGCCTGTAGGGTTCCTGTTGAGAAGTCAGCTATGAGTCTAGTTGGAGATCCTCTGAAAGTAATCTGGCTTTTCCCTCATGCATATTTTGGAATCTGTTATTTAAGTTTTACTGTGGCGAGTTTGACTACAATGGGTCATGGTGAAGATCTTTTCTAGTCATGTCTATTGGGAGTTCTATGTGCTTCCTATGCTTGGACATCCCTTTCTTTCTCCAAATTGGGGGAGTTTTCTCTAATTATTTCACTAACTAGGCCTTGTATTCCATTCTGTCTTTCCATTCCTTCAGGAATTCCTACACTCTGTATGTTGGGTCATTTGATAATATCCTCTAAATCTGCAACACTGTTTTTTTAGTTTTTCTAATTGCTGCTTCTTCTTCTTCTTCTTCTTCTTCTTCTTCTCCTTCTCCTCCTCCTCGTCCTCCTCCTCGTCCTCCTCCTCCTCCTCCTCCTCTTCTTCTTCTTCTTCTTCTTCTTCTTCTTCTTCTTCTTCTTCTTCCTTCCGCCTTCTCCTCCTCCTCCTATTTTTCTTCTTCCTCCTGTCTGATTGAGACTTGTTCAAAGATTTGTCTTCTAGTTCAGATAGTCTTTTTTCTGCTTTACCAAGTCTGTTATTAAGGCTTTTGATCATAGTTTTTAGTTTACATACTGAATTCTCCATTTCTAATATTTAATTTTGCTTTCAGAATCTCAATTTTTTAAAAATTAGTTTTTATTTGACAGGTATAGTTACAGACAGTGAAAGACAGAGACAGAGAGAAAGGTCTTCCTTCCATTGGTTCACTCCCCAAATGGCCACCATGGCCAGAGCTATGCCGATCCGAAGCCAGGAGCCAGGTGCTTCCTCTTAGTCTCCCACGTGGGTGCAGGGGCCCAAGCACCTGGGCCATCCTCCATTGGCCTCCTGGGCCACAGCAGAGAGCTGGATTGGAAGAGGAGCAACTGGGACTAGAACCTGGCACCCATATGGGATGCTGGTAACGCAGGTGGAGGATTAACCTAGTGTGCCACAGCGCCGGCCCAGAATCTCAATTTTATGGTAAAATTTTTAATTCATATCATGTATGGATTTCTGTAATTCATGAATTTGCTTATTGTGTTTGAGTAATCCTATTTTTACTCTTTTGATTCACATTTCATGCATTTCATCAATGTCTTCATCTTCACATTGTAATATTGAAGTGCTGCTGTGTTTCTTTGGGGGAGTCATGTTGTCTTCCTTATTCTTGTTTCTTGAGTTTCTGCATTTATTTTTAGGTATTTGGGGAGATGCTTGTTGGTTTTTTTCTCTGATTTTTTTTTTATCTTTGAACTATGCCTCTGTAGCTTAGTGAACTGTCTGCCTTTTCAATGAATACACATTGCCTTGTACTGGGTGTGACCTGAGGGGTCTGGTCTTTGCTCCAGGGTGGGGCAAGTATCCAGGATGAGACCCAAGTTGGTGGGGCAGATCTTCTCTTGTTAGCAGAAGTGTGGTATGGTCACATCTGTTGGCTTCATGAGAACCTCACCTCCTCTCCTCCAAGATGATCAATGCCTGGGTGTTAGCCCTCAGTTCAGTGGGTACAACACTCATCTGTGCTTCTGCATGAACTGCACAAAGGCTCTGTGCAGTCCTCAGTGTGAGCACGGGTCCCTCTTCAATGGACCTACCCCAGGAAATTGGGAAGCCCTGAGCCTGTGGAGCAGCCCATAGCAACTTCCCAGAGACCCAGATAGACCCTAAGCCCGCTCATGCAGTCCAAGAGTTCCCAGAGTCTCAGCACACAAGGCTCCCACAGTTACGGATGCTGAGGATCCTCTGTCTTGCTATTCTGTCTCATTCACAGAGAGGCAGAGATGCTCCTAGAGCCAGCTGCCTGTGGTTGCTCCACCTAGGCGGTTTGAGCCCTGGAGCCAGTGATATGTTGAGAGGCTGGGGGCACCTCACAGTTGTAAGTGACTGCCAAGCCCTGTTCAATCCTCCCAGCCAGACTCTAAGTAATTGGGGAACATGAACTTTTCCCTGTGGTAAAATCCCTGGATCATATGCGTGCACAAGAGCCTCAGGCCACAGCCCTACTCATTTCACAATCCTGCCTTCTCCCAGCAGGCTGCTGGGTGTGTAGGAGAGTCTCTGCAGCTGGTGCTGGTGTCAGAATGGTTCCTTATCTCTGCCCCTTGCTGGGTGCAGGCAGCTGAGCTGCTGGGGCTGCTACTGCTGACAAGATGACATCTTGTTCCTGCCTGTTGCTGGGCACAAGCACAAGATCTGCCGCAGCTGCTACCTACTTATGTCCAACATTATGCCCAGCCTCTCTGAGCTGGTGGCTGTGCACCATTTTGGGGGGAATGGGGAGAGAGAAGTGACTCCCTTTCTTTCACTGGGTGCCCTGTTCTCCCCAGGACTCTGGCCAGACTCAAAGACAGTGTAGTCAGCTAGGTTCTCCCTCAAGCTGTGTCACCAGTGGCATGGGCCACTGCACTCTAATCTCATCTTGCTCTCCAAAGCTGGTGCTGTCTCTGGCTCCCTGCTGCTAGGGTCATGTGATGTGACTGTGCTCATTGCTGCCACACAGATCCATGACATCACTGCTCCTGCAGAATCTCCACTGCAGTTTCCCTGCAACTCTCCCCTGAGAACGCATTTTTCCATTTTTAAGATTTATTTATTTATTTGAAAGTCAGAGTTACACAGAGAGAAGGAGAGAGAGAGAGAGAGAGAGAGAGAGAGAGAGAGAGAGAGAGAGAGGTCTTCCATCCGCTGATTCATTCCCCAGATGGCTGCAACGGCCTGAGCTGTGCTGATCCGAAGCCAGGAGCCAGGGGCTTCTTCCAGGTCTCCCACATGGGTGCAGGGTCCCAAGGAATTGAACCATCTTGTACTGCTTTCCCAGCCCATGGCAGAGTGCTGGATAGGAAGTAGAGCAACCGGGACTTGAACTGGTGCCCATATGGTATGCTGGCACTGTAGGCAGCAGCTTTACCCACTATGCCACAGCGCCGGCCCCTTTCCCATTATTTAAAAAATAAAATAGTTTCTTCTAGCCTAGAGCAGTCTGTCCTTTCCCTATTCCACCATCTTGGAATCCCCCAAATATGTACTGATTCTGAAGTATCTGAGTCATCACTTTATAACTAGCCTCATACTCATACAGCTACAACTTTTCAGGAGTATATCTCTCACCACCAAAAACATCACTAACAACCAAATAATAGGACGTTGTATCTGCAAGTCCTTGTATAGATGCTATCTCTGACTTTTTATTTTTATTTTTTTTGACAGGCAGAGTGGGTAGTGAGAGAGAGAGACAGAGAGAAAGGTCTTCCTTTTTGCTGTTGGTTCACCCTCCAATGGCCGCTGCGGCCGGTGCATCTCACTGACCCGAAGGCAGGAGCCAGGCGCTTCTCCTGGTCTCCCATGCGGGTGCAGGGCCCAAGGACTTGGGCCATCCTCCACTGCCTTCCCGGGCCATAGCAGAGAGCTGGCCTGGAAGAGGGGCAACTGGGATAAAATCTGGCGTCCAAACCGGGACTAGAACCTGGAGTGCCGGCGCCGCAAGGCGGAGGATTAGCCTGTTAAGCCACGGCACCGGCCACTATCTAGAAGGCGCCGGCCTTCTAGAGGACAATGGGCACAGCTCAGGTCCACCATGCTGCCCACTTCCAGGAAAATATTCAGCAGACCTGTTTTTACAACTATCCTCCCACCTGGAGAGAGGAACCACACCCCAGTGCACACCCAACTCTTCTGCTTGGTATTTGGTAACACCCCTGGCATCTAGGTGTGCTCTAACTTTTGGGAGCAAAGTTATGTGTGGGATGTGGCAAGTGACAGCTAATGTCCAGTGGCATCAGGTTCTGGAAGCCCTTTGCCCAGGCACAAGCAAGACAAAGCCCCTAATCAAAGGAGGTCCCTTATAGGGTATGACAAATGAAATCCCGAATATCAATGACACACGGGGATTTTTGTTGCACCAGTGATGTAATTCCACAAGTCTTAGGACTGCCTGTGCTCTATCTGATCATCTGTTTTCATGTGGGCCTTCTGACAATCGGTTCCCCCAAACAGTTTCCCGTCAGAGACTACCTTTATCCTGTCCTGGCTCTAGTGTCCAAACGCCTAGATAGTGTTCACTTTATGCTAGCGTGCACCCATCAGACAAATGTCCCCTACACTCCCTTCTGTCACTATACACAATAGAACTGACACAACCATCTCAAGTATCAGTCACCTGGGGAGACAGAAATGAGCAACTAGAATACTGCTAGCAAGAGCAACAGTGGCTATAGGAATGTTGGCTCCATGGGGAGGTTTTGCTCTTCATGAGGCCACTGTCTTAACCATCCTCGTACCCTGGAACAACAATCTTGGCCTCTGGGACAGCCACTCACAAGTACATGGGTCCCAAGTATCACTAGCTGGCACGATGTGTGACAATCACCTGTGTCTATATGCTCCTTGCTGATTAAGGAGGAGTTTGCCCAGTGTCTGACAACACTGCAGGAAACACAGGAACAAACCTAAACAAGATTTAAAAACAAGATACACGGTGGGGCTGGCGCTGTGGCGCAGCAGGTTAATGCCCTGGCCTGAAGCACCGCTATCCCATATGGGCACTGGTTTGAGACCCAGGTTGCTCCACTTCTGATCCGGCTCTCTGCTATGGCCTGGAAAAGCAGTGCAAGATGTCCCAAGTCCTTGGGCCCCTGTACCCACGTGGGAGACCAGGAAGAAATTCCCAGCTCCTGGCTTCAGACTGGCGCAGCTCCGGCCGTTGTGGCCAACTGGGGAGTGAACCATCAGATGGAAGACCTCTCTCTCTCTCTCTGCCTCTCCTCTCTCTACATAACTCTGACTTTCAAATAAATAAATAAATAAATCTTAAAAACAAAACAAGACACATGGTTACATGAATCCAACAGTGAGGGAATATGCTCCTCCACTATATGGGGTGCTGTAAAGAATGCTCTCCTCTCGCTGACTTGGTTCGTACCCTCTTGGGGCCCATGGTGGGTTCTCCTAGTGCTAATATTGGCCCATGTGTTTCTAACTGCCATAGCAAATTTATCTCCCAGAGAAGTCCATCAAGATGCAGATGGTACTTCAGATGGGACCCTGAATGGAACCTACCTTCTACCGAAGCTACCTGGGTAGCCGGGACCACCACCCTCAACACTCCACACCCTAAGGGGCCCCCAGGACAGTGACCTCAGGTCAGCAGGAAGTAGCCAGAATGAGATTGACACCTCAGACCCCTACAGCAGTAGGGTGTGGATTAAAGGAGGCTGACTGAGGCCTCCAGAAGAAAAACTAGCGCTGAGGCCGTGAGACCACCAAGAAAGGAGTTAGAAACATCCTCTTTCTTCATCTAAAACTTCCATTAGGGCCATTACCAAAAGACCCCACTACCACCATGGGCCGCGGGCCAATGAGCACATGTTGCATAAGACTCCCCACACACAACCCCTAGGATGACCCACTAGGAAAACAGCAAGACCTGACAAATCCAGCTCAGTTCCTGAACCCAGTGTCTGGCCTGGGCCTTTGCCTTGGCCCTCTCCAATGAGATGCTCGACTTCTGCTTGCTCAATGAAGTTTCTGCCTTCCCGCCACCATGTCCCAGCTTTTTATTTCTGTACTGAGCTGAGGAATGGAACCCACCAATCCATTCTGGTAACATCCCTCCCCTTTGCGACCAGTAACAGGTTTTACATGTATTTTGGCTTTCTTTACTATCATTCAGTAATTTTTTTGTAATTTTCAGTTTTTCTTTCCCCAGTGTTAAATGTAATCATAAATATATCATTATGGTTGACATTACCTAAGATAGAATTAAAATTTCCTTTCTTGACCATTCATTTCTGATGTGAAATGGATTTTTCTGTGTTGCTACTGAGTTTTTAACTTCATTGAAGAGGTTTGCCAGGTCTGATACCATGTTAGATATTCCTTAGTGTGTTCTTTCTTTCTCTTGCCTCACTGTTGTGGAGAGAACGCACAGTGCTGTGCTCACAGAGGGGACGTGGGCGTCCCTGCCCTGCTCCTCAGCTCAGCTCAGAGCTTTCAGGGAGCAGCACTGAGTGTGGTGTTTGCTGTAGGGTTTTCCCAAAAACTGTCTTGTTGAGGAAATTCCCTCCCTCTTTTTAAAAGATTTCTGTATTTTATTTGAAATGGAGAGTGACAGAGAGAGAAGGAGGGAGAGAGAGGGAGAGGCAGATGGGGGGAGAGAGAAGAGAGAGACATCAGAGAGACAAATCAGAGAGAGAAATCAGAGAGAGAGAGAGAGAGAGAGAGAGAGAGAGAGAGGAGAGCGAGATCTTCCATATTGTGACCCACTACAAAATGCCCACAATTGCCAGGACCCAGCCAGGCAAAGGCAAGGAGCCTGGGACTCTGTCTGGGTCCCTGGCTCTGAGTGTCAGGAGCCCCAAACCTGAACCAGCCTCAAACCTGAACCAGCCTCCACTGCCCCCGAGGAACATTCCAGAAGCTGCGTCAGATGCGTGGAGAGGCTGGGACTCCATGCAGCACACAGATGGGGGTGTGGGCACAACAGGCCCCAGCCAAACCTGTGTCCCACAGTGCCAGGCTGGGAATCCCACTCTTTACAAGGTTATTGGGCACTGAGAGCAGGAATTGGTGCTGGCCTTGTTCGAGCTATTTCTGCATCAGCTGGCAGATCAGGATCGCTATTGTGATGCATTTCTAATGTTTTTCTGTCTATATTTGTCGAGGTCTCCTGTGTCTCCGTATGAATTTCAGCATCATTTTTTCCAGATCTGAGAAGAAGGTCTTTGGTATCTTGATTGGTATTGCATTGAATGTATAAATTGCTTTTGGGAGAATAGACATTTTGATGATATTGATTCTTCCAATCCCTGAGCATGGAAGATTTCTCCATTTTTTGGTATCCTCTTCTATTTCTTTCTTTAAGGTTTTGTAGTTTTCATTGTAGAGATCTTAAACGTCCTTGGTTAAGTTTATTCCAAGGTATTTGATTGTTTTTGTAGCTATTGTGAATGGGATTGATCTTAGAAGTTCTTCCTCAGCCGTGGCATTGCCTGTGTATACAAAGGCTGTTGATTTTTGTGCATTGATTTTATATCCTGCTACTTTGCCAAACTCTTCGATGAGTTCCAATAGTCTCTTACTAGAGTTCTTTGGGTCCCCTAAATAAAGAATCATATCATCTGCAAAGAGGGATAGTTTGAGTTCTTCCTTCCCAATTTGTATCCCTTTAATTTCTTTTTCTTGCCTAATAGCTCTGGCTAGAACTTCCAGAACTGTATTGAAGAGCAGTGGTGAGAGTGGGCATCCCTGTCTGGTACCAGATCTCAGTGGAAATGCTTCCAACTTTTCCCCATTCAATAGGATGTTGGCCATGGGTTTTTCATATATTGCTTTGATTGTATTGAGGAATGTTCCTTCCATACCCAGTTTGCTTAGAGTTTTCATCATGAAAGGGTGTTATATTTTATCAAATGTTTTCTCTGCGTCTATTGAGAGAATCATATGTTTTTTCTTCTGCAGTCTGTTAATGTGGTGTATCACGTTGATTGTTTTGCGAACGTTGAACCATCCCTGCATACCAGGGATAAATCCCACTTGGTCTGGGTGGATGATCTTTCTGATGTGTTGTTGCATTCTATTGGCCAGAATTTTATTGAGGATTTTTGCATCTATGTTCATCAGGGATATTGGTCTGTAAGTCTCTTTCTCTGCTGCATCTTTTTCTGGCTTAGGAATTAAGGTGATGCTGACTTCATAGAAAGAATTTGGGAGGATTCCCTCTTTTTCGATTGTTTTGAATAGTTTGAGAAGAATTGGAGTTAGTTCTTCTCTAAATGTCTGGTAGCATTCAGCAGTGAATCCATCTGGTCCTGGGCTTTTCTTTGTTGGGAGGGCCTTTATTACTGTTTCAATTTCTGTGTCAGTTATGGGTCTGTTTAGGTTTTCTATGTCTTCCTGGCTCAATTTAGGTAGGTTGTATGTGTCCAGGAATCTGCCCATTTCTGATAGATTTCCCTGTTTGCTGGCATACAAGTCCTTGTAGTAATTTCTGATGATTCTTTTTATTTCTGTGGTGTCTGTTGTTACGTTTCCTTTTTCATCACTGATTTTATTGATTTGGGTCTTTTCTCTTCTTTTTTTAGTTAGTTATGCTGAAATTCATATGGAGACACAGGAGACCTCGAATAGCCAAAGCAATCTTGGACAACAAAAACAAAGCCGGAGGCATCACAATACCAGATTTCAGGACATACTACAGCGCAGTTGTTATCAAAACAGCATGGTACTGGTACAGAAACAGATGGATAGACCAATGGAGCAGAATAGAAACACCAGAAATCAATCCAAACATCTACAGCCAACTTATATTTGATCAAAGATCCAAAACCAATCCCTGGAGTAATATAGTCTATTTAATAAATGGTGCTGGGAAAATTGGATTTCCACATACAGAATCATGAAGCAAGACCCCTACCTTTCACCTTACACAAAAATTCACTCAACATGGATTAAAGACTTAAATCTATGACCCAACACCATCAAATTATTAGAGAGCATTGGAGAAACCCTGCAAGATATAGGTACTGGCAAAGACTTGTTGGAACAGACCCCAGAAGCACAGGCAGTCAAAACCAAAATTAACATTTGGGATTGCATCAAATTGAGAAGTTTCTGTACTTCGAAAGAAACAGTCAGGAAAGCAAAGAGGCAACCAACAGAATGGGAAAAATTATTTGCAGACTATGCAAGAGATAAAGGGTTGATAACCACAATCTACAAAGAAATCAAGAAACTCCACAATAACAAAACAAACAACCCACTCAAGAGATGGGCCAAGGACCTCAATAGACATTTTTCGAAAGAGGAAATCCAAATGGCCAACAGACACATGAAAAAACGTTCAAGATCACTAGCAATCAGGGAAATGCAAATCAAAACCACAATGAGGTTTCACCTCACCCCGGTGAGAATGGCTCACATTCAGAAATCTACCAACAATAGATGCTGGAGAGGATGTGGGGAAAAAGGGACACTAACCCACTGTTGGTGGGAATGCAAACTGGTTAAGCCACTATGGAAGTCAGTCTGGAGATTCCTCAGAAACCTGAACATAACCCTACCATACAACCCAGCCATCCCACTCCTTGGAATTTACCCAAAGGAAATTAAATTGGCAAACAAAAAAGCCGTCTGCACATTAATGTTTATTGCAGCTCAATTCACAATAGCTAAACCTGGAACCAACCCAAATGCCCATCAACAGAAGACTGCATAAAGAAATTATGGGACATGTACTCCATAGAATACTATACAGCAGTAAGAAACAATGAAACCCAGTCATTTGCAACAAGATGGAGGAATCTGGAAAACATCATGCTGAGTGAATTAAGCCAGTCCAAAAGAGACAAATATCATTTGTTTTCCCTGATCAGTGACAACTAACTGAGCACCAAAGGGGAAACATGTTGAAGTGAAATGGACACTATAACAAACAGTGACCTGATCAGCTCTTGTCCTGACTGTTGATGTACAATGTAATACTTTATCCATTATAGTATTTTTTTTTGTTCTAGTACTAGTGGTTGAACCATGTAATTAACACACAATTATTCTTAGGTGCTTAAATTTTAACTGAACAACGATCCCTGTGAAATATAAGAGTGGGAAAAAGAGAGGGAGGAGATGTACAATTTGGGACATGCTCAATCGGACTTGCCCCAAATGATGGAGTTAGGAGCGTGCCAGGGGATTCCAATACAATCCCATCAAGGTGGCATGTACCAATGCCATCTCACTAGTCCACGTGATCAATTTCAGTTCACAGTTGATCACATTGATAGGTCTAAGAGTCAAAGGGATCACACAAACAAGACTGGTGTCTGCTAATACTAACTGATAGAATCAAAAAGGGAAAGAACAATCCAACATGGGAAGTGAGATACACAGCAGACTCATAGAATGGCAGATGTCCTAAACAGCACTCTGACCTCAGAATCAGCCCTTAAGGCATTCGGATCTGGCTGAAGAGCCCATGAAAGTATTGTAGGCATGGAAAGCCAAGACACTCTGGAAAAAAAAAAGAAGACCTAAATGAAAGATCTCTGTGAGTGAGATCCCAGTGGGAAGAACGGGCCATCAAAGAAGGAGGTACCTTTCGCTGAAGGGAGGAGAGAACTTCCACTATGACTATGACCCTAGCGGAATAAGATCAAAGTTGGAGAACCCTAAAGGCTTCCATAGCCTTGGCAACTCATGACTAGAGCCTAGGGAGATTACTGACGCCATAAACAGGAGTGTCAAATTGTTGAATCAACAACAGGATTCACTGTGTACTTTCATCTCATGTGGGATCCATCCTTAATGTGTTGTCTAATTGAAGTGATGCTATAACTAGTACTGAAACAGTATTTTTACACTTTGTGTTTCTGTGTGGGTGCAAATTCATGAAATCCTTACTTAGTGTATACTGAATCGATCTTCTGTATATAAAGATAATTGAAAATGAAAAAAAAAAAACCTGGTGTTAAATTGGAAATTGCATAGAAAATTAATCAATTTTTAAAAAAATATCATGTAGGATCTCTGTCCTTAATGTGCTGTACATTGTGATTTAATGCTAGAACTAGTACTCAAACAGTATTTTTCACTTTGTGTTGCTATGTGGGGGCAAACTGTTGAAATCTTTACTTAATATATACTAAACTGATCTTTTTTTTTAATCTTGTGGTACTAGCATATTTATAGGGCATGGAAGATTAAAAGCATAATTTTTATGATATTTCATTCACTTTCTTTTCTTTATTAAACTTTTATTTAATGAATATAAATTTTCAAAGTACAGCTTAAGGGTTACAATGGCTTCCCCTCCCAAAACTTCCCTCCCACCCACAACCCTCCCCTTTCCTGCTCCCTCTCCCCTTCCAATCACATCATGAATCATTTTCAATTCTCTTTATATACAGTGTTGGACCTCTCAGTTGCAGAGATGCCCACTTGCTTGGGAGGACGCCCAAAGATCCAGACTCCAGACCAGTTGATGCAAAAAGCACGAGGTTTTTATTGAACGTTTGCGCAAACGGGCCCCCACCTCAGGCAGTGAGGAGCCCTGAGTGGCAGTTTCACACAGGTTATATAGGCAACGAATTAGCATATTCCTAATGCGCATGCATAGGATTGGTCAGTTCAGAGGGACAATTAGCATACCGGAGAATGCTGAGGGAGAGTGCTGAGGGAACGTGCTGAGGGAGAGTGCTGAGGGAACGTGCTGAGGGAACGTGCTGAGGGAGAGTGCTGAGGGAACGTGCTGAGGGAACGTGCTGAGGAGAGTGCTGAGGGAGAGTGCCTAGAGACTCTCTGAAGGGGAGTGGCAGCTCTGCTCTGGGCATGCCTAGAGGTTCTCTGAAGGGGATTGACTTTTCCTTCCCAGAGAACGTCCTGCCCGCTGGACTCTGGGGAACATCTAACCTCTTAAGAAGCCCCTGATATCTGCCCAGGCCTAGTTTCTTGTCCCTCTCCCCCATAAGGGTCCTTCATTCCCTCCTTTTCTTTTTTGCAAAGATTTTAATCCTAAAATCTATTGGACCGGCCTGGGGAGAGCCTGCCTCACTGGAGGGAGGGAACTCTGTTCTTGCTGGACTGGGTTGGGTTCCACGTTAACAATTGTGGAGCATGGGGATTGGAAAAACAATGGGGAAAGGCCAGGAACATCACAAATATTAAACAGTTTTTGAAAGTCTTAGCTTGAGTGGGTTCTGAGTGCGCTGGAGCTTCCATTTGGCTGGTCTATCCGGATCCTCGGGGCCCTGGGGAGGTGGTGCTCGCTTCACGTGTGAGGCGTGGACCCAAGCAGCGATTCCGTCGACCTTGAGAGCGGTGGGAGTTGTCAACAGCACAGTGAAGGGGCCTTTCCACCGGGGCTCTAGAGTCTTAGATTGGTGCCTTCGGACATACACAGTGTCTCCGATTTGGAAAGGATGTGGGATGGTTGTCGTAGGCTGCTGCAAGAGGTTTCCAGACCTGGTTCTGGATGATCTGGAGCGCTCTCAACCGGGCCTGTAATTTAGGGGCATCGGCAACGGAGTCACTGGCAAGGTCAAGCAAGCCTGCTACTGGTGGGGGCCCTCCATAAAGGATTTCGTATGGTGTCAGCCCGCAATGAGAGGGCGTGTTTCGGACCCGGAACAACACCATAGGGAGGAGTTGGACCCAGTCTTTAACACCAGTCTCCAACGCTAATTTGGTCAAGGTCTCTTTAATTGTTCTGTTCATTCTTTCTACCTGTCCTGAACTTTGGGGTCTATAGGCACAGTGCAATTTCCAATTTATGCCTAATGCTTTGGCCACCAACTGACTTACCTGGGAGACAAACGCTGGGCCGTTGTGGGACCCGATTACCTTAGGCAAGCCGAACCGGGGGAAGATCTCCTCTATGATCTTCTTGACGACCACCCGGGCGGTTTCCCGTTTTGTGGGGAATGCCTCAGTCCATCCGGAGAAGGTGTCTACAAAAACTAGAAGATACTTATTCCCATAACTGCCCAGCCTTATCTCAGTGAAATCGACCTCCCAGTTGATTCCTGGTCGGTCTCCTCTTACCCTAGCTCCCTCCGGGAGCTTGAGGTGTCTGGCATTTACCTTGGCACACGGAACACAGGATTCAGTCACCTGCTGGACTAAAGAGTCAAGTCCGGGGATGTAATAAGACTGCCTATCTTCCTGTAAGGCTGCTTTTAGCTTTTTGTGTCCCAAATGAGTCCATTGATGGAGGCTGGTAATTATTTCTTTAGCCAATTGGTGTGGCAGGACTATTTTCTCTCCGAGCCTCCAAACCCTTATTTGTTCATCATACTCTGCACCGAGCCGCTGGATCGTATCTAAGTCTTGGTCCGAATAGAGGAAAGGTGGTTCCCTCGATACTTGGGTGGGCTCAATTGTCTTTAACGGGAGCACCTGTTGGCTCAGGGCTGCCGCCCTAGCGGCCTCGTCTGCCATCCTGTTTCCCCTTGCTACGGGGTCGTCTCCTCGTTGGTGCCCGGGGCAATGAATTATACTCAACATTTTGGGCAGGAACAGGGCCTGTAGAAGATCTAGGATTTCCTGCTTATTTTTAATGTCCTTGCCTGCTGAGGTTAAGAGGCCCCTTAGCCGGTATATCTCCCCATGTACATGGGCAGTGGCGAAAGCATACCGACTGTCTGTGTAAATGTTGACCTTTTTGTCTTGTGCCAGTTTTAAAGCTTGAGTTAAGGCTATGAGCTCGGCTTTTTGAGCAGAAGTTCCAGGCTTTAAGGCACTTGACCAGATAACAGTTTTTCTATCCACCACCGCTGCCCCAGCCCTCCGCTCACCGTTCTGTAGAAAGCTGCTCCCATCCGTGAACCAGGTCATTTCGGCATCCGGCAGAGGCTGGTCGGTTAGGTCTTTTCGGGTGCCGTGGGCCTCAGCCAGGATTTGGTGACAGTTATGGATTACCTGGGCCTGGGGCCCCAGTTCCGGGAGCAGGGTGGCCGGGTTTAAAGAGGTGGCAGTCCCAAACCGGACCCGCTCTGAGTTTAATAACATAGTCTGGTAATGAGTTATCCGAGCATTTGAGAGCCACCGATCTGGTGGCTGTCGGATAACTGTCTCCACAGCATGAGGTGCCACTACGGTGAGAGGTTGGCCTAGAGTCAATTTGTCCGAGTCTTTCACCAGAACTGCCACGGCCGCTATCATGCGGAGGCACGGAGGCCAGCCGGCCGCTACATTGTCTAGCTTTTTTGAAAAGTATGCCACCGCCTTTTTCCAGGGTCCAAGCATTTGTGTTAGCACTCCCTTCGCCACTCCCTTGTTCTCATCCACGTATAATGTGAAGAGCTTGGTCATATCAGGGAGGCTCAGGGCTGGGGCTGACAATAGGGCCTTTTTTATGTTGTCAAACGCCCGCTGTTGCTCTTCTCTCCATTGAAAGGGAGCATTGGACTTCGTGAGGGGGTACAATGGGGCTGCCAGCTCCGCAAACCCAGGAATCCAAAGGTGGCAGAATCCCGCACTCCCGAGGAATTCCCGCATCTTTCTGGCATCGGTGGGGGGTGGAATTAGAGCAACCACCCTTTTTCGGCTCTCCGTCAGCCACCGTTGCCCTCCTTCTAGGAGGTAGCCTAGGTAGGCCACCTGTTTCTGACATATTTGGGCCTTTTTCGCGGAGGCTCGATAGCCCAATTCCCCCAGTCTCTGTAGCAGGGCCCCGGTACCTTTTAGGCAGTCCTGCTCAGTTTCAGCGGCAAGGAGGAGGTCGTCCACATATTGCAGGAGGACCAGGTCCGGATGGTTGACTCGGAAGTCGGCCAAATCTAGGTGCAGAGCTTCGTCAAACAAGGTAGGCGAGTTTTTAAATCCTTGGGGCAACCTTGTCCAGGTGAGTTGTCCTGAAAACCCGGTCTCTGGGTCTTTCCACTCAAAAGCAAAGATGGATTGGCTCTGAGGGCTCAGTCTTAAACAAAAGAATGCATCTTTTAGATCTAACACAGTGTACCATACGTGGGTCGGAGGCAAGGTACTTAGCAGATTGTAGGGGTTGGGCACTGTGGGATGCATATCCTCCGTTCTCCTGTTAACCTCCCGCAAGTCCTGTACCGGGCGGTAGTCACCCGTACCAGGCTTCTTTACTGGTAGTAGGGGGGTGTTCCAAGGTGAACGACAAGGTTTTAAAATGCCTAGGTGTAACAGTCTCTGGATATGTGGCCGGATACCTTCCTTAGCTTCCTTGCCCATCGGATATTGACGAACTGACACGGGAATGGCCGTGGGCTTCAGATCTATGATCAAGGGAGGCCGGTTGACGGCCAGCCCTATTCCCGCAGTCTCTGCCCAGGCCTGAGGAAAATCTGTGAGCCACTTGGGGTCCAGGGGAGCCATGGTGGACGAGGGCCTCTCGAATAATCGGTGTTCGTCCTCCAAGCGTAGTGTTAATACCTGGAGGGGCCGCCCTCCTGAGTCTGTGATGGTAGCTCCTTTCTCATGGAAGTGAATTTGGGCTCCTACCTTCGAGAGTAGGTCCCTGCCCAGGAGGGGGTAGGGGCAGTCTGGCACTAGTAAGAACGAGTGTGTCACAAGTCCTGTACTTAACTGGACCTCTCGATTGGTTGTCCAGCGATATAACTTCCCTCCAGTTGCCCCCTGAACCCAGGAAGTCTTGGAGCTTAAAGGCCCTTTTTCTGAAGTCAGTACCAAGTGCTGGGCTCCCGTGTCAATCAGGAAGGTTACCGGTCTGCCCCCCACTTCAAGGGTTATCCTGGGCTCAGGGGGGGGCTCCTGGCCCTGACTCACCTAGTCGTCTTCTTCCAGGGACAGGATTGGAACTGGTCTCTTCTTTGGTCCCTGTGTTTTCTTCGGGCAGTCTTTGACCCAGTGTCCTCTTTCTTTACAATAGGCACATTGATCTCTTTCCACCCGAGGCTTTTGTTTGTCTCCCAAGTCCCTATTCTGTCCTGGTCTACTCCTTTCTGTATCCTGCACTACGGTGGCCAAAATTCTACTAAGCTCTCGATTACGTCTTTTGTCTCTTTTGTCTTCCCTTTCCTCCTGCTCCTTGCGGATCCTTTCCTCCTTCTCCTCTCGGGTCTCCCTTTTGTTGTAAATCTTTTCTGCCTCCTTCATTAAATCTTGTATAGTATACCCCTGAAGCCCCTCTAGCCGCTGCAATTTATTGCGGATGTCCGACGCTGACTGTCCTATAAAGGACATGATTACATCTCCCTGCTGGTCCTCTGCCAGGGGGTCAAACGGGGTGTACATACGGTAGGCTTCCATTAATCTTCCTAGGAAGCCTGCCGGTGTTTCCTCAGCCCCCTGCACTACTGCACGTACCTTGGCCAAATTGGTGGGGCGCTTTCCAGCCCCTCTGAGACCCGCAAGGAGAATCTGGCGGTAAAGACAAAGTCGCTCCCTACCAGCAACGGTGGTGTAGTCCCAATCAGGACGGGTTGAGGGAAACGCCTCCTCGATTTCGTTTGGCAGTAGGGTCGGTCGGCCATCTGCTCCAGGGACGTTTTTCCGTGCCTCAAGGTAGACACACTGCTTTTCCTCAGTAGTGAGGAGGGTCTGCAGAAGCTGCTGACAATCATCCCAGGTGGGCTGATGAGTCAATAAAATTGACTCGATCAGCCCAGTCAGAGCCTGGGGGTCCTGAGAGAAAGAGGGGTTATGGGTTTTCCAATTGTAAAGATCGGAAGCAGAAAATGGCCAGTACTGCATCTGGCCAGCCACCGAGCGAAGAGGAAAAGCCTGCGAAGTCCAGACGCTTCCCGAGCCCCCTGCCTGCCCCCGACGGAGGCGCAGGCGGCTGGAGGGCGGGGAAGGCGCTGAGACTTCTTCCCCTGCCCTCGTGGAATCAGGGGATGGTGCAGAAGGTTGCACATCCCGCTCTGGTTGTTGTGGGGGTTCCTGTGGGGGAGCAGGCTGGCCGGGAAGATAGGGTGGGGGAGAGTCAAAGAGCAGAAGGTCCTGATCAGCCGGAAGAACCGGTGGCTTGTCAGGTTTTGGATCTCGAATCTCCTTCAGAGGGTATAGGGAGGAGGTTGGCACAACCGGGATAGGAGGAGGGGGTATCGGGGAGGAAGGTATTAAAGGAGTTGGGGATGGCCGAGGAAGGGGTAACGGGGTCCGTATGGGCTCCGTCGGGAAGGAGAAGGGTTCTATCCAGGGAGGGGGGTTACGTGAAAGATCCTCCCACGTGGTAATGTAGGGCACCTGATCAGGGTGTCCATTGGATCCTGGCTGAAAGACTCGCGCCTTAATCTGTAAAATAATATCGAGGTTAAAAGTGCCGTTCCTTGGCCAGCCGACCTCGAAGGCCGGCCACTCTGAGGAACAGAATTTTGCCCATCGTTTCCTTTTAACCTCCACTGAGAGGTGGCGCGTGCGTTCTCGAACGTCCTTCCAGTGATCTAGAGTGAGACTTAAAGGGGTGGTTATTTGTTGACCCATGGGTGCAAAGATTTCAGCCCAAACAAAAAGAACAGCCAATGCACAGACACATACAGTAAGCAAGACAAACCACATGGCTAGGACAAATCGAACGCTATTGCGCTATTTTTGGGAGCAGCTGCCTGACCAGCCCTCCCCGGGAAGGAGGGAGACTTGGTCTCCGACCCACCTCCAGACCACCCCGGGAGCGTCTTCCGGGGGAACGGACCGAGGGTTTCCCCTACTGGTCTCACAGACCGGAGCGTCCTCCGGGGAACGGACCAGGGGTTGCTGGGCACGCCTGCCTCCCCCACTGGTCTCACAGAGTCAGGTACTGGCCAGTCAGAACACTCAAGACGAAGAACAACAAACAGAAAACACTTAATTATACCTCCAACTGGTCCGCAGAGAATGGGTCTGAGGGCGACCTAAAATCCCCATACGGGCCACCAAAATGTTGGACCTCTCAGTTGCAGAGATGCCCACTTGCTTGGGAGGACGCCCAAAGATCCAGACTCCAGACCAGTTGATGCAAAAAGCACGAGGTTTTTATTGAACGTTTGGGCAAACGGGCCCCCACCTCAGGCAGTGAGGAGCCCTGAGTGGCAGTTTCACACAGGTTATATAGGCAACGAATTAGCATATTCCTAATGCGCATGCATAGGATTGGTCAGTTCAGAGGGACAATTAGCATACCGGAGAATGCTGAGGGAGAGTGCTGAGGGAGAGTGCTGAGGGAGAGTGCTGAGGGAACGTGCTGAGGGAGAGTGCTGAGGGAACGTGCTGAGGGAGAGTGCTGAGGGAACGTCCTGAGGGAACGTGCTGAGGGAGAGTGCTGAGGGAACGTGCTGAGGGAACGTGCTGAGGAGAGTGCTGAGGGAGAGTGCCTAGAGACTCTCTGAAGGGGAGTGGCAGCTCTGCTCTGGGCATGCCTAGAGGTTCTCTGAAGGGGATTGACTTTTCCTTCCCAGAGAACGTCCTGCCCGCTGGACTCTGGGGAACATCTAACCTCTTAAGAAGCCCCTGATATCTGCCCAGGCCTAGTTTCTTGTCCCTCTCCCGCATAAGGGTCCTTCAACAGAAGTTCAGTTTAGTATATATTAGGTAACGATTTCAATGCCAGGTTTATTACCCAACGTCAGGTACCTGTCTGTGGTGGTGAATTAGAATAAGGAGGACAAGTTTGAGGCTACAGGACAGAAAAGGTTAATCTTCTGATAGATGAGGACAATAGCAGAGTCTGGGCTCTCAAAACTCCTGCCCCGCCTCAGTGAGGACAGGCTGGCCTGTGAAGGAGTACAAAGTGGGGAGGGGCTGCTGGGTCAGTGCTGAGGCGGCTGTGGGTCTGGTCACGGGGCATCTGGCATGTCAGCACAGGTCCTTGATAAACTTGCTTGAGTGTTTGACTTCGTCCTGAGAATGCAGCAGGACATTCTGCACGACTAAGCAGCTACAGCACATTGTCTGGCTGAGATCTGAAAGAGGAAAAGTGTTGTGTTAGCGAGTCCAGGGCTTCCTTGATCAGGAGGAGGCCCACTCAGCCTGGAGCCCATGCTCACTATGTCCCCTGTTACTCGTACCCCTTCACGTCCTTTTACAACACACAGGAAACCTCTGGTCACGCTGACCACAGAGGACCAGATTGCTACAGCAGACTTTCTAAAGGACAGCTCTGAATTCACAAGCAAGCTTTATTTATCTGTTTGAATGATCACTATAGGCAGTTACAGGCTCAGAAGTTATCACCTACAAAAGTGAAAAGAAAATCATATTTGTTGCGGCTGTAAGCTTAGTCTCTTCCCCTTTCCATAAAGGGGTCTCTGCATGGATTCCGGAGATTGTGTTTGCAGAGAAATGGAGACACTGGGGACAGGACACTGAAAGTGTCAGAGGAACCATGCGTTTGTGGAGGAGAAACACCAAGGTCTCCCATGAAGACCCAAAGCCAACCCTGATGCCCACCACTGATCAGCAAACACCTGCTCCCTGTTCCTGGGGCCACTGCCCTCCTCTTGGAGGTTGCTGAGCACTCCCATGCAGAGACCTCGGCTGGGCTCGCATCTTCCAGACACTCTGCTGCTCACAACGAGTTGCCAAGACCAAAGGGAGATACTGATGCTGTGTGGGGCCCTTTGACCCCAGCCCCCTTGAGCTCTGATGACACAATGCCCAGACCCAAACTTGCCACGCCCTGCTTCTGTTGTCTAAACCCTCAGGGAGCCTGGGGAGGACCTGTGTCGTCTGTCAGTGTGCCCCTGGCAGTGAAGAGGCCACAGCAGATGCCTGAGATCTGGCTCTCTGGACGCTTTTTCCAAGCCCACTCCTCGGACACATATGCCTGAGCTGGGCCATGGTGCTGGCAGAGGGATCAGTCACGCTATTCCTGCTTGGGCTCTGGGCGCACCTGGAACCGGGCCAGAGTTCCCCTGGTCGTCCCTCATGGCGCTATGTTTCGTCTGAGGTGGTGATTCCCAGGAAGGAGCTGCACCAGGGCAAAGGTGTTCAGGTGCCAGGCTGGCTCTCCTACAGCCTGCGTTTTGGGGGCCAAAGACACGTCATCCGTATGCGGAGAAAGAAGCTTCATTGGCCCGGACACCTGCTAATGATGACTCAGGATGACCAAGGAGCCTTGCAGATGGACTATCCCTACATTCCTATGGACTGCTACTACCTCGGCCACCTGCAGGACATTCCTCTGTCCACCGTCACCATTGACACCTGCTATGGGGGCCTGGAAGGCATCATGAAGCTGGATGACCTTGCCTACGAAATCAAACCCCTCAGGGACTCGCACAGGTTTGAACACATCGTTTCTCAGATAGTGGCCGACTACAACGCCACGGGGCCCATGTATACACTGGAACACAAGGAGGATATGGACCCCTTCTTCTCTGAGGTGAACAGCACTGTGGCTCCCAGGTTCTCTGTTATGATGTACAGTGCCCATAAGTTCCGTTTGAAACATCATGTTCAAATTACTAATGGACTGTTTCAGGTATTCACCAATGTGTCAAAATCCGTCCAATTTATAATGCATTTGTACAGTGTTGTTGATAATCTTTTCAGAACTATGTATGCTGAGATTTATGTTTCTTACCTAATCATATATGATCAAGCAGATCCGGTACCCTCTGTTGATGACTTTAGAGTTCCAGGAAGTCCATTATTTAATCTGTATTCCACTCTGTATTTTCCAACTCTTTCTCCACATTCAGGCATAGTATTTACGCCAAGTAGGCCACATGAAAGTGAGTATCAAGTTGGTGAGTATTGGATGTGTAACCGTAATGCATTTAACTATCTTGCATACCAAGGCAGACATTATTTTTCATTAGGTGTTGTAGTTGCACACCAACAGGCAAGATTCATGGGTGTGTGGGTTGACAACCCATGGTGCATTTGCAATAGAAGAGCCACCTGTGTAATGTACATATACCCTCAACTGACTGATTCCTTTAGCAACTGTACTTTTGCTCATATTCAACATATAGTTGGGGCAGTTTCTTCAAGATGCTATTTCTCAGACATCGTTGACTACCATAATAAAACTCTACTTCAGGAACGTTGTGGAAACCGTAAGATAGAGGGAGGGGAGAAATGTGATTGTGGCTCCTTCAAGCAGTGTCATGCCAGCAAATGTTGTAAAGCCAACTGTGATTTCACACCTGGAAGTGTTTGTGATAGAGAACAGTGCTGCACAAACTGCACCTACTCCCCTCTTGGGACTCTCTGCAGACCCGTCCAGAACATATGCGACCTTCCAGAGTACTGTCGGGGGTCCACCTTCACATGCCCTGATGATTTTTATTTGCAAGATGGAACCCCATGCACTGAAGAGGGCTACTGCTATCAGGGGAACTGCACTGACCGCAGTATCCACTGCAAAGAGATCTTTGGTAAAGATGCTGAGAATGGTCACGACAGCTGTTACTGGATAAATGAATTAGGGTTCCGATTTGGCCATTGTTCTAGAAAGGATATATTTCGTTTACACACTGGATGTACTAAAGAAAACAACAAGTGTGGAAAGCTGCAGTGCACCAACGTCACTCGGATTCCCCAGCTGCAGGAGCACGTTTCATTCCATCAGTCTTTATACGAAGGTGTCTTCTGTTTTGGACTGGATGAACACCGTGGGAATGAAGCAATTGATGTTGGACATGTGAGAAACGGTACTCCCTGTGCTAATGGGCGTTTCTGTTTTAACAGTGAGTGCAATACGACTTTGGATAAGTTGAACTATGACTGTTCCCCTCAGAAGTGCAATTTCAGAGGAGTTTGCAACAATAAAAAGAACTGCCACTGCCATGTGGGCTGGGATCCCCCGGCGTGCCTAAATACAGGTTCTGGTGGAAGTTTGGACAGTGGACCGCCTCTTAAAAGAGTGCGTACAATAAGGTTTAGCATGGCACCAGTGATCTATTGGAGAGTTGTCTTTGCTCGCCTTTATTGCTTAATTTTTGCTCTGCTCTTCGGGATGGCCTCACGAGTACGGACAATTATGACTACCACTGTCAAGGAAGAAACAATTCCTGAGGCAGAGTAAAATATCAGTCAGCCTCCCGACCCCTGCCTGTAGCAGGAACAGCTGTGAAAAAGAATCAGTACAAGAGACAGCAGCACTGGAGATCATGCATCCTGCACACGGGGGTCATTCCCTCTGCCCTGGGGGAGGCGGGCGGCCTGGGTTTCTGTCAGCAGTTCTCCCTGATGGGTCACTGGTGCTCAGCTGAAATAAATCTTTGGGACCTCACATCGTTGTCTTCACGTCCTTCCATCAGCATTAGGCGTCCATAGGAGCCCATGTCTCGGTCTGGAGTTGGAGACCTGGGTCAGCAGCAGGGCGAGGCCTGAGCCACTCGTCCCAGGATTAATGAAGTTGTCCCCAGCTCCCTGAAGGAGACATTCAGGACATTTCTCCAAAAGAGTGTTCCTGGGCTTGTGTTTCTCCTCCTCTTCTGAGTAAACTCTCCTTTCCTGAATCCAGGATGAGTTTAGGCCTCCCTGGGCTAATAATCCCAACCAAAGTCTCCCATTCCACACTAGAGTGGCTGTGAGCATAGGGATAGAGGGATGGGGGCTCAAATCCCCCGCCAGGCAAAAGCTGTGCCAACCTGGGGCACAGATCCCTCCGTGAGAGGTGGCATGTGAGGAGGCCTGACTGCAACAACTGTCCTGGCCTGGGAGGGAGCAGACGGCCAGGGTGAGAAGCCAGCCTGGAACCTGGGCTGCTGAGGGCACACGGCTCATGGTGTGATTGGGGTGGGAGCCATCCTAGCTGTGCACGCATTGTTGAGCCCTGTTGCCTTTCATCTCCTCCTGGGACAGGTCCACTCCCAGTGCCTACGAATCCCAAATCCTCGTGCCATGTTTGTGCTTCATGCTGCCTCGAACCTAAGCGTCAGACTCCAAGCTCACTCTCATCTTCTGCTTGCTTACTCTCTGGTGGATCCAGCTGCTATACTGTCCCTGTCTCTTTTCCCACTGGATCCCTGTTTAGAGATATTGATATTCCATTGTACACCCACATCCCCCTTCACAAATGTTTCCATGTCTTGCTCAGAGCTTTGTCACAACTGCCCTTAGATCCCGGAAGCCAGGGAGGGCCTTCCTGTGAGACCTGTGCTATCTTCCCACCAAGAAGCAGCATCCTGTGCACAGGAACCTGAGCCAGGTCTTGGGAAGAGGCTCCCTCAGGTTTCAAGGGCATTGAAAGCAACTCCAAAGTCCCCTAGAATGCAGCTATGCATTCAGTAGGGTGGAGCCACCCCACTGGGAAAGTCCCAGGGCAGCATGCATGAGAACTGGAAGGGAGTTCAGGCCCAGCATGTGAACTGGGAGAGGGAGTTTAGAGAAGACTTAGATGGGGTCCCACAAACTTCAAGTATGTCATGTATACAGATTGAGAACATGGTGATACTTCCCACTTTACCCACCTCCCACCCATGCTGCAACTCCTTCTCCTTCTTTTCTTACTCTTTAATTTTTACAATAACCAACTTTCTGTTTACTTTTATTTTTCTAGATCCTTGACGTGCATTGATAGATCCTTTATTTGATGTCTTTACAATTTCTTGATGTAAACACTCATTGCTATATACTTTTGCTGTATTTCATAGCCTTTGATATGTTGTGCTGTCATATTCATTTGTTCCCAGGAATTTTTTGATTTCCATTTTGATTTCTTCAATTACCCACATTCATTAAGGAGCATGTTGTTCAGTCTCCATGTGTTTTCCTAGATTCTAGAGTTTCTTAAGTTGTTAATTTCTAACTTCATCCCATTGTGGTTAGAAAAGATACATGCTATGATTTCATTTGCTGAGATTTGTTTTGTGGCCTAGGATATAATCTATCCTAGAGAATGTTCCATGCACTGATGAAAAGAATGTGTCTTCTGCAGCTGTGGGTTGAAATGTTCTGTAGGTATCAATTAGGTCCGTTTGGTTAACAGTGTAGATTAGCTCTGTTCTTTCTTTGTTTTTTTGTCTATTTGATCTGTCCACTGATGGAAGTAGGGTGTTGAATCCCGCATTATTATTGCGTTGGAGCATGTCTCCCTTTAAATCTAGTAACATTTGTTTTAAATACGCAGGTGCCATATCATTGAGCATATATGCATAAACATGTACTATAGTCACATTCTCCTGTTAAATTGATTCCTTTATCATTATGTAATACCCTTCTTGGTTTTTTTGTTTTTTTAACAGTTTTTATGTTAAAGTCTATTTTGCCTAATATCAGGATGGTCACTTCTGCTTGTTTTTGCTTTCTGTTAGCATAGAATATCTTGATCCTTTCACTTTCATTCTGTGTGAATCTTTGTAGGTGAGTTTCTTTTAAGCATCAACTAGATGGGTATTGTTTTTAAACCCATTCAGCCAGTCTGTATCTTTAGTTGGATAATTTAAGCCATTGACATTCAAGGTTATTATTATTATTATTATTATTTTGACAGGCAGAGTGGACAGTGAGAGAGAGAGACAGAGAGAAAGGTCTTCCGTTGGCGTTGGTTCACCCTCCAATGGCCGCCGCAGCCGGTGCACTGCAGCCGGCGCACCCCGCTGATCCGAAGGCAGGAGCCAGGTGCTTCTCCTGGTCTCCCATGTGGGTGCAGGGTCCAAGCACTTGGGCCATCCTCCACTGCACTCCTGGGCCACAGCAGAGAGCTGGCCTGGAAGAGGGGCAACCGGGACAGAATCCAGTGCCCTGACAGGGACTAGAACCCAGTGTGCTGGCACTACAGGTGGAGGATTAGCTTATTGAACCGCGGTGCCGGCCTCAAGGTTATTATTGATAAGTAATGACTTGGTCCTGTCATTTTTTCATAAATATTTCTATTGTTTATTTTTTATTTCCTTTGTATTTTACTAGATTTTCTTCCCTCACATTCCTTCATGATGTTGATTACCTTTTTCTGTGTCTATGTGTATTAGAGCCTTAAGTATCATTTGTAAGCCTGGGCATTTCTGTTTGCTTTGGAAGATCTTTATTTCACCTTCATTTATGAACCAGAGTTTTGCTGAGTACAGTATTCTAGCTTGACAGTATCTTTCTTTTTTTTTTTTAAGATTTATTTATTTATTTGAAAAGCAAAGTTACAGACAGAGAGAGAGAGAGAGAGAGAGAGAGAGAGAGGTCTTCCATCCACTAACTCATTCCCCAAATGGCCACAATGACCAGAGTTGGGTCAATTCAAAGCCAGGAGCTAAGAGGTTCTTCCTGGTCTCCCACATGGAGACTTGGACCATCTTCTACTGGTTTTCTAGGCCACAGCAGAGAACTGAATAGGAAATGGAGTGGCTGGGACTTGAACTGACAACCACATGGGATGCTGGCATTGCAGGCAGCGGCTCTACCCACTATGCCACAGCACCAACCCTAGCAGTTTCTTTTCGGGGTTGGACTAGGTCTCTCCATTTTCTCCTAGCCTGTAGGGCTTTTGATGAGAAATCACCTGTCAGCCTAATTGGAGCTACTTTGAAGGTAATCTGGTGTTTGTCTTGCACATGTTTTAGAATCTCTGTTTTACTTTTGAAAGTTTGACTCTAATGTGTCACAGTGAAGACCTTTTCTAATCATAGTAGCAGTTCTATGTGCTTCCTGTACTTGGATGTCCCTATCTTCTTCCAAGTTAGCAAAGTTTTCTGTTATTTCACTGAATAGGTCTTCGAGTCTGTTCTCTGTTTCCACACCTTCAGGAACTTTTAAGACACATATGTTTGGTCATTTGATTGTTTCTCATAAATTTCAAACACTATTTTCAGTGTTTCTGATGCTTCTGCTTTTTTTAAAAGATATTTCTGAAGACTTATTTTCTAGTTCAGATAGACTTTCTTCTGCCTCACTAAGTCTGTTTTTAAGGCTTTCCACTGTACTTTTTGACATATTTAATTCTTCATTTCCAGTAGTTGCTTGATTCCTCCTCACTATCTCTGTCTCCCAGCAGAATTACTCATCCATGTCACACATAGGTGTACTGGCTTCTCTGTGATTTTGAGTAATCTTTTTAAAAACTATATTTATTTACTTGAGAGGTAGAGTGTCAGACAGTGAGTGAGAGAGAGAGAGAGAGAGAGAAAGAGGTCTTCCTTCTGTTGGTTCACTCCCTAAATGGCCGCAACGGCTGGAGCTGTGCCGATCCGAAGCCAGGAGCCAGGAGCTTCTTCTAGGTCTCCAAAGCAGGTGCAGGGGCCCAAGCACTTGGGCCATATTTCTACTGCTTTCCCGGGCCACAGCAGAGAGCTGGACTGAAGACAGACCAGTGAATCCCTGAAACTGACCTAATCAGTTGATTGTTGGTGATTGCCTGGGAAGTTTTTGAGAAGTTTTTCCAAGTCCTGCTGCAGACATGCTGGATCAGAATCTTGTGGGCAGGAGCCCAGAGATCTCAATTTTTGAAACACATCCTAGGGACCCACACTGAGGCATAGTGGGTAAAGCCGCCACTGTTCGTGTCCTGGCTGCTCCTCTCCTGATCCAGTTCTCCACTGTAGCCTGGGAAAGCAGTGGAAGATGGCCCAAGTCCTTGGGCCCCTGCACCCGCAAAGGAGACCTGGAGGAAGCTCCTGGCTCCTGGCTTCGGATCAGTGCAGCTCTGGCCGTTGCAGCCACTTGGGAGTGAACCAGCGGATGGAAGACTTCTCTCTCTCTCTCTCTCTCTCTCTCTCTCTCTCTCTGACTCTCCTTCTCTCTGTGTGTAACTCTGACTTTCAAATAAATAAATAAATATTTAAAAATAAATAAATAAAAATAAAACTTAAAAAAACACATCCTTGGGGAGTCTAATGCTAGTCTGCTTGTGATACTACTCTGTAGAGTAAATAGTGGTGACAGTGTAGTTGCTAAAGTAACAGAGAGAACTTCAGTGTGGTTCCTGTCTATTGCAAGGTCAGATTTCTGGACTCCAAAAGAGAGAAATTGAGTCTAGGCCTGGTGCAATTAGAAGCGTGATTAGAGGCAGAACAGAGTGACTACAGGAGAAGAGACAGGTAACCAGAGCCAGAATCATAAATGTCTAAGTATTGGCAAAGAATGCCTGTTTTCTAAAAGAAATACAGATTTTTTTTTTAACCAGGAAATGTCAACCTAGGTTTATGATGACAGTCCTTTGCTTCCATATGGTAAATTGTAGTTTACAAATACTTTGATATATTATGGTCACTCTGTTGGTCTTCAAGGCAACTAGCAGGTGCATCATCCTCATTTTTACGCAGAGCATGGCCCGAAGTTGCACAGGATTGGAGCCAGAGCCAAAAGCAGGAGGCTGTGTTGTTAGTTCTATCTCATCTTCTAAGGCAACAGGCGAATACATTGAAAATAAAATGTAAAGTAAAAAATCTAAACATTTAAAGAACAGCTTTGCCCCTTAAATGGGAGAACTACATTTCTCTGGAAAAATAACAGAGTTGAAACATGTCATTCGTGATCACACAAGGTTAACAGTTCTGTGTAAACCTGTAGGTTGGAAGGGCTGTTAAAGGGCACTCAGTCCCCCACTGAATAATGAAGTCCTGGAAACTCAGGGGAGGTCTCCTTTGCCTAAAGCAAAATTCACACCAGTGAATTTAACCAACTGTTGGAAACAGTTATCTTACATAGACTATTGTTCTTTAATTAAGAATTCTTTGAAAAACAATAGAATATACTAATACTGATTTATATTAGTTTGACATGTTACAATTTTTTAGCTGTTAATTAAGTTTTTCTTGTAATGAAGAATTTAGAATCCTTTGAATCAAAATGTTTACTTTCTTTCCTAAATGAGGCATCTGTATGACTAACTTAAACCTGACGTTTTTACTTATAAAATTCTTCCCCTTCCAAGTTTTCCCCTTCTTTACTTAAGAGCTAAGGCATGGTGTTTGCAAAGGAAAAATGAAATTATTTTCCTTTAGCTTTTTTTTTTAAGTATAACAACTTTATACTTGTTATTGCGGTAATGGACAGAAAAATACACGCAAAATATTCTGGTATATCTTTGACCAATTGGTATCAAACCATCTGAGAGGTTTTTTGAGATTCTTAGCTGTTTGACCACCACGATTATTGTGATGCAGTACGGATGTGTTTCAAAGGACAGGAAGTGAACGCTAATTTTTAAAAACCCAAGCAAGGGGGATTGAGGGAAGATGGCAGTATAGCGCAGAGAAAGATTTATGAGTAAGGAATGGAGTGGATACAAACAGCGAGGGAACCACGGAGACTGGGCGCAGAGTGGCCCGGGAGTTCCCCAGAGTGCCGGGGGACCACACTGGGGAAAACAGAGGGGTGCCCGAGCTGCAGAGAGAGGATGGAGCGGAGACCCAGTGAGGGGCAGCGGCCGCCGCCCCCTGGGAGAGCCAGGCGAGAGGGTGTGAGCCCACGGAGGTGCAGGCACGGATGAGTGGGGAGACGTGGTGAACAGCGCTGGGCGCTCTTAGGGGGAAGAGGGCGAGTCTGTGGGAAGAGCAGGGAAGGAGAACACGCCAGGATCCCTCGGCGTCTTCCCCCACCCCGCACCGGAGCAGCAGCGGGCGGGGATAAGCATAAGCATAAGCATCAGTTGCGGGGGCCACCTGGCCCGGGAGCAAGATCACCACGGTTCAGAATGACTTCCCCTCGTCGCACAGGGGGCACCGCGATGGGCAAGGCTGAACTACTACGGAGGCCCAGACGCTTTTGGAAGAACAAAGGAACAATGAGCCTGGCCCCCCCAGTGGGCGGGGCTTAGTACATCAAAGCCCTCCTTAAGCTCCCAGAAATAGAACCCAAGCAAGTAATGTGCCAACACTTTTTAGGAAGTTATAGGAAAAATTTTCTGTGCTATAAATACTGGCTGGCTTTTGATGCCTTCATACTCAAAAATGATCACGTTCTTGCACAGTGAAACTTTTACACGAAGATGTTAACGGAGACGTCCACCTCCTTATTTGTAAAATGTTTTCTATATGGCAATAAACTCAAAACGTGAACTGAATGGGCAGTTCAACCATCAAAGCCATTTGCCCTCCATGGTGTAGTCCTGGTCCCTTCCTCAGAGTTCCATGTCCAAGTCTCCTGGCGTTGAGCTGGGCTCAGGGGATGTGAACACTGGGGCTGTGCAGAGGGCAGACCACCCCTCCTTTACATGAACCCCATTGCCTAGGAGAAAGTTATCTTCTAAAATTTCATGGATCTGAGTTCCCATATTAACGTTAAATAAGTTTAACGGTTGGGAGAAATTTTATTAGTTCTGGGAAAGCTAGAAGTGAACTTTTTGGAAATAAGCTTGGAGACGTGTACAAGAATAGCTGGGGTCGCTGCTAATGGCCGGGGAAAGCAGCAGATGATGGCCCAAGTGCTTTACACTGATAATCCTGTGAGTTCTTATAGTCTATTCAAATAAGAATTCTGAATCCTGCCTAAAAATAGAACAGACAACATGGTAAGTTTTCAAGTGTTTTATTTAGCGGGAGAAATGCACAGGAAAGTGAGGGCTTTATTTAGGGGAGAAAGAAGTCTAGAAGCTAAGCTGGGTCCATCTCAGGCAGAGAATAGGCCAGGAGCCACATGGCGCAAGCGTGTGGGCAGGAAAGCAGAGGCAGGGCAGAGGCCAAGGGGCCACCTGCCCCAATGACACAGGAAACAAGGTGGGGCCTCTTATTTACTCCCAAAGGGGAGTGGTTATGTAGTCTGATAGGCAGATGGGTGTCCTGGTGAGATCAGGTAGGGGCATGAAATCACGTCTCCAGCTTACCAATCTAATAGATTTGATCCTATCTGCCTACCTATATCACACTCACGTGGGAGACCGGGAAGAAGCTCCTGGCTCCTTCCTGGCCAAGTTCTGGCTCTTGTGGCTGTTTGGGAAGTGAACCAGCAGGTGGAAGACCTCTCTCTGCCTCTCTTCCTCTAATTCTGCCTTTTCAAATAAATACATCTTGAAAGAAAGAAAGAAAGAAAGAAAGAAAGAAAGAAAGAAAGAAAGAAAGAAAGAAAGAAAGAAAGAAAGAAAGAACAAGCTGGAGACCTGCACTGCAGCATATTGGGTTGCCTCCAGCTGCAGTGCCCAGCATCCCATATGGGCACAAGTTTGTGTCCTGGCTGCTCCACTTCTGATCCAGCTCTCTGCTGATAGCCTGAGAGGTTGGTGGAATATGGCTCCAGAGACCTGTGAGAAGCTCCTGGCTTCAGATCGTCCACCTCCCCTTGCAGCCATTGGGGAGAGAACCAGCAGATGCAAGACCTCTCTCTGTAACTGCCTCTCAAATAAACAAATTAAAAAAAAAAAGAAAAGAAAAATAGCTGGTATCAGGTCTTGCCAAATACCAGTCAGCAAGGACTTCAAACTTCCAGAGGAAATAAAAATAGACATTCACTTGCATAGTTTACATAAAAATTTATAAATGAAGTTATTCAAATGTGAAAACCTGATTTTACCATATTTTCGAGTGCACAGGGACGCAGCAGGGGGCTCCTCCCGCCTATGCCAACATCATAGTGTTACCCTGGAAACACTCACAAATTAGTCACTGGTTAAAAGCAAAACCCACTACCTAAACTCTTCCCATTTTACAAGTCTCATAATCTAGATCGGAAGCAAAAATTTCATAAATAAAAACATGCATTAAAAATTATTTCAAAAATTAAAAAAGCAACTTCAGATTGTGAAATTACAAAGCACAGCTCAGTAGCTTATGTTACATCCTCTACCGGGCCGTGGGTCCCCCCGGGCAGCTCACCCACGCAGGCCCTCCACATACCCCGAGCAGGCAGCTAGGAGGACGCCACTGGGGTCAGCACCAAACACAGCTGTCGGGGGCGGAGCCTGGGGCGCACTACCATGTTCTGGTTCTGGGCCCGGTGGAAGTGGGGGCGGCGCGGGAAAAGCCCCACGACCCCGGCAGCCGATTGCGCTGTGCCCATGTGTCCCCAGCGCTTACTGTCACGCAGCTCGACAATAGCAAGTGCAACGTATGACTTGTCAGTCACGGGGAAGAAAGGAAGATTGTCTTTCCAATGAGAGAGTTTATTGCTTACACACCAGGGTTTTTTTTTTTTTTTTTTAATCACACTACTCATTAGCATGCTCATGGAGGTCAATACACCTATCAGTATCAATATACTTATCAATATATACTAATTAATACTGTTATCAATAAACTTAACACTACCACGTAACTGCTTAACTTAGCTACTTAGTTTAACCTAACTACTTAGCTTAACATAACTACTTAGCTTAACTACTTGTACTAATCACCTAACTTAATTACTTAGCACACTTATCAATATCACTAATATCACTATCAATAATGTCAATAGTATCACTTATCATAACTTAAAGCTAACTTAACACACTTACTGAATTACTTAGCTTAACATAACTACTTATCATCTACTTAACTTACTACAATACTTAACTACTTAACCACTTAACTACTTAACTTAATACACCTACTTAATCTTAACAATATCACTTGTCTGCCAGGCAATCAATATTTTTATACCCCTAGTCACAACAAACACTATTAAAATAATCTTAAGTACTAGCACAATGAACAATACAAGCACAGCAAAAGATTCAATACATAGCATTGGTTTGCTACGTATGCAGGCTCGCATCGCTGTCACGAATGTATTTCTCCTGCAGGGAGTGTCCAGTGTCCAGAGTTCAATGTGCCAGCAGGGACGGAACTCGGACCAGTCACTTACAGGCAGGAAGTTGTGGGAAGGTTATCACTCTGGGCAGTAGGCTCAAGGTTCCCAGGCGGACAGCAGGTGAGAAGTTGGAGAGGTTCCCTGCTGAGAGGCCTGGTCCCGCTCTGCAGTCAACTCTGGGAACAGGCTGATAAGGACTCCAGGCAAGGCAGTGAGGTGGCAGCCCTGAGGTAGAGGTGGGCGAGGGTGAGGGGCTTCACAGTGCAGGTCGCGGTGTGCTGCTCACTGTCCATAGTAACACATCGGGTTCGAATGACAAGGCCTCAGTGTTTCTACAGTCTTACTGGATATTGATTTCTTTGTTGTGAATAATTTTACACTGTTTCAGTATGCACTTGGTAAGGACGTTGATGGTTTTTTATATCCTAATAGAACCAAATTAAACTTCTTTCTTTCCTTGTGTGATCTTTTGATGGGCTGTAGGCTGATTTTCAGTTATAGTATGGGAACTCTTAACTTTTCTTTGTCCTTTTTCCCTACAAATGTTGAATGATGAGCTGCTGGATTGTCCAGGAGCTTTGTGCTAATAGAGCTGACCTACTTCTATGTTTCCCCGTGCTGGTTACTATTAGATCTTTTAAAATTTTATGTATAGATAGATGGGTAGATGGATAGATATAATGTTTTATTTATTTATGTATTTAAAAGGCAGAATTAGAGATCTTTCATCCACTGGTCTGCTCCCAAAATGGCCTTAACAGCCAGACAGAAGCCCAAAGCCAAAAGATTCTTCAGAATCTTCCACATGGGTCACAGGGGTCCAACCACTTAGGCCATCTTTTGCAGCTTTCCTGGCCATTAACAGGGAGTTGGATTGGAAATGGAGCAGCTGGAATATGAACCCACACCCATTTGTGATGCCAGCATCTCAGGTAGTTGCTTAACCCGCTAAGACACAATGCCAGCCCTTAAACTTTGTATTTTTGATTGTTTAATGTGGTGTTCTGGAAAAGAGAAATTAAATGCTTTTGATCAGTACGAAATCATGAAAGAAAAATTGCTGTTGCTTAAGAGTATAGAATAAGATACAGCATCTTTAGGGGAGGGGATGGTAAGGGCAAACTGGGACCTCATCACATGCACACAGTGTCATTCCTGTGAGACCCGTGCTGATTTAGCTTTACTGGGCTCTTCTGTTCACCTGCCCCAAAACATGCAAAGGTGTGCACACACAGCAGCTGGGTGGGGAAAGAGGAAAATTTTACAAATAGAACAAAGATCTCTTCAATGAGGAGATGACACTTGCTTCTAGGCAGGGAGGTTGGAGGAGAAAGGGCTTTGAACTTCGGGTGTCCAGGATCCAGGAATGAGAGAGCCTGAGATTCCCAGGGACAGAGGGGAGGAGCTCTGCCCACTCTCAGCTGGTGGCCCTGTGCTCAGCAGGTGCAAGTAGAGACTGCAGGCCCTATGACTGAAAGGCTTCAGCCCAGCTCATGTGCTCCCAGCTGATGTGTGGCCTGTGGGCGTTACAGATGTAGGGTTGTGATGAAACGGGCAGAAAGACAGAGACCACCTGCTGGTCTCCCTATAGATTATTTCTTGAATATGATAATGAGTGGGAAGCAGAAGACTATTTTTCATGTTGATTTCTACTCCATGTGCATGGTCATGGTCATGATCATGGTAAAGACAGGAGACATGCTAACTTAAAGCCCTGCATATTCCTATTACTTAGGAATGGTCTTGCCTGAGAAAGAAGCCTAAGGAAGGAAAATGAGCAGCAGTCGGGAATGGCATTTTTCTCTTAACAAAGTTGTGTTAAGTCATTGATTATTTTGTTCTCTCCTTCTAGAAAGGCTATTTTTTTAAAAAAAATTTATTTATTTTATTTGAGAGGCAAAGTACAGAGAGAGGGAGAAAGAGAGAGTGCATTCATCTGCTGTTTCATTCCCCACATGGCCTCAATGGCAAGAGCTGGGCTGGTCCAAAGCCAGGATGCAGAAGCTTCTTCCACATCTCCCACGTGGGTACAGGGACCCAAGCACTTGGGCCATCTCCCACCGCCCACGTGTTTCCTAGGCACATTAGCAGGGAGCTGGATCAGAAGTGGAGCAGCTGGGAGTTGAGCCTGCACCCACATGGGATGCCAGCACTGCAGGCAGTGGCTTTACCTGCTATGCCAAAGCGCTGGCCCCCAACAGATTTTTTGAGTGACTGTTTCATATATATTTCTGTGCATGCATCTGTGAGGAAGAAAGTATCACTGCTTGTTGTTACAAAAATGCTATCAGATTCGACATTCCTTCATCACCTCATATCTACATGTTTATGTTACTTTTTCCCCATAAAAGGACTTTAGTCAAGCTTGTTAATTAATGACTAGATTGTGTGGTAATATGTTTTTGATAGGGGTTTCCCTAGACTGAGATTTCTGATGTGAACTCCTATCTACCATTTGATTTTAATGTTGACTACAGATTAGAAATTGCTGAAGACTTCCCAAAACTCTTTAATACAGTAGGATACCATGTGTGTCTAAAAATGTGAATACATATTTTTATGTAAATTTCACCGATTAGCTTTTCTAGCATTAATTATCTGTTCTTCTATAGTGTTCTTAAGAATTATGTACATGCTGAGTTTCTCGGGAACCTCAAGACTGTAGATCAGAGCATTGAAGTCTTTCTCACAAGTCAAAATCACATGGTTTCTTTCCAAAATGAAATTTCGTGTATTGTTTAAGGTCATAGTTTTGACCAAAGGGTTAAACCCACAGCAAACCAACCCTATGTTCACACGGTTTCTCTCCCATGGATCCACTAATAGAAGTGAAGGTGACCACTCTGACTGAATTATTTTTCGTATTTATTCTATTTATAGCTTGTCTCATTTGATGTCTTCAATGAAAGTTGTCACAGAATTCTTTCCCACTCTAATCATTACCTTTCCAGGTTTCTCCCCAGAATCAGTTATCTCATGTCTGATGGGGAGGCTTTGAACAAAGACTTTCACTCATGCATGACGTTCACACTGCCTCTCTCGTGTGTGAATTTGCCTGTGTTCAAGGTTAGAGAAACAATTAAAGGCATTCCCACGCATATGGGTCCAGATGGTTTTTCCCCATTGCAAGTTCTCTCATGTTATTGAAGTTGAGTGCTTTGAACAAAGCCTTTCCGTAACATTTAACATGAGTTGGCTTTCTCCACTGAGAACTCATTGCTGTCATTCAAAGAATGAATCACCACAAAATGTCTGCCCACATTCACTGCCACTGTGGGAGTTCTGTCCAGTATGAATTCTTCGATGCTGTCCACAGTTAGGGCAGTGACTGCTTTCCCACACTTAGACATTCAGATGTGTCTCTGCAACGTGACTATTTTTATGTTGATTGCTGAGTATTCACTGAACGCTCTTCAGGTTGGTTGCAGTTAACAGAGTTTCTCTCCAATGTGGCTTCACTGGTGCCTGAAGAATTCCACATTCCTTGCATTAATAGGTCTTATTTTCATATTGAGTCTATTGTCAGGTAACTAACATGAATTATAACTTTTCTGTACATACTGTATTCAAAAGGCTCCTCACTAGTGAAATCTCTGTTACTGAGAAGGAAAAGGCTTAAAAGTTTGGCTGCACAGATTTTTATATTCATTTCTCTACTTATGTCTTATATGTTGTTTACTTCATGTCAGGCTCCAGTTAAATTCTTCCCAGTCATAGTTTAATAATTCACATTGTGTTACTGTCCTATAGAACATAAGATTTCTATGTCTGCTTCCTAGCATCTCAGCTGTAGAATCTACCTTTTTTCTCATTCTCAATATTTTAATGTGAAAGCCTCTCATATGGCTTATGATTCACCTGCCACTAGATGGGTCATTCCTATTGAAATACTGCATAAAAATTGGCTTTTAAATCTGCCTTCCCTAATTGAAAATAAAGGGTGGAGGACTGTTAGAGTGTACATTGGGAAATGAACATGTTTTAAAAACGTACAAGGCAGGGCCAGTGCTGTGGCACAGCAGGTTAAAGCCCTGGCCTGAAGCGCCGGCATCCCATGTGGTGCCGGTTCTAGTCCTGGCTGCTCCTCTTATGATCCAGCTCTCTGCTATGGCCTGGGAAAGCAGGTGAGGATGGCCCAAGTCCTTGGGCCCCTGCACCTACGTGGAGACCCAGAGGAAGCTCCTGGCTCCTGGCTTCAGAACGGCACAGCTCCAGCCATTGTGGCCATCTGGGGAGTGAACCAGCAGATGGAGCACCTCTCTCTCTCTGTCTCTGCCTCATTCTAACTCTGTCTTTCAAAAAATAAAATAAATCTTAAAAAAATACAAGGCACAGGCAAGTATATTTTAATACTCAGCAGAAGGAAGAAATGAAATGGAAATTATTAGTGAGCAGGATGATATTTTAGTAGATAACCAACTAATAAAGTTTTTCAGAATGTGAATGAAGTGAAAAAGAAATAATAAAATATAAAGGAATAACCTGAGTCAAAAAGGGAGTAATTGGGAAAAGGGCACTTCATGAAAAAACATTTTTAAAGATTTTTTATTTATTTGAGAGGAAGAGTACAAACAGAGAGAGGGAGAGACAGAGAGAAAGGTCTTCCATCTGCTGGTTCACTCCCCAAATGGCCTCAACAGCTAAGGGGAGCCAATCCGAAGCCAGCAGCCAGGAGCTTCTTCCAGGTCTCCCACGAGAGTGCAGGGGCCCAAGCCCTTGGGCTGTCTTCACTGCTTTCCCAGGCCAGAGCCATAAGCAGAGAGCTGGATTGGAAGAGGACATGAACTGAACATGAACAGCTGGGCCATGACTGCCGTCCATGTGGGATGCCAGTGGTGCCGCAGGGAGAGGCTTGGCCTACTATGCCACAGTGCCAGCCCCACTCTGTGGACTTTCAACTCCATTAAAATATGAAAATCTCTTTGAGGAGAGCACAGAGCACAGTTCTGAGGAAAGTACATTCTGGTGGATGAATAGATACTGTTGCAGAGAAGTAACTCTGGTAGTTTCTCTTTCTACTTTTCAAAAGTAATTAGTCAAGAAAGTCTGAAGTTGGCTTTACCGCGTTCTTGCTTCCTTGAACTTTTCCTGTGTCTGATGCTCACCTGAACTCAGGATGTGGGGAGTCCTTCTGCAGTGCTCCATATTGCTTTCTTCCAATTAAGAAATCACATCTTCTCGGCAGAAGTGATATCCTGAGTGTACATTTTTAAAAGGCACATGGTTTTCAAGTTTTGTGCTGATAACAAGACATGATCTGCAAGTCCAGGGTGGGCTGTCAAGTGGAGAAAACCTGCACCCTGACAGGAATCACAGGACAAGCAGAGAGGAGGACCTTGAACAACGAAAACATTGACAGTCATTCATGTCTGACATGGTGGTCTCTGGATGCAGCTGCTGATGCTCAAAATCAAAGACAAAATGGAGAATTTTAACTGTTTTAAACCAGGGAAGAATTTATGTTAGCACGGGGAGTTGGACCAGATATCAAAAAGAATTTAACGAAATGTAGAATTCATCACAAAACTCCAGGCTCTAGGGATAAATAAAAGGCTCTTCTGTACTGATTTTAACACTGTGATGGCTTTGGCTACTGCACCTCATAAAGTAGATATGAATATTCACAATTTACATATTGGTAAATTTAAATCATTGAGTATTACATGTTAATTAATCCCTGCCATGCAAAGGGTTATTCAGTTCCCCCAAGCCTAGGACTTCTTGACTCATTTACCAGCATTGATTTTCCAGTGTCTGTATTCATGGTTGCCTGCACTGAAGGGATAAGAGGGGTAACTGAGGTTCACAATAGCCTATTGTATATTTTCTGAGCAAATAGAAGAGAGGAGCTGCAAGACTCTAAAGAGGGAAATGTTAATTACCCTAACTTGGTCAGTACACATATTGAACTGTCACATTGCACCGCTAATTATACAGTTACTGTTAATCACATACTGTTAAATTTTTTAAGATATAGTAAATTAAAAAATGTTTGGGAAAATAATTTCTCATAGTTGGTGTTGAAGGTTGTATATCTACATGCAAAATCTATCATAAAATACATAATAGAACTTGATGTAAAATGTCAAATGGGAAATCCTTTAGAAGAAAACAGGAGAAAATTTTTTGTGATCTGGGTTTAGCCAGAGTTCTGGAACATGACATGGGAAGTGTGATCCCTAGAGAAGAAAGTTGATTGGTAGGGCTTCGTCAAAATTTAAAACTCTTGCTTTGTGAAAGGCACTATTAACAGACTGCAAAAAAAGGCAACAAACAGAAAATAACTGAAATCACCAGTCACACTAAAAACTTGTTTCAAGAATTTATAAAGTCTCCAAAACTGAGCAATAAGAAAGCATTCCAATTTAAAAGTGGCCAAAGACAAAATTCAGAAAAAGTTTCTGCTAAAACCCATATCAAAAGGATTGTAGGGGGTCTGAGCCAGGAACTGGGGACAGCAAACTTGTTATAAATCACAACATCACATATACTTTTTGTTTTCATGTTGCTAGGGTGCTTTCATTTTAGCTTTAAGAACTCCTTTTGTCATTTCTTGTAAGGTTTGTCACTGTACTGTTTAACCATTTAATAGAATGGAATCTGAAGGTGCTAGGGTGATAAATCCACGCAGAACAAATCTAAAATAAAGGATTAGGGTAGTGATACTGCTGGAAATCCCACGCAAAGGAGACAGATTGAGTCAGGACAAGTATATCCAGAGGTCTAGGGAAAGAAAAGAGGGTAGAGAGCTGGAATGGATATTGGAAAAAGATTGATAGTGCACCCAGTAGCAATAGTTAGATCAGAAATTTTGCAGTGTTTGCTTGGGTAGAGACCGAAATTCACACGTGGTATGACTCATGGTTTGAGATCATGTGAAGAATTTAAAATTTCATAATAACACGGGATAATTAGTGTTTATAGCCCAATGGTTTTTATATTCTTATCTATTGAATTGAGGTATTTCTAGTCATAGTTTTTTGACGTGGAAGAGAACCCTCATCTATTTCTTTTGGGACACACTACATTCTGTGTTAGTTGGGTTGTGGCTAATTTTTTTTTTTTTTTTTTTTTTTTTTTTTTTTTTTTTTAACAAACAGGGGCTTCGGGATAAGAACGCCTAGAGATTGTGGGGATGATTGGGAGATTCATGATTTCTTTCTTCTCAGATTTGCCACCTTAGTGCTTGGACTATGTGTGAATGAAAACTTAGAGAAAGAGTTGACAGCTGAGCTATTGACAATGCAATCCCAGGTGAGTGGTAAATTCCTATCTCTATTGTATTTTCATCTCTGTTGGCATTCTGTGGACAGGTTTCTCCTATTGACATGGATGTTCCAGATGTACTCAGTAGCTATTCAAGGATCTGAGCTCCAGTTAAATTTCCCCAGGACTCTGGGTGGTCACATTGTCAAGAAATGATGTGCTAACATTACACTGAGATGTTCCAGCTCCTGTGAAGGCTGTGTATTCTCAGAAGAGAGGAGAGGTTTTCTTTTCTCTTGTCCCGTCCCGTGGGACGTCAACTAGGGCCAAGCACCCAGAAGGAGGAATGAAAGGGACAGGAGACACAAGGAAGGCAGCAAGACAAGAGTTCTAATCAAGCTGCAAAGTTTATTTTTTACACAGGGGTTTATATACTTCTTAGGGGAAGCAGTACAGGGTGGGAAAGAGGAGCTGTTTCAGGATCTGTTCAGGGTTGAAGTTTGAAGAAGGAACTGGGTCTGTTCTTGGGTATATGGCACCACTATAATATCAGGGTCTTTTCCAAAATATTGGTGGGAAAGGGAACGAGCCTTGATAGTTATGGAAGCAACCTGAGACAAATACACTGTAATTACTTTGGATGGGGAAATGGGGAGGTGGGCCCAGAAAAGAGGTTGACCTTTTTTATTGGGCATGAGGGATTTTTGCCAAAAAGCTCCAGTGGGTGTATGTGGAGTGGTCAAAACTATAAAAAATAAGGGGAGAACATAAGAAATTTGTGAAACAGACTGTTGGTTAATGGCTTGCACTACTTTCGCATCAGGGATAAGCTCGCGGGGGGAGGAGGGGTCCGGATCTCCATGCAGAATGTCATTGAGGGGTAAAAGGACATTATTAGGTATTTTTAAATAGGGCCTGAGCCATTGAATATCTCCTAGAAGTTTTTGGAAATCATTAAGGGTACGGAGGCAGTCAAAACGAAACTGAATACGAGGTACAAAAACCAATTCCTGTTGTAATTTTAAGCCTAAATAAGTAAAGGGGTCTTGTATTTGGACCTTATCGGGGGCAATTTGTGAGCCAAGGGTAGAAAAGGCTTTAGAAAGTGCTGTAAAGCAATTTTGTAGGTCTGACTTGTTTTGAGCCACCAGTAAAATTTCATCCATATAATGTAGAATATAAATGTGCGGCCAGCGTAAACGAATTGGGTCCACTGCCTGTGCCACAAACTTTTGGCAAAGGGTTGGGCTATTGGCCATCCCCTGGGGCAAAACTTTCCAATGAAATCTTTGCATCGGTCCCTGGAAATTAACACGGGGGAGACTGAAGGCAAAATAAAGACGATCATCAGGGTGTAGAGGAATAGTGAAAAAGCAGTCTTTGAGATCTATAATTATTTTGTAATAACCATTTGGGATGGCCATGGGGGTTGGGATGCCAGGTTGGAGGGCTCCCATAGGTGCCATGACCTTATTAACGGCACGCAAATCCTGTAAAAGGCACCATTTACCAGATTTCTTCTTTATGACAAAAATAGGAGTATTCCAGGGAGAGTTGGAAGGCTCTATATGTCCAGCCGTGAGCTGCTCCTGTACAAGCGCTGTAGCAGCATTTAAGTTTTCTTGAGTAAGCAGCCACTGAGCCACCCAAACAAGAGTTTGAGAATTCCATGTGATTTTATCTGCATGGGGTACAGGAAGGCCAGTGGCCGTTACTAAAAATCTGAATATCTGAGCCCATGTCTATCTGTTTTAGAGGGGGCTGTAATAGGTTGAGTTATGCCCTGTCTCATTTTTCCAAGTCCTGTGCCAGGCACATAATCCATGTGCAGCATTTGTTGTGTGACTATAGTATTAGGGCTGCACAGAATAACTTCCATTTGGGAGAGAATGTCACGTCCCCACAGGTTAACAGGGAGGCCTGGTAATACAAAAGGAGTCACAGTGCCCTGATTGCCTTCCTTATCTTTCCAATGTAATACCCTTGAGCTGACTTGGGGGTTATTAGACTGGCCTATACCTCGCAAATCGGTGAGAGATGTGGTCAGCGGCCAATGGGCAGGCCAATGATCTTGAGATATCACTGTGGCATCAGCCCCTGGGTCCAAAATGCCCTTGAAATCCTTTCCTTCAATAGTAAGGGTTAACACAGGCCTATTTTTTTGTAATTGGCTGGACCCAATAAGCATCCGAGGAGCCCAAAGGGTAAGTGCCCCGGGGCCTGGAAGAAATTGAGGATGTATTGGCCAGCGCCGCGGCTCAATAGGCTAATCCTCCACCTTGCGGCTCTGGCACACCAGGTTCTAGTCCCGGTCAGGGCGCCGGATTCTGTCCTGGTTGCCCCTCTTCCAGGCCAGCTCTCTGCTGTGGCCCGCGAGTGCAGTGGAGGATGGCTCAAGTGCTTGGGCCCTGCACCCACATGGGAGACCAGGAGAAGCACCTGGCTCCTGTCTTTGGATCAGCGCGGTGCGCCAGCTGCAGTGGCCATTGGAGGGTGAACCAACGGCAAAGGAAGACCTTTCTCTCTGTCTCTCTCTCTCTCTCTCACTGTCCACTCTGCCTGTCAAAAATTAAAAAAAAAAAAAGAAAGAAAGAAAGAAATTGAGGATGTATTTCCAGTAATCAAAGGCAGAAGAACCAGTTGTGCTAGACGGGTGCCCTGTGGAACAACAGCTACTCCATTAGCAGCGGCTGCCAGAATTTTTATCTCCCCGGTAAAGTCACCGTCAATAATACTGGGAAAAACTTAAATGACTTTGAGAATGGTTGATGCTCAGCCGAGAATAAAGGCACAGGTACCCGAAGGCAAGGGGCCCTGCACCCCTGTAGGGATAATTTGTGGGCCCTGGGTGGAATCTAATATTATATCAGAGGCAGCACAGAGGTCCAATCCTGCACTGCCTGGGGTTGCTCATTGCAGGGAGGCAATTGTTGGGCCTGAGGCTGGGAGGGGACAAACCGTACTGCCCCAGGGTTTGTCCTTTGAGATACCTGGGCCAGGGGCTGGCCCCTCAGGGAGTTTCCCGGTATGTGAGGAGGGAGGGGTTGTTCTGAAGAATTAGTTTTTGATCTGCATCCACTTGCCCAGTGATAACCCTTATGACATCCAGGGCATAGGGTGGAGGGGAGCGGTCTGCCTGGGGGAGATGGAGCCACACCTTGGGCCATGAGCCTGTTTGATAAGGCAGTTGGACATTTACAGGCAAAATGTCCGGGCTGTTTACAAGTGTAGCAGGTAGAGGTTCCCTTGGAGGGAACTTGGGTCAATTTAAGTGCGGCCCCAATTGCCAAGCCTATGGCATGGGCCGATCCCACACCAGCACAGAGCCTTACATATTCGGAAAGATCACCCTTATGTTTATGAGGCCGAAGAATATCTTTACAAGCTGGATTGGCATTTTCAAAGGCAAGGTGTGTAACAAATGCGCTTCCATTTTCCCCTGGGCCAAGAAGTCTTTCGGCCGCAACATTAAGACGTGAGATTAAAATCACTGTAGGGCTCACTGGGTCCCTGTTGGATCTTAGCCAAGGAGGTGGCAACTGGCACCTTTTGAGGAAGTTTTCTCCAAGCCCTAATCCGGCAGTTTGAATTTGCATCAGAAGTCCAGAAGGGAATTGGGCTTGTGAATTGTTAGAATCATACGGGGCGTCTCCCAAAAGTTTTTTGAGGGTCCATATTTCAGATGAAGTTTTAGCAGAATTTTTTTGGGCTATTTCTTTGCAAATTTGAACATAGTCGGCCCTCCACAGGACATAGTCACCTCTGCTGAGAGCAGCTCTGGCGAGAAAGTCCCAGTCATTAGGTGTAAACCATTGGGCACTCTGGTTCTCCAGTAGGGCCTGAGTGTATGGAGCAGTGGGACCATATTGGGTGCAAGCAGTTTTAAGTTTTTCAATAAATCTGAGACTAAGTTTGTTGTAAGGCTGTTGTTGCCCATTACCAGGTCCTTGATCAGGGCTCTGTTCTTCATCCCCCGATCCAGGTTCCTCACTGTCTTCCCCAGAGTGGTGAGACATATCCTCCTCAGCCTCATTTTCCCCATCAGCGGCAGGCTCAGAGCGATCTCTGGCTTGGCTCCTGGTTACGGGAAAAGCCAAAAGGGGTTGGTTTTTAGACCTGACTTCACTTTGCTTAGGTCGTGTGAGGGGCTGTCCCAAGGCAAGGTGACGGAGCTCCTTGTCAAGGGAGTGCAGCTCCTTAAGGAGCTGAATATGTTCTCGTCTGTGTTGAAGTGATCGCCGCAGGGCTGACAAGTCAGGCACGGGAGGGTCAGGCCCATAGAGAGCTGGGGCGCAAAGGGGAGGACGAGGGTGAGGATTGTATGGTGGGGGATTTTTACTATCTGGGGGCCAATCCGGATGATGATAACGTGCAGCTTCTTCCTCCAGGGAAGCTTCCTCCTCTGAATCTAATTTGTCAGGACTGTCTCGAATGGCAGGATATAATTGACTCGTTTTATTGGTGGAAGCTGAAATGGGCTCCTTTTTCTCGTTTATTGGGTCATCATCGACGGAAGGCATATCCAAGATAACAGATGGACATTGAGATGTGGGTCGGGAGGATCGCTGTAGCGTCTCCTCACCGTCCCTGATTAAGGCGTCAATGGTTTTATCGAAGGAGCGGACTTTTAAAATGTCATTAATTAAATTCCAATATGAAAAGGCCATAATAGGCACCTTTTCAGGGCCAAAGGTCTCATGAAAATCCTTTAGACAATTTCCAACTCTTTGCCACTTGACCTCGTCAATTGTTCCTTCCCTGGGGAACCAGGGACATAAATTTTCCACATACTCAAAAAATGCCTTTAGATCCTTATTATTAACCCAAACTCCTCGTGTCTTGAGGGCCTCCTTTAGACCCGAAATGAACATTTCCCGTGACGATAATGCGTGTCCCATGGCCAGTCAAGTGACCATCTTCACTCTGCAGCATTGACCGACGCTGAAGTCTCGGGTGGGCAGTTCCGAGCCGGTCACACAATCACTTGGATCCAAGTTTTCCTCCTCGAGGGTGGCGTTCCTCCAATCTTATAGGCACTCTGAGCCTCACATTGGGCGCCAGTTGTCCTGTCCCACAGGACGTCAACTAGGGCCAAGCACCCAGGAGGAGGAATGAAAGGGACAGGAGACACAAGGAAGGCAGCAAGACAAGAGTTCTGATCAAGCTGCAAAGTTTATTTTTTACACAGGGGTTTATATAGTTCTTAGGGAAGCAGTACGGGGTGGGAAAGAGGAGCTGTTTCAGGATCTGTTCAGGGTGGAATGTCAGGTGGCAGGACATAGTTATCGCAAGCAGGCACATGTTATCTTAACCGCAGGATGTTCTATAGTTATTGCAGAATGTTTCAGCCCTCAGGGCAAGAGGCTATGCAGGCACCTTTGCACGCCTAGAGCTCTTAGGGAGGGGGAGAGTGTCCCCGACATTTTCTCATCCAGGCTATTGCTTCATTAGGGAGAGAATTCACTTATTAACTGTGTTGTGGCAGGAGTGCAATTGGGATTGTTTAATGCAGGTAGTAGAAATAGTCAGAACAGAAAGTTACAGCCAATCAGGAGACAGCTGTTTTCTCAGGTGAGCTCAGTCAGTTGATGTTAAAAGAGCCAGGGGGATGGCTGTGTAGCATTGAAGGGAAAGCAGAGTTAGGCTCTAGATGTTAGGAAACTGGCACAGTTTTAGCCAGGTGGTCACATGGCCCAACCTCCGTGGTCAAGCTCCACCCCCATCCTAATGGGATTCAATGCTCCTGCTTCCCTGCCTGCCCTCAGGCAAAGTTTTAAAAGGGCCTGTTCCTGAACATGTGCTCTCTTGGTTTTTCTCTCTTGGATCTCTGTCTTGGCTCCTCTCCTCCTCTCGTCTCTCTTCTCTCTGCTCTATCTTCTCTCCTCACTAGCTCCTCTCCTCTGGCTCTCTCTCTTATACTATTTCTCTCTCTTTTTCCTTCACCGCCCCTTCACTCCAGTCTGTTGGGTGTTTCCCAATAAACCCTTTCCCTTACTCCGGTGTTTGTTGTGTTTTGCGACGGCTAACAATATATAACATTGGTGCCGTGACTTGGATAACCTTACATTGGTGAGCCAGTGTCCCCCAGTGATTTTGCTCTCCCTTTGGGGACCTCTGAACGGCTCTGGGGTCCTGGATTTCTGCCGATTGCAAAACACACCCCCAGAACTCCTCCCATGCCACCGAACACTCTGCGATCTCCATCCACACATCGGCCTTGCAAATTCTGAGGTAAGACATGGAACGAGAATTCCTCACAGCGACTGCTACTTGAGTGGTGGTCTCCTGTCTGATACTCACCTGACTACTCTCGTAAAGGTCACAGCACTGGACTCTAGTCACCATTCCTACTTCTCCTACTTAAGGCCTTTAGCCTCTACGGACACTGTGTCCGGGCAACAGTGGGTGTGAGTGACGACTCCATCTCTGTTTGCCTCTTTACAGGCTAGGCCCTGGGCTCCAGTGATGACTTGGGTGACGACCCCGCCTTCTGCTCCCCTATTCTCTCTTAGTCAGACTGCTGGGATGCAAGGACGCTTGCAATCCATGGATCTGACTCTACAGGTCACAATGGGAACTTTTCTCTAACCGCGTTCCATCTGATGGTCCCTCTCAAATGGGCTCCAACCCTCAAAAAGTGGACCCTCCATGGTGGCGCGTTTGGCCCTGAGGGATCGGAAGTTGGAGTAGTTTGACTCTGATAACACTCAAGATCTTTATCACTTCCATGAGCATTCGGGAAAATGGAAGGAGATTCTGAAGGACCCAAAGCTGGCGGGGTCCTGGGTAGCACCCTGGGGACCCAGAAATTCAGACTCCGGACACCGGCGATGCAAACACAAGAGGCGGTTTATTTACGTTTTGCGCAAAACGGACCCCTCCCTCCTGAGAGAGTGAGGTACTGGACGAGGGTTACAGGCAGTATTTAAAGGCAAAAACCACAAAATTATCTTAAGCAAGTGAATACAAAGGGGAAGGGGATTTTTGTTTACAGTAATTTCACTTATCTTAGTATACAGCAGTTTTACTTATCTCAGTACACATCAGTTTTACTTATCTTAACCATTGCACAAGCGGGGTTTCCAAACTGCTATTCCCTGTTATCTGCTAAGTTGCAGTTTCCCAGAAACTGACCTTTCTTGAAACTTTCTAACTGACCTTTCTTGAAACTTTCTAACTGACCTTTCTTGAAACTTCCTTGTTTTTCAGCAGGTTAGACTCTGATAAATTTTCACAATTTTCACAAGTCCTTCAATTCCATACGTACAAGTGAAGAACCAAAGTGACTCCATTTTAAAACAATTAAAAAAAAGCAGCCTCTGTTTCCCATAGCAGACCTGAGTCCTTGTAAAAGCAGGCATTCAGGCGGAGATATTCCGGAGATATCAAAGCTCACCAGGGACAGCTAGCTCAGTAGACCAAGGACAGCACAGTAAATATTGCCAAACAAAGTAACTCCCTGTGCCCAGAGCTTCCATGCTGTATGTAACTCTTTTTTCCTGCTGATGTAGCCCTTTTTTCCTTTAAAAACTCTCCCAAGCAAAGACCGGGGCCTCACTCCTTCCTGCGCTGTGCCGGTTGGTTGGATGGGGTCCCTGACGCGGCTTGTACTCCCGAATAAACCTTGCTTTTGCAGTTTGGTGTGATCGACTTTCTGGGGGTCTCGGTGGGGATCTAACGATCTGGGCACAACATATTTTTTGGTGCCCAACACAAGCTTTTTCCTATCTTCAAACTAAACCTTCCCTGCCTATCTCTAATCCTGTTACCGCCACAACCACAGCCTCCTTTGATCCTGCAGATGAACCTTCCCCTTGTTGCTCCAATCTACAGCCACTGGCTCAGCCACCTCCTGAGGCCTCAGAGGCTGAAGTTCCAGCATCATTATCTCCCACACAGCAGCTGTGGAATCCACCTGGCTGCATCATCACCTCCCCCTCCTGCCGAATTCCAGGGGGTGGTGTCAACCTCTTCTGTCTTATCTCAACCCCCTTGCTCATCTATTCCTCAAAGCCATTCTCTGCCCATGTGTACTTCCTCCCCCACTCTCAAGGTATCTCCCCTTCCCACCTAGAAATTCGGACTTTTATCTTAGAACCAGTCCTGGCCCAAAGTCTACTATCTCTGTCTTATCAGTTTGGGAATGGCTGTCTCCATGGTTTCCAACTGGTCTTTTGTCCCTCTCTTGTCCCAGTCTTACCATAAGAATAGCAAGGGAGGTAGTCCCATCCTTTTGGGCTCCCTGCTTATTGAGAAACAAATTAGGTATCCCACCCTTCTGATGGCTCTTGTTTTATCATAAGCAAGGCAAACAGGAAAATCAGGTTTGAACTTTTGCTTCAGAAGCAGCCCCTCTTGGCTGATAGAGTATGATGTCATGGGCCTAAGGTATTCTCAGGGAAAAAAGGCAACTGTAGCTAATTTTTCTTTGAATCTAAGAAGATCACTACCTTTGAAAATATTGCTTTGTAACGTGCTGAACTTATTTTGCAATTTATTTTTATTTTTTTATTTTTATTATTTAATACATGTGAATTTACAAAGTGCAACTTTTGTATTGTTGTGGCTTTCTTCCCTCAACCACCCTCACCACCGTGGCCCTCCCATCTCCCACTCCCTCTCCCATCCCACCCTTCATCGAGTTTCATTTTCAATTACCTTCATATACAGAAGATCAACTTAGTATATACTAAGCAAGGATTTCAACAGGCTGCCTTCACAAAACCGTGTAGGGTATTGTTTGACTAGTAGCGTTGTTTTTAAGTTTCATAGTGTAAGACCCCCGACAGGTGTCTCACACTTTTACCGACCCCAGAAACACGAATTCCAGTCCAATCGCTGCAAGTGCATGAGGAAGTTTATTACATCTGCGCAGATGGGCCAACTCTTAAGCACAACAACACCCTCTGGAGGAGTGCAAGAAGAGAGGCGCCGATCATCAACCGCACAGCGTATTTAAGATTGAAAACCACAACATTAGCATATCTCCACATCATTGCCAAGAATCACAAGATAAACCACAGCATGACGAATACATCACAAGGTAGAGGGTTTTTCCAGGGTGAGGGGACAAAAACCTTGAGCAAGCATAAACACGGGGTCATCATAACCAAAAACTTAACATAGCTCCTAAAATAATTGTCACATGCTCAATTATCTCATAAAGGCATTAGCACAATCATCACATGTTACAAGGTCAGCTAAAGTCTAGTTATTTTAAACAAAATGCATTTTGCAAGCCAAAGCATTTTGTACAAAAGCAGAACAATATGCAGTTAGCTCACAAGCAACTCCAATTTAACCCCATCCTGCCTCAATTTCACAATAGTAAAACACATTGAGGACAGAGATCCTAGGTGGGGAGCATGTACCCAGTGGCTCCCATTGTAGATTTAACAATTGACATTCTTATTGACGGCGTCAGCAATCACCCGAGGCTCTTACCATGAGCTGTCTAGGCTATGGAAGACCCTTGAGTTCACCAACTCTGAACTTGTTTAGTCAAGGCCGTATCACAGTGGAGGTTCCTTCCTCCCTTTGGAGAAAGGCGCCTCCCTCCTTGATGGCCTGTTCCTTCCGCTGGGGTCTTGTTCACCAGCATGTTTGATTTAGATTGTTTTTGCCACCGTGTCATGGCTTTCCATGCCTGTGAGACTTTTATGGGCCTTTTAGCCAGATCCGAATGCCCCAAGGGTTGATTCTGAGGCAGGAGTGCTGTTTTGGGCGTTTGCTATTCTATGAGTCTGCTGTGTGTCCTGCTTCCCCCGCAGGATCATTCTCTCCTTTTCAATTCTATCCTTCATTATTTGCTTATACTGGTCTTGTTTGTAAAATCTCTTCAACACTTACCCTATCTTTTTTGATCGGTTGTGTACTTATACTTATCACTTTACCAAGTGCACTGACATTGATAAGATTGAGTTGAAATCCCCTGGCACATTTCTAGTTCCACCATTGGAGGTAAGTCCGAGTGAGCCTGTGCCGAGCTATATATCTCCTCCCTCTCTTATTCCTACTCCTATGTTTAACAGAGATCACTTTTCTGTTAATTTTTAAATGCCTAAGAATGATTGTGCATTGATTACAGAGTTCAACCAGTGGTATTAAGTAGAACAAACCGAGCAACAACAACAACAACAAAATACTAAAAGGAATAAAATATAAGTTGTTCCTCAACAGTCTAGACAAGGGCTCATCATGTCATTGTCTCTGATAGTGTCCATTTCACCTCAATGGGTATCATTTTAGATGCTCGTTTAGTTGCCATCGATCAGGGAGAACATATGATATTTGTCCCTTTGGGGCTGGCTTAATTCACTCAGCATGATGTTTTCCAGCTTCCTCCATTTTGTTGTAAATGCCCAGATTTCATTGATTTTTACTGCTATATAGTGTTCCATAGAGTACATATCCCATAGTTTCTTTATCCAGTCATCCGTTGATGGACATTTAGGTTGCTTCCAGTTCGGGCCCAACTGAAAAAATTGAAGAGCATATGTCTCTCATCTAGTAGAGACACCAACTAATCAGGCTATTTGGACTATATTAGGAGTACTGTCAAGATGTGAAGTGGTGCTAAATTTTAAGTTTCTATAATATAAAATGCTATTCATACAAATATCTAAAAATTAAAAACTCAAATGATCTTGTGTTACTAGACATGATAGTTATTGCAAGGTGTCTGGCGCGTAACAAATCTTCCCAGGCAGACGAATCAATTAATTCACAGGCTTTTATTGGGATTCCACTCCTGGGCAAGGTTCACAGTTCCAACAGAGCAACAGGGCGGGGGCCAGGGGCCGGGTAAGTCCTGTGAAGTCGTGACTCCTTTTATAGATTCAGGGCATGGGGGTTAAAGGTTGAGGCAGGTCTGATCCTCTTTGGTTGACCTTTAGGCACCCGTGGGGACCTTGACAAGGACTTTTCTTCCTAAGAAGTAGAGGTAGGGACTTTTCCATTCCCGGAAGTATAGGCCTTCCTTCCATGCGGAGCCTAAAGCTACCAGTTATCTTAATGAGAATGCCCCAGAGGCCTAAAAGAGCTAAATGCACTGTAAAATCCTACAGGTGCTTTCAAAAATACTGTGTGAAGTAAGCAAGTGCCTCTTGTTGGTTAATAAGTTTATAATTTTAAACGTGGCAACTTAGTCTTTTGTCATCTACAGTTTTATATATCAAGATTTATTGCTCATAAAACTAAAACATTGTTGGTTCTGTGTTTAGCTGTCCTCCTATAGGTTCTGACGAACTTTTTCCAGCCACTTCTATTGTATTCAGTACTTTGGGATGGCTCTGTAAACAGATGAAGCCAATAATGTATTAAAGGTACCAACTGAGAGAAAGTATGGTTAACTGAGGTTACTAAAAACAAAAAGTAATTAAAATCAATTAGATTTTTAAAAAGCTATTAAAACTGCTATATTGGTCTATTATGTTATATGTGTATACACGTTGCATGTCTATATGGGAAAATTTATTAGGAGTTTTATTTTCATTGGCTTATAGATAAAAGATTGTCCATAAATTTAAACAGTTAAAATTATTCAAAGATACATTTTGATTCGTGTGATCTAAATCTCTCATATGTAAGAGATATTTCCAAATATATGTATTCTTAGAATTTAAGGGCAGCACGCCGGTCGTAGCAGCCATTTGGGGGGTGAACTAATGGAAAAGGAAGACCTTTCTCTCTCTCTCTAACTCTGCCTGTCAAAAAATACATATTTTTTTAAATCTCATAGATTTAACAGAGAATTTACTACTGAGAGGAAAAGAATTTTGTTTTTCTTATTAATCATGGAAGAATATTTATTATTGCTATATCAGTTCTATTTCTAGTTTTGACTTTTTTTTTTTGACAGGCAGAGTGGACAGTGAGTGACAGAGAGAAAGGTCTTCTGTTGCTGTTGGTTCACCCTCCAATGGCCGGGGGGGCTGCCAGCGCACTGCAGCCGGCGCTTTGCATTGATCCAAAGCCAGGAGCCAGGTGCTTCTCCTGGTCCCCCATGCGGGTGCAGGGCTGAAAGACTTGGACCATCCTCCTGCCCTCCAGGGCCACAGCAGAGAGCTGGACTGGAAGAGGAGCAACCGGGACAGAATCCAGTGCTCCAACCGGGACTAGAACCTGGTGTGCCGGCGCTGCAGGCAGAGGATTAGCCTATTGAGCCTCAGTGCCGCCGCCCCCCCCCCCCCCCCATTCTCTATTCTAAGCCCGACTTGTTCTTTCATTTCTCTATTCTCTTCGAGGTAGGAAACTAATTCTATTATGAAGGAATCGCCAAATCTCCAAGATGCAAAATTTGATTTTAGATCTTATAAAAGAGATGGCTAACATTTTCTGTAATAATGGCATAGCCAAAATGAAAGCTTAAATTATAATTTCACAGCTAGACTTACTTCGCCATCATCGAAGTAAACAGGGAAAACCTCCTTTTCAGACCAAACAAAGGGAAAGAAAGTTTTAAAGTGAGAATATAGTTTTCCTCATGGGCATTGTCTACCTTAGAAAAACTACTACAGAACATGCCTGTGACTATAGACTTCTAGTTTAGGCCACCAAAGATTAGAGATGGGACTTGAGCACCCGCTTGACTTGCATCCTCTGGTCTGCTTTAACAAAAATCAGGAGGAAAAGAAAGCTAGACATCAGAAATGTAAAGATAGGTGGCAGGCCTATTAATGGCTGTTCTGTACAGTGATCTGCCCTCAGAGACCCAACAGGCCAGTCCACTGCAGTGGCTTTCAATGTGGTAAGCCTGGGCTTCAGCAGAAGTCAGCTTGTGAAGAGCCCTGGCAGCTCTGCCAAGAGTTAGATCACTGAAAATGGACCTGCCCTGGAGTCGAAGGATGCCCAGGTCAGAGCCACAGATCTTACTGGCTCTAAGCTGAAAAGCCCTTCACTCAGCCCAGCTTCCAAAGTGACCACTGCAGCTGAGGGGACGGCCAAGTAGGGTCAGCAACATTGCAGGCAAAACTGTAAATTTCCTGTTAGAGATGCCACCTGCCTTTACCTGGCCAGCTCTCCTCCCAGGTCAGCTAGGTGATGGAAGTCAACAGGGTGCCATCCCAAGGAGGTTCACACCTCCCTTAGGATGTAGGCTATATGAAGAGATAGATGAGTCTGAGCCTCATAATTGACAAGGCTTTAATGCCCACCTGACTATTATCAAGCCCCTTCTGTCAGGTTCTATTTGCCTCTCAATCAGAAAACTTATTTGTAGCTTAGACAGCACCTTTCTTAGCTCCTCTAATAATGACTCTGTCCTTTGTTCTAGACCCTGCCTAGCCCACTTGGGCCTCATTCCTTTGTAATCATAACCTCTACTCTACCACCAATGGCTCTATTCCCCACATGTGTGTACTGATGGCCCTCTCCCCCAATTAATGTTGCATGCTTGTTCAGAATTTCTCTACATGAAAACCCCTCTACCTGCAAAAGTTGAGTGGCCTTTCTCCCAGTATGGCTGGGATCAGCTTTAAACCATGTCCATCAAACTCACAAGGGTCCAGAGACCCACCCCCCCATTTCCTCTCCTCTATGAAATCCTCTCATAACCTGGTTAATGCTACTCTTAGGATCATTGGTTACTATTCTCACCCTTTTATACTACAGTGTCTAATAAGTGTTTACAGCAGGTGATAATGGAACGATCAAGGCCTTCAGCAACCCGACTATAAACCAAATGCTTCTAGAGGGATATACTCGGCTCCCCACCCAGGAGACAGTGGCTTGAGACATTGCCCTATGCCAGCAAAGAGTACCTCGTCACCCCATGTCAGCAGGAAGTAGCTCTAAAGACAGATCATTGTCCCTCTACCCCTCCTGCACTTTTGGGACTAATGTGCTCCCATACAAATCCTGCTTTATAAAAAACAAAAAGGGGGAATGTTAGGAAACTGGTGCAGTTTTAGCCAGGTGGTCACATGGCCCAACCTCCGTGGTCAAGCTCCACCCCCATCCTAATGGGATTCAATGCTCCTGCTTCCCTGCCCGCCCTCAGGCAAAGTTTTAAAAGGGCCTGTTCCTGAACATGTGCTCTCTTGGTTTTTCTCTCTTGGATCTCTGTCTTGGCTCCTCTCCTCCTCTCGTCTCTCTTCTCTCTGCTCTATCTTCTCTCCTCACTAGCTCCTCTCCTCTGGCTCTCTCTCTTATACTATTTCTCTTTTTCCTTCGCCGCCCCTTCACTCCAGTCTGTTGGGTGTTCCCCAATAAACTCTTTCCCTTACTCCGGTGTTTGGTGTGTTTTGTGACAGCTAACATTAATATATAACACTAGAAGACAAGGCAGAATCATCTATGTATTTTTCCTATTTTAAACTTATAAGTTTTGATAGAAAATGTTTGTACTTTTTAAACAACTTCTAAAAATGAAAGCTATAATTGTCACCTTTGTCCTCAGTCATGAATTCCCTCCCCCTTTTTTTTTACTTATTTCACAGGCAGAGTTAGACAGTGAGAGAGAGAGACAAAAAGATCTTCCTTCCATTGGTTCACCCCCAAAATGGCCGATACGGCCAGCGCTGCACCGATCCAAAGCCAGGAGCCAGGTGCTTCCTCCTGGTCTCCCACGCTGGCGCAGGTGCCCAATCACCTAGGCCATCCTCCACTGCCTTCTCAGGCCACAGCAGAGAGCTGGACTGGAAGAGGAGCACCTGGGACTAGAACCCGGCGCCCATACGGGATGCCAGTGCTGCAGGCAGAGGATTAGTCAAGTGAGCCACAGCGCCGGCCCGAATTTTCCCCTTTGATTGAACTTTTGTTCAAACTTGATAAGTGGGAGCCATCTATAGAGTGTGTCATTTCCTTGATTTTAGCTGTTTATTTGAGTAAAGGAATATAGGAAATAGAGTGAACATAAGGCCCTTGGGAAATTGTTGGACAGGAGAGACCAGAATAATTAAGCATTTTAACCCTTAAAGATACAGTCAAGATGAAGAAACAAAAGGAGACAATGATAATTGTTAGCAGTCCCTCCCCCCAAAGTGATAAAAGGTGTGAGACAATGGGAAAGGCCAAGATGAGACATAGGAGTCTTCAACTTGGAGAATGAGCACCCAAGTTGCATAGAGACACATGGCTGCATCTGCTGATCCAAAATTCTGTATAAAGTTGTTCCATCTGCAGAGTTCTGGACATGGCTTCTGTGCTCTCAGACATTTAATGAAGATTATAACTGTGACTTGTATTTTTTTTGTAATATTTCTTTGCTTATTTGGAAGGCAGAGTTAGAGGGCGGAAGACACACACACACACACAGAGGGGTCTTCCATCTGCTGATTCACTCCCCAAATGGCCACATCAGCCAGAGCTAAGCCAGGCCAGATGCAGAGCCTGGAACTTCAGTTGGGTCTCCCATGTGAGTGGTAGGGGCCCAGGCACTTGGGTCATTTTCCACTGCTTTCCCAGACACATTAGTAGGGAACTGGATCAGAAGTGGAGCAGCCATGACTCGAATGGGAGGCCATATGGGATGCCAGCATTACAAGAGGCAGCTTAACCCACCGTCCCACAATGCCAGCCCCCTGTGACTTGTACTTAAGAAATATTTGACAGTTAAGAAGTACACTGGATCTTTTAGAACACATAACAGGTCTTTAAAACATTTCATTGACAATGGAAACCAAGGTGTAAGAGAATAACTACAGGGAAACTGCAAAAATTTTGTGGACGAATGGAATTAGAAGATGCTGTTTCAGTGCAAAACAATTTTGTGAATCCGTGCATTTTTTTATGATACTCATTTTTCATAAACTTTTTGAAACCCATTCCTGTACACGTATCTCAAGAACTTTTGCACCTGCCTTTTAGTTCTGTTAGGAAAAGAATTGCAGATTGGTGCCTCCTCACACGGGCCACCAAAATGTTAGAAAAAGAGTCACAGAATAGAGAGGAGGCAGTGTACGAATTTACAGCCAGACCAAATTTATTCAGAGAAAATAAATCCATAGAGGTGGGTGACCAACTGCCTGCTTGTACATGATGGAGCATGTGGCAGAAGGCCCCCATCCCCAGGGGCCGAGCCTTTTTAAGGAGGGCTAGGGATGGGGGTGGGGTAGGGGGCAGCAGGCAGAGGGGAATTCCAGGAACTGGGTAGGGCCTTGGGAACTTGGAAAAGAATGCAGGGTGGGATATGAAGGCAACAGGGTGTGAGACCCAACTGAGTTTCAAGGGCAAGGAATACATTCCTATGCTTATTTCTGTTGGGCAATGAGGGAGAAGGGCTGAGCTTTATTGTCTTTGTTCCATTTTTCACAGACTTCTGAAGTACTCTTGTATAATCAAAATAAAAATGTGGTAGAGCATGAATACAGTTACACTTGTGATGAGTTTACTAATTAACTTGAAGATGGTGGAGACTATTAGTTAGAAATGTCCCAGTACAAAACTTATTTATCTGGAACTCATAATCACAAGATATTTGGAAAATTTCCCAAGTTGTATTATGTCATATTTCTTTATATGAGATATCATGTATGTATAGTATACATGCTTCTGAGTATATCTGAAAGCTGGATGTCCAAACTGAGAGCAATGTGATTAGAACCCTAAACAGATTTGAACTTTTATCCCACTTTCTCAGCACAGTCACTTCAACTATGCCCCCTTTTGAACACACACAGAGATGACCATGCTTAAAGCAGAATGTCAATAATGTTTTAGGAATCCATGACTTTTGAGGATGCAGCCGTGGACTTCACCCGGGGAGAGTGAACACATCCCAAAGAAAGATGTTCAGAGATGTGATTGTAGAGAACATTAGTCATCTGATGTGTATGGTAAGTCTCTTAATACTGATATGTGTGTATGTATGTATGTATGTATATATACACATACATTCTCTCATTGATTCATTAGTTCGTTTTACAAGGTTCAGGACAGCTTTCCTAGCTATCCCTTCAGACTGCCTTTATCCTTTCCTAACATATGGAACCACCCTTTTTTTTTTTTAAGTGAGGAACAAAATATTTTACTATTAAAAACAATGTATTTTCATAACTGGTAACAGATCTTTTCTGCCATGAGTTTCCTTTTTTTTATGATTTTTTTTATAGAAAGCTTTTATTTAAAAAATATAAGTAGGCCAGCACCACGGCTCAATAGGCTAATCCTCCACCTTGCAGCGCCGACACACCAGGTTCTAGTCCCGGTCGGGGCGCCGGATTCTGTCCCGGTTGCCCCTCTTCCAGGCCAGCTCTCTGCTATGGCCCGGGAGTGCAGTGGAGGATGGCCCAAGTGCTTGGGTCCTGTACCCCATGGGAGACCAGGAGAAGCACCTAGCTCCTGCCTTCAGATCAGCGTGGTGCACCGGCCGCAGCGCACCGGCCACGGCGGCCATTAGAGGGTGAACCAATAAAGGAAGACCTTTCTCTCTGTCTCTCTCTCTCTCTCACTGTCCACTCTGCCTGTTAAAAAAGTGCCATGGGTAAAACTTTTGGATTATAGCGGTTCTCCCCATGCCTGCCCTCCCAACCCCAAACTGTCCCACTTCCTACTCTCTCTCCCATCCCATTCTTCATTAAGACTCATTTTTAATTATCTTTATATACAAAAGATCAACTCTATACTAAGTAAAGATTTCAACAGTTTGCACCCACACAGACACACAAAGTATAAAGTACTGTTTGAAGACTAGTTTTACCATTAATTCTCATAGTACAACACATTAAGGACAGAGGTCCTACATGGGGAGCAAGTGCACAGTGACTCCTGTTGTTGATTTAACAATTGACACTCTTATTTATGACATCACTGGTCACCCGAGGCTCTTGTCATGAGCTGCCAAGGCTATGGAAGCCTCTTGAGTCTACAAACTCCGACATTATTTAGGCAGGGCTATAATCAAAGTGGAGGTTCTCCCCTCCTTTCAGAGAAAGTACCTCTTTCTTTGATGGCCCATTCTTTCTGCTGGGATCTCACTCACAGAGATCTTTCATTTAGATCATTTTTTTGCCACAGTATCTTGGCTTTCCATGCCTGAGAAACTCTCATGGGCTTTTAGCCGGATCTGAATGCCTTAAGGGCTGATTCTGAGGCCAGAGTGCTGTTTAGGGCATTTGTAGTTCTATGAGTCTGTTGTGTGGCCTGCTTCCCATGTTGGATTGTTCTCTCCTGTTTAATTCTATCTATTATTATTAGCAGACACTTGGTCTTATTTATGTGTTCCCTTTGATACTTAATCCTATCTTTATGATCAGTTATGAACTTAAACTGATCACTTTAATAAGTAAAATGGCATTGGTACCTGCCAACATAATGGGATTTGGAGTCCCATGGCAAGTTTTTAGCTTTACCTTTGGTGGTAAGTCCAAGGGAACTTATGCCGAACTGTACATCTCCTCCCTCTTTTATTCTCACTCTTATTTTTAACAGGGATCAATTTTTAATTGGATTTAAACGCCTAAGAATACCTCTGTTAAGTAAAGAGTTCAACCAATTATACTAAGAAGAAAAAGAAAATACTAAAAAGAATAAAATAGTAAGCTCTTCCGTGAGTCAAGACAAGGGCTGATCAAGACAGTGCTTCTCATAGTATCAGTTTCACTTCTAAATGTTTCCTTTTAGGTGCTCAGATAATTATCACAGATCAGGGAGAACATATGGCATCTGTCCCTTTGGTCTGGCTTGGTTCACTCAGCATGATGTTTTCCAGATTCCTCCATTTTGTTGCAAATGATCGGATTTCATTTTTTTACAGCAGTGTAGTAGTCCACAGAGTACATATCCCATAATTTCTTTATCCAGTCTTTCGTTGACAGGCATTTAGGTTGATTCCATGTCTTAGCTACCGTGAATTGAGCTACACTAAACATTGAGGTGCAGATAGCTCTTATATTTGCCAATTTAAATTCCCTTGGGTAAACTCCAAGGAGAGGGATGGCTGCATCATATGATAGGGCTATATTCAGACTTCTGAGGACTCTCCAAACTGTCTGCCATAGTGGCTTTACCAGTTTGCATTCATACCAACAGTGGGTTAGTGTGCCTTTTTCCCCCCACATCCCTGCCAGCATCTGTTGTTTGTTGATTTCTGCATGAAAGCCATTCTAACTGGGGTGAGGTGAAACCTCTTTGTGGTTTTGATTTGCATTTTCCTGACGGCTAGTGATCCTAAAAATTTTTTATATGTCTGTTGGCCATTTTGAAAAATGTCTATTTAGCTTCTTGGCCCATCTCTTAAGTGGATTGTTTGTTTTGTTCTTGTGGAGATTCTTGATCTCTTTGTAGATTCTGGTTATTAATCCCTTATCAGTTGTATAATTTGCAAATAATTTCTCCCATTCTGTCTGTTGCCTCTTCACTTCCCTGACTGTTTGTTTTGCAGTACAGAAACTTCTCGATTTGATGAAATCCCTGTTGTCAATTTTGGCTTTGGCTGACTGTGTCTCTGGGGTCTTTTCCAAGAAGTCTTTGCCTGTGCTATATCTTGCAGGGTTTCTACGATGTTCTCTAACAATTTGATGGTGTCGGGTCATAGATTTAGATCTTTAATCCATGTTGATTGGATTTTTGTGTAAAGTGTAAGGTAAGGGTCTTGCTTCATGCTTCTGCATGTGGAAATCCAGTTTTCCAAGCACCATTTGTTGGACAGGCTGTCCTTGCTCCAGGAATTGGTTTTAGCTCCTCAATTAAATATACATTGGTTGTGGATGTTTGGAATGATTTCTGGTGTTTCTATTCTGTTCCATTGGTTTGTCCACTATATATTTTTTTAACCAGTACCAGGCTGTTTTGATTATAACTGCCCTGTAGTATGTCTTGAAATCTGGTACTGTGATGCCTCTTGCTCTGTTTTTGTTGTATAAGATTGCTTTAGCTATTCAAGGTCTCCTGTGACTCCATATGAATTTCAGCATCATTTTTTCCTGATCTGAGAAGAATGTCTTTGGTATTTTGAATTGGTATCGCATTGAATTTGTAAACTGCTTTTGGAAGAATGGACATTTTGATTACATTGATTCTTCCAACCCATGAACATGGAAGATTTTTCCACTTTTTTGTATCTTCTTCTATTTCTTTCTTTAAAGTTTTCTAATTCTCATTGTAGAGATCTTTGACATCCTTGGTTAAGTTTATTCCAAGGTATTTGATTGTTTTTGTAGCTATTGTGGATGGGATTGATCTTAGAAGTTCTTTCTCAGTCGTCACATTGTCTGTGTATACAAAGGCTGTTGATTTTTGTGCATTGATTTTATATCCTGCTACTTTGCCAAACTCTTCTATGAGTTCCAGTGGTCTCTTAGTAGAGTTCTTTGGATCCTCTAAATAAAGAATCATATCATCTGCAAAGAGGGATAGTTTGACTTCGTCCTTCCCAACTTGTATCCCTTTAATTTCTTTTTCTTGCCCAATGGCTCAGGCTAAAACTTCCAGTACTATATTGAATAGCAGTGGTGAGAGTGAGCATCTTTTTCAAGTTTAGGAATTAAGGTAATGCTAGCTTCCTAGAAGGAATTTGGGAGAAATCCCTCTCTTTCAATTGTTTTGAATAACTTGAGAAGAATTGGACCTAGTTCGTTTTCAAATGTCTGGTAGAATTCAGCATAAATCCATCCAGTCCTGGACTTTTCATTGTTGGAAGGTTCTTTATTACTGATTCAATTTCTGTCTTGGTTATGGGTCTGTTTAGATTTTCTATGTCTTCATGGTTCAATTTAGGAAGGTTGTATGTGTCCAGTGATCTATCCATTTCTGATGGATTTCCCAGTGTATTGGCATACAACTCTTTGTAGTAATTTCTGATAACTTTTTATTCTGTGGTGTCTGTTGTTACATTTCCCTTTTCATCTCTAATTTCTGATTTGGGTCTTCGCCCTCCTTTTTTTGTTTAGTTGGACCAGTGGTGTGTCAATTTTGTTTGTTTGTTTGTTTTCAAAAAAACCAGTGATTTATTTTGCTGATCTTTTTTTTTTGGGGGGGGGGGATTCGATATTGTTGATTTCTCCTCTGATTTTAATTATTTCTTTTCTCCTATTAGTTTTGGGGTTGATTTGCTGTTGTTTTTCTAGATCCTTGAGATGCATTGATAGCTCATTTATTTGGCGCCTTTCCAATTTCTTGATGTAGGCACCTATTGCTATAAACTTTCCTTTTAACACTGCTTTTGCTGGATCCCATAAGTTATGATACACTGTGTTGTTATTTTCATTTATTTCCAGAAAGCTTTTGATTTCTCTTTTTCATTTCTTCTATGACCCACTGTTCATTAAAGAGCATGTTGTTCAGTCTCCATATGTTTGCATATGTTCTAGAGATTACTGAGTTGCTGATTTCCAGTTTTATTTTATCGTGATCCAAGAAGATTCATGGTATGATTTCGATTGTTTTGAATTTGCTGAGACTTGCTTTATGGCCTAGTGTGTGGTCAATCCTGGAGAAAGTTCCATGCACTGCTGAGAAGAATGTGTATTCTTCAACTGTAGGATGAAAAGTTAGGTCCATTTGGTCTATAGTGTCAATTAACTCTGTTGTTTCCTTGTCGATTTTCTGCCTGGTTGATCTGTCCACTGCTGAAAGTAGAGTATTGAAGTCCCCCAATACTACTGTATTGGAGTTTAAGTCTCCCTTTAAATGCCTCAACCTTTCTTTTAAATAGCTCGGTGCCCTATAATTAGGTGCATATATGTTTATAATAGTTACATCTTCCTGTTGAATTGATCCCTTAATCATTATATAGTGCCCTTCTTTGTCTCTTTTAATAGTTGTGCCAAAATCTATTTCTCTGATATTAAGATGGCTATACCAGCTCTTTTTTCATTTCTATTGGCATGGAATATCTTTTTCCAACCTTTCACTTTCAATCTGTGTGCATCTTTGTTGATAAGATGTGTTTCTTGTAGGCAGCAAGTAGATGGACTTTGTTTTTAATCCATTCAGCCAGTCTGTGCCTTTTAACTGGAGAGCTGAGGCTGTTTACATTCAATATAACCATTGATATGTGATGACTTTGCCCTACCATTTTTCCAAAGATATTTCTAATATATAGTTTGAACTTCCTTTTCAAGAGGAAGAATAAGTTTTCTGCAAGACCAGAGTTCATGTAAGCTCCAGGGAAGCTGGTTTTTTTTTTTTCTTTAATGAATGTATTTTTACATAGATACAGCTTTAGGAATACAGTGGTTCTTTCCCTCATGCCCCCCACCCTGCTCCCTTCCCATCTCCCATTCCCTCTCCCATCTTTTTCTTCATTATGGATCATGTTTAGTATGACTTGATATACAGAGAATCATCTCTATGCTAATCATAGATTTCAACAATTTGCCCCCACGCCCACACACAATATATGGAGTACAGTTTGGGGAGAGAATTTGCAGTTGATTTTCATATTACAATTCAATAGGGACAGAGGTCCTACCTGGGGAGCAAGTGCACAGTGACTACTGTTGTTCGTTTAACAATTAATGCTCTTTTTTATGATGTCAGTGATCATCCGAGGCTCTTGTCCTGAGATGCCAAGGCTATGGAGGCCTTTTATGACCATAGACTCCGTCATTATTTGGACATGGCCATAAGCAAAGAGGATGTTCTCCTCTCCCAGAGAAGAGTGTCTCCTTCTTTGATGACCCTTCCTTTCCTCTGAGGTCTTACAGAGATCCTCCGTGCAGAGTTGGTTTATTTTTTTTTTCATGGAAACTGTTTCAATAAGAGGATGAGCATGGTCACTGAGTGAGTAGGTCCAAAGAGTTATCAAATGAAAATTTCCTATGATTAAGATGCTTTCTGAAATGTAGACAAGTTGCCATTATACCTTGCATATGTCAATTTCTATGTAAGTGTTTTTCTGTCATTGTATTTGGCTTTAGCAAGGAAATATTCATGCATTTATCTGAGTTAAAGTTGATATAATGACCCTTGGTGTTACCTCTTCTGTGGAAATTTTCCTTTCTCCATCTCCCCAGCTTGCCTTCTTCATTTTATTTTCTCAAATCTTTAAAACATTAATTTTCTTTTGTAAATTTTTTATTTTTATACAGGAAACAAATTTTATACATACAGTTTTAAGAGCATAATGATAATTTTCAGTGTCCTATAATGTTCTACTTCATGGAGTATACTTGATTCTTACCCTGTTTGTTATCAGTATTTAAAGTAGACTCACTGGATCTCTTTACATTTTTATTCCCTTAATGCCACTGTAACAAGGTTTTCAATTATGTCAGTTAAGGAAGATGACCTTAAAAACAAGAAATTATATCTATGCAACTAACCCATAAGGACACATCTGCCATCAGTGCAATAATGGTATGCTTTATGAGTGTGAATCCAGTTCTTCCAAATAGAAGTCTAGAAATAGAATGTTAGAAACTTGGCAGGTGACTTGGCAGTCACCTGAGTGTACCTAAATTTGGGATCAAGGACTTTTCAGCTGAAATTTTGGTTAGTTTGAAGTAAAGGAAGAAGTTAACTTGAAGTCAATAGCATGAGGCCTTATAACAGGACAATTGTATAAACATGACTGTTTACCTAAACTTTGAAGCATAATAAAATCTGAAACATTAATCTGCAATTGGGATGCTGTAAAAGAGAAAATTTCTAGATGTGCAAATGGGTAATATACCATGTTTGTGTTATTAGCATAGGAACAATTGTTATTGTAGTCTATTAGTGAATGGTTACCCTATAATTAGTGTGTAGAAAAATGAATGAATGTTGGTAAACTTTTAATAGTTTATCACTTCCTTCCCCAAACCAGAGATCTCATACTCTAGAGAATTCTTTTGAATGTCGTGATTTCAGGGAAGATTCTACTGAACATATAACATTGACTCAAAATGTTATAACTGGCATAAGAAAGAAACCCTATATAAGCAAAAAAAATAGGAAATCTTTCATTGGCTTGTCATCTTTTAATCAGCATAAGGAAATCCATACAAGGTATAAGTCATATGAGAGTCATCTATGTGGTTATGCCTTTATTCAAAGCACTTCCCTTATACAGTACAAGAAAATGACAATGGAGAGATAACATTTGAATGCCACATGTGTGCAAAAATCTTCAGTAAAAGTTCTAATCTCAGGCAACATGAGACGATTCACACTGGCAGAAAGCCACATGGATGTCGTCTGGGTGGGAAAGCCTTCACTCATTGCTCTGACCCTAGAAAACGTGAGAGAACTCACACTGGAGAGAAAGCACCTGGATGTCGTCTGTGTGGAAAAGCCTTCCATCTTCATCTGTCCTTAGACGACACGAGAGAACTCACCCCGGAGAGAAGCCATATGAATGTGATATATGTGATAAGGCCTTCAATAGAAGTTATAACTTTAGGCTTCATGGGAGAGTTCACACTGCAGAGAAACCATATGAATGCCCTCTATGTGGGAAAGCCTTCAGGAATCATTTTAACCTTAAACAACATGAGACAACGCACACTGTACAAGTCATATGACAGATTCATCAGCAATAACTTCAACTAATAAACACACCCGGGACTAACACACAGAAGCAACTTTGTTTTTAATCAGTGTGGAAGAACCTTTATTGATCATTACTGTTTCACTTAACCTAAGTTAATTCAAAGTGGAGGGGATCCATATATATATTTCACCTACATGGCACAGACTTTGGACATTCAGTTACCATATATGATACAAGAAGACCAAAGCTGCAAGTTAAATAAATGTGGAAAATCTTTATCTACAACTCCATTAAAAGGGAGAAGTCACACGTAAGAGAAATTCTATGCCTGTCATCAGTGTGGAAATGCCTTCATTTATAATTTATTCCTTAAACAAATGAGTAAAATCTAAAGTTTATAAGCCTTCCTTCTGCAGTTGCTGTGTGTTCTCATTTAGTTAAGCATTAGTCTTGGTGTGCACAAGAAAATTCAGTGTAGGGTAACTGGTAAGAGGGCAAATAACTGAAAATACTTGCTACTAGGTAGATGAAGGCCTTTGACCAATTCTAAAAATTTGTAGTGGAAAAGTTAGTCCATGAAAAATATGAGAAATTGTTTTATTAGTAGAGTAATGAAATAGATTAGTTCAGGATTCACATCTTTAAAACATTCTCAGTGTCATAAAGGAAAGTCTTCAGTTATTACTCTCTCCTCATAGCAGAGAGCTGGATCGGAAGTAGAGTAGCCAGGTCTCGAACCGGCACCCATATGGGATGCTGGCACTGCAGGCGCTGGCTTTACCCACTATGCCGTGGCACCAGCCCTGACATTTCAGCACATGTATACAATATGCACTGGTTGGATCAGGATAATTAAAATTTTCCTTCCTTATCATTAGTTTATGTTTGGAGGCTTCTTGCTCCTCTCTTCTGACTGTTCATTATATGTGATAATCATTTATTGTGAACTATAATCACAGCACTGTGAACTTAACTCCTCTTAGCTGTTTTGGCATCTTTTATTCAACCTTCCATTGTCACCTCTGCCCTCCACTCTTCCCAGTCTTTATAAATCACTATTCTATATTCAGATCAGCTTTTATTAGCTTTTACCTATGAGACAAACATGTGGCATCTGTCTTTTTGGGTCTGATTTATTTCACTTAATGCAGTGTCTTCACTTCCATTTGTTTTGCTGTAAGTGATAGGATATGCTTTTTATGGGTGAATAATATTCTATTATGTATATATGCATTTTTTTATTCAGCCATTGTTTGATACATATAGGTTGATTCCATAATGTAGCTTTTTGTGAGTACTGCATCAGTACGCATGTAATTGCAGGTTTCTCTTTGATATTCTGATTGCATTTCCTTGTGTGTGTGTCTGTGTGTGTATGTGTGTGTGTGTATAATATGGCAGATCTACTTTTTGTTCTTTTAAAATATTTATTTATTCATTTGAACGATGGATATCTTCCATCCACTGGTTCACTCCCCAGACGGCTGCAACAGCCAGTTGTGGGCCAGGCCAAAGCCAGGACCCCAGAGCTCCATCCAGATCTTCCAAGTTGGTGGCAAGGACCCAAGCATTTGGGCCATCTTCTGCTGCCTTCCTAAGCTTTCTAGCAGGGCAACCAGGACTCCAGCAAGTGTTCTGATACAGGATGCTGGCGTCACAGGTGGTGGCCTAACCGCTGCACCGAAACTCTGTCCCTGTTTTTAGTTCTTCAGGGAACCTCCTTCCTGTTCATATAACTACTAATTTCTGTTCCTGCCAGCAGTAGACAAGAGTTCTTTTTTCTCTCATCCTTGCTAGCATTTTTTTTCCCATCTTTTTAATAATAGCCATTCTAATTGGGATAAGATGGTGTTTCATGTGATTTTGATTGGCATTTCCCTGATAACTGATGATATAGCATTTCTGGCCTTTGTAAGAATTGTCTATTCATAGCATTTGCCCATTTTAAATTGGATTACTTGGATGTTTTTAAAATTCATTATATATTCTGGATATTAATGCTTTGTGGATGTGATTTTGAGATCTGAGATAAATGACTGTGGTTGAGTGGGGATGTGAGGGGGTGGTGGTGAGTGTTTTGGGGTCAGGGACCAGATGTGAGGGGAACAGCAGACATCCTGGTCTTCTCCAGATCCTGTAGGAATGACACTTTATCTCAGTGTCCTGCATCTCCAGAGAGAAAGAAGGCCCTCACTTCATAGTGCATGGGTCCTGAGACCAAACTGGCCCCCACTTGCCCAGTACCGCGCTTCAGGGACACTGCTGTGCCCTCGGTGGTCAGTCTGGCTCAGCTCCTCTGTTTTGCGTCTGGCCTCTTTGTTTCCATGTTGGGTTTGTCCCAACCAAAGCACCACCTCTCATGGTCCATCTCCACTTTGGCTATCCTTCCCTTCTGTCTCCCTGTCACCCCCAACACTAGCTTCGATTCTCAGCGTACCTCAGTTACCCTCCTCCCCAGCTTCTCAACTTTCCCGATTACCTAGCCCCTCCCTACTTCAGGTCCTGCCCCACCCTCTTCATGATTCCCAGGGCCCTGTCCCTCCTGCGTCTTGGGTCTCCTCTGACGATTGGTCCTCCATGATGCCTCCTCCCCACCGCCCCTCGGGCACCTACTCCCTTGTCCTTGCAGGTCTCACCCCCATTCTCCTGCAACCTCCTCAATGCACTTCGCCCCCACCCCAGGTCTGCTGCCCCATCAGCCTACCTGGGCTCAGATGCCGCCATTGAATTGGAGCTTAGGCCTCCCTCTGCCTGTATCCTCTCCTTCAAATCCCCGCCCTCCCACTGACTACCACAGACCTCTGTTCTAACTTAGGAAGGCCCCTGGGCCTTTTCCAGTTCAGCAGTGCTGTGCGCTAGTCCCCCTTCACTGACGTCAGTACCGAGGGTCCTCTTTTCCTCCATTTGCCCTGGATTCCTCATTGATAACCCTTCTCAGGACTCACCCCAACAAATGTCACCTTATCCCTGCCCCAAGTTAGCCCTTGCCGAGTGCTGGTCAGACGCCCCAGCCTTTCCCTCAGTTTCTGGTCCTGGCCCCAGTTCTTCCTCGACTGCCACTCTCAGGCCCAGTGCAGCCCCCTCCCAGGCCTTTCCCACCCTGCTCCTGGTCTTGGGGGCTTCATTTCTCTTTACCTTCATCCGCCTCCATGTAGTTTCTAAGCCTCTGCCATTCCAGGCAGTCGGTCCCTCTCTGTTGCTTTCTCACCTCACATTCACATCCTGGCTCAGTAATCCAACCTTGGTTGGCCAGGCAAGGGGGGTTCCTCCTGCTCTCACCCACCCTCTCACACCTGCCCTTCTTGCCTCTACCTGGGTCACTGCATCACAGGGCTCCCTCCCTTCTCAATCATCCCACCCCACCCGAGTCTCCTCCACTGCCCTGTTCTCCTGGAGCAGGCAATGCTCAGTGCTTGACTTGTGGTCCCTCCCACCCCTCCTCAGGCCTCCAGTCATTCCCATCACCTGCTCCCCCAAACAAAGGAGTATCCACACCTCACAGGGCCTCTGTGGGCACTGTCTTCCTTTCCCCCAGGGAGCCTCCTCCGCTGTCACCATCTACCTGGTTCACATGCATGTCAATCTTGCACACAGCGTAGATGCATGGGCCGGACCAGTGCAGCAGCTCCCATCACCCCAACCCTATGCAAACTCTTCTCTTAGTTTTCTTCCTCCTGTGGGCCACTGAGAAACCAAAGTTTGGTGACTGGCCATGCCAGGCACACAGAACCCAGTAGTCCATCCTTGGTCCATATTTATGAGCAATCTCCTCAAATGAGGCTGACCAATTGTTTTGATTTTCTTTTTTAAAAAAGTGTACTGAATTTACGTTGTAATTTATTTTTTCACTGTTTGAGCTGGTATGTCTCCTCTCAGACTGGGATCTGTGTAACTGGTTCCAGTGACTTACACCACCTGCTTGTTCGGATCTCCAGCTCACAGATGGCAGATTGTGGACTTATCAGTCTGAAAAATTGCAACAAGCCAATTCTTAAAAATCAGCCAGTCTCTCCTGGATGGGTGTATAGATAGATCCTACTGGCTCAGTTTCTCTGGAGAACCTTGACTGGTACAGATTCTGGTACTGAGAGTGGTTCTAGAGTAACAATGTTGATGAATTTTCTGAATTGGTTTGAGCTTCTGGAAGTGGCTCTCTTACCTGATTAGATGTAGAGACGCTAATGACTCTTTTTTGAAAAACAATTATTTTATTTATTTGAAAGACAGAGTTACAGAGACCACTGTCATTCCCCAAATGGCCACAACAGCTAGAGCTGAGCAGACCTGAAGCCAGAAGCCAGGAGCTTCTTCCTGGTCTCCACATCAGTGCAGGGGCCCAAGCACTTGGGCCATCTTCCACTGCTTTCCCAGGCGCATTAGCTGGATCAGAAATGGAGCAGCTGGACTCGAACTGGCTCCCATATGGGATGTTGGTACTGCAGGCCGGGGCTTTAACCCGCTGTGCCACAGCACTGCCCCACCAGCGACCCTTCTTCCCAGTGGTAGTCCACAATGAGAACTGCTTATAGCGGTGCACATGGGAAGAAGGTACAGTTTTGTGTTGGAGACTCCTAATAACCTTTCGGGAGAAGCCAAGCGCTATGTCAGACGCGTTTGGGAACTGGTGAATGTAACGACAGCGCTTGGGTGCTGCTAATGTTGCTGGACAAAGCGGTGAGCGGCTCCCAGCTAACGGGCCGTCGCACAGCAAACCCAGGAGCGCTCCTGTGTACCTGACCCTTGTCTCCTGTAGCTGCCGGGCCGCGAAGGCTGAGAACTAACGCGGGACGGACATGACGTGGTCGGGTGGGAAGACGTGTTGCCAATTCTTCCAAGAGTTAAAGAAGCTCCGGCGAGGGCGGGAGGGGCGTGGGACCGCCCCGCGGTGGCCGCTGAGGTTTGGGCTTCCGTGGCACCATTCAGCCGCCCTGCTGCGGGAGTCCTGCAGCCCTGCCGGCCTGCCCCGTGTCGCGGGGCAGAGGTTACCGGGCCCAGGTGCACCTGATGCACCTGACGCCTATGCTGACCACAGCTGGGACACGGGCCGCCGTCGCCACAGCCAGCCAGAGCCACCCCGGGGCCCAGGCCACTCACGCCCATCCCGCAGCCAGGGCGCTCCTTTCACGGCTCACACGCGGCCTCCGGCCTGGCACGCCTTGAGTGTGGCTTCGACGGGTGCGTGAGGTGGCGCCTGCTGAGCGGCTTCATCCACTCCCGCTTCGCCGCCAAGCCCCTCACCCTGAGAGCCCCTCTTAGCGCCGGCGCGTGGACTTGAGCCTCTCGGGGACTGTGCTGCGGGCCGAGGCGCTGGGCCGGCATCGTGGACACTAACTCTGCTTCGCTCTCGCCGAAGGTTTTCCGTGCACCGGGTGGGGCCGGCCAGGGCTGGCTCCTTCCCGCCGCCTCCCACGCAAGGGCCGGGCCTTCAGTACAGGAGGGGTGGGGCTGCCCGGCTCCTACGCAGAAGGAAAAGAAGGCCGACTTTTCCGGGACGGGAACTCCGTGCCCTGCCGGCTGTCACTGGGCCGTGTGCGTGCTGTGTCACCTGCCCGTATATGTGTGCTGGCGCAGGGGTCACCCGCGTGTGTGCTGGCTGTTACCGGCCTGTTTGACGTGCCCTGTGCGGTACATGCCTGTGCAGTCTGGAGGTCCAGAGCCGCTGGGTGACTTCCCCCTCCGTAGCCGGCACCAGGAGACCTGGGGCCAGGTTAGGGCTATGCTGCCCAGGGGCCTTAGGGATGCGCCACATGGCCACAGCACTTGCTTCCCACCGGGCCGGCCGCAGGCCTGGGTCAGCTCCAGATGCCTCTGTCACCAGAGCCCCAGCCAGACTTCATGGTCCCCCGAATTTCTTAGATGCGGTCAGCAGGGACTACAGGTGCCCTCAGCAGGGGCCAGCGGCACTGCAGGCTGGAGAGGGCTGAGTGGGTGCTGAGTCCTCACTGAGGGTTTGGGGAAGTGGATCAGCTCCTCTCTGGCGTGGGGACGTGCATGGCTTCAGTCTCTTTCTTGGAGGGAACACCCAGAGCTGATATCGTCACATCTTGAGCATCTCAAACAGACATCCGAGGTCCTAGAGGCAGACACTTGAGAATGCTGGGTGCAGCCAGGGCTGGGCCGCGCCTCCCTGTGCCTCTGTCCCGGCTCCGTCACTGCTAAACCGCCGTAGGACAGGGGCCGACAGGAGGGCGAGGAGGCACCCTCAGAGAAGGGAACCCCGGACTTCTGACTCCTGCCTCTGCCACAAGGGCACGGTGGTCACTGCGGTGCTTGGCAGAAAGTTAGGGACAGGGCAGCCGTGTGGGCCTTGGCCTAGCGGCAGGTGAGAGGCCACTGTGCCCGGGCATCAGGCAGAGACAGGGCAACCAACCCTGCTTCCCCCGAGACTGTCACCCCACTGGGCATTGGGGGAGGGTGCAGGCTCCTGTGCCCTTGCCCGGCCAGGTAGACCAGTGGCTGGTGCAGCAGCAGGAAGAGACACAGGGACGCCAGTCCAGCGAGAAAGCAGCATCCACCATATTGTGTGCAGCGCTTTAGTTGACGTGGGGCTTCTGTGGGTCCACTGAGGGGTCAGCTGCAGGGCTCCACAGACCCGGTGGGCACCGAGGGTTCCCTGAGTGACCCCACTTCTTGCTGCACTAAGTAAAGCTTTGTTTTATGTTCGTTAGCTCACGGTGCTTAGAGTCACCGAACCCCCTTGCTGAGGCTGAAGGTGGGGGCACAAGAAGGGGGGAGGCGCCTGACTGCGGAGCTTCACATGTGAACACCGCGGTGCAAGGAAGGGCAGCAGCTTGTTGCACTGACACCCGGGTGCTCCATCTCCAGTGCCTGTACATCCATTGTGAGCTAACCCTCTTGCATTAAACCCACTTTTAGTGTGAAAAAGTTATGATCTGACCCTGCAATTCCACTCCTCAATTATACACCTCAGAGAAGTGAAAATCTGGGTCAACACAAACACTTATAAAAAGGACCATCATGGAAATATTCCCAATAGTCAGAACGTGGAAACAACTTGCATGTCTATCAGTGAATGAGTGGACAAAATATCACTTATCCATACAATGGAATATTATTCAGCCACAAAAAGAATCAAGTACTACTAATAGGGCTCCAAAAAGGATGAATACTGAAAACATTGTGCTAAAGACAAAGGACAGGATTTAAAAGTAAAGTATTGTGTGATGATTCTATTTGGATAAAAAAGCCAGATGAAGTAAATCCATAGAGAAAGAAACTGCGTGAGTAGTTGCAAGAAGCTGGGGATGGGGAATTGGGCCGTGACTGTTTAATGGATGCTGCGTGGTCATGAAATTATCTGGAATTTGATAGTGGTAACTGGTTGCACAACATAAATACACCAGAAAGGGTTAAATTGCACATCTTAAAATTGTTAAAATGATTACTTTTATGGTACGTGAATTTTATTTCAATAAAGTTTTCAAACAAACAAAACAACGCATTCCAAACCATTGTTACCCATAATGGGAACTAACTTATTTTCCATAAATACTCTGTCACCCGCCCTCATAACAAAAAACAAGACCCTTAAGTCCCAGTTGCTCCACTTCAATTCAGCTTCCTGCTAATGGCCAGGGAAAGTAGCAGGAGATAGCCCAAGTGCTTGGGCCCCTGTGGAAAACCTGGATGGAGTCCCTGGCTCCTGGCTTCTGCTGGGCCTGGCCCTGGCTGGCCATTGCAGCCATTTTGGTAATGAACCAGCAGATAGAAGTTTCTCTCCCTCTCCCCTTCTCTTCTCTCTCTGTAACTCTTCCTTTCAAATAAATAAAATAAATCTTTAAAAATAGAAGGCCCTGCCATTAGGGTGCAAATTTTGGCTGGAATAAAAACCAGATGTAGATGCCTGTTCACATCACAGAAGTTCAGGATGGTCCTGGAGGTGTGGGCAGGGCAATGAAGCACAGGAAAGAAAGAAAACTTAACGGTTGTATTAGTCATGGCGAGGAATAAATACATGTGTTACTGATGCAGACAGTAAGGGAAGCTGAGGCTGCCATGACCTTCCATTTGTCAGTTGCAGAACTGGGAGAGCTGCTGGTTGATTCTGCAGAGTAAGAAGGCTGAGGATGAGGAGCACCAATGTGGGACATCCAGGATCAAACGGAAAACTCATTCTTCCATGTCTCTCTCTCCTGCAGCCCTCAATGGACTGTGTGGTGGACACCACATGGGTGAAAGGGGTCTTCTTTACTGACGCCGCTCATTGTGGTGCTCCTCTCCTCGGAAACACCCTCACAGACACACTGAGAAGTAATATTCTGCCAGCTTACCCCAATGAAGCTGGCAAAGAAAATCAACCATTACAAAGGTCAACAAGAAAACACAAACTGTCAGCACTTAAGGGTGACGTTACTACAAAAATGAGGAGACCACTTAACATCCAAGTTATCAAAAACTAGTAACTGACATTCAGTAAGGTCCCTGGCTACACACAGCACATATGCATTGGTGTGTGTTGGCAACACACACCAATAGAAAACAGCCATTTAAAAGAAGGATCAGAGTAGGAAAAAATGTTGACAATGAATATGAACCAATAAAAGATTAATTTATATTTAACTAAAATATTGAAATAAAAAGGCAAAAAAGAAATATTTAAAGATCATCAAGTATTAAACAATTTGTATTAGCAACATAGAAGAAACACTCTGAACCCATTAACTGGGAACACGTAAATAAATTAGAATAGTTCAGTATAAGGAATAGTATTCACAATTACAAACAATGAGATGGGGCAGGCGTGTAACACACGGGTTGAAGCTACCACTTGGGAACTGCACATCCCAGAGTGCCTTGTTCAAGCTCCAATTACTCTGGTTCCAATCAAGCTACCTGATAATGAACCTGGGAGGCAACAGATGATGGCACAGGTATCAGAGAGAGAGTGCGAGGTTTTCTCTCCATTGGTTCACTCCCCAAATGCCCACAACAAACAGGTTGTGCCAAGTAGAAATCAGGAAACAGGAACTCCATCTGTCTCCCACATGGGTGGCAGGGGCTCAAGTTCTTAAGCCATCATCTGCTCCCACACCCCGGATGCATTAGCAGGAAGCTGAACCAGAAGCAGAACAGCCAGGACTCTGATATGGGTGTGGGCATCCCAAGCAGTGGCTTAAATGGCTATGCTATAACACTCGCCCCAAACTCATACATCCAATTCCATTTTACACACACACACACACACACATTACTTTAAAATAATAGAAGCATAGGCCGACGCCGCGGCTCACTAGGCTAATCCTCTGCCTTGCAGCGCCGGCACACCGGGTTCTAGTCCCGGTTGGGGCACCGATCCTGTCCTGGTTGCCCCTCTTCCAGGCCAGCTCTCTGCTGTGGCCAGGGAGTGCAGTGGAGGATGGCCCAAGTGCTTGGGCCCTGCACCCCATGGGAGACCAGGAGAAGCACCTGGCTCCTGCCTTCAGATCAGTGCGGTGCGCCGGCCGCAGCGGCCACTGGAGGGTGAACCAACGGCAAAAGGAAGACCTTTCTCTCTGTCTCTCTCTCACTGTCCACTCTGCCTGTCAAAAATAAAAAAAAATAAAATAAAATAAAATAATAGAAGCATAAACTGAGGCCTCTGGGTGACAGAGTTCCAGACCATCTGGACGCCGTGGGCTACGGGGCTACGGCTGTTGCATTCCTGGGACCCACATATGTGGAGAGTGCTAAGCAGAAACCAATTTCTGTCCCCACAGTGAGACCTGAAGCTGCTCATGAGTCTTTGCAGGTGGAGCCAGTGTGGTGTGGTTTCCATCCTGATTGTGGTCAGGACGTGGCTCCCACATGGACGTCTTTCTGCAGACTCAGAGGTCTGCTGGTCTCTGTCCTTTTGTTTGAGTTATTTCACACTAAAAGAAAAAAGAAAAAAAAAACCCTTCAAATAGAAAACTGACTGCAACAAATCTGAATAATAGGAAACTTCCAGACTCCAGGTCTCTGAAAACAAATTTTATTAAATCAGTCCACAGTATAAACAAAGAATTAGTTGCCAAATTCTACCCCAAATACTGCTCAGATTTTGCTGGTATTGTAATGAATTGATAAATCATTTCTGACAGAACTGACACTTTCACTATACTGAATCTTCCAATCTGTGAACATGAACTACCTCTCAATTTGTTCAAATCAGCTTCAGTTTTGCTCAGTAATGTTGTAGAATTTTCAGTTTGGAAATTTCAAGCTTTTCATTAGCATTGTGCCCATGGTTTCTGCATTTTGATGCTGTCGCCATTTTAAAAATTATATAATTGTGATAAACTGAGTTAACATAAAATCTACTCAACCATTTTTAAGTGAGCAAGTTCAGTAGTGTTTAGTTCATTCACATTGTTTGCAGCAAATCTCCAGGACTCTACTCATCTTGCAAAACAAAATCTCTGCATATGAGGCCGACGCTGTGGCATAGTGGGTAAAGCTGCCGCCTGCAGTGCCTGTGAGTCCTGGTTGCTCCTCTTCCGATCCAGTTCTTGGCTATGGCCTGGGAAAGCAGTAGAAGATGGCCCAAGTCCTTGGGCCCTTGCACCCATGTGGGAGACCCAGAAGAAGCTCCTGGCTCCTGGCTTTGGCTCAGCCCAGCTTTGATCATTGTGGCCATCTGGGAAGTGAACAAGAAGATGAAATACCTCTCTCTGTGTCTCTCTGCCTCTGTGTCTCTGTAATTCTGCCTTTTAAATAAATAAATCCTTATTAAAAAAAAAAAAACTCTATGTACGTGAAAGTTCTTTGTTTTCCTCCTTCTCACAAACAATGGCAGCCACCATGCCACTTCATGTGTTTATGAATTTGACTTCTCTATGATTTTTGAGGTATCCAAGTATTTCATATAAGGGGAGTTATAGTGGGAGAGGTGGGGTCCTGTTACTATGGATTCGTTCTGAGAGGAGGAATGCGGTGGGGGCAAGAGGTGCGGAGTCACGACCCAGACCCATGTGAGTCACCCCACTGCACCCAGTGAGGATCCCCACATTTGTGGCAGTCCCTGGGCACCTCAGGCTTTTAGAGCAGCCCCTAGGCCCTATCCCATGTTCATGTTTGCTGTAAGTTGCTTGCTTGAATCCTGGTTCTCCTGATACCTGCCTCCTGTTATTGGGCAGTTTGGGAGGCAGCAGTGGTGACCCCAAGAGCTAGCTTTCTGCTACCCTAATGGGAGAGCCAGCTTAAGTGCCTAAATCTTAAATTCCACATTGCTCAGCTTATGCCATTTCAGTTATCTGGGAGTGAACTGCAGAATGCAGGCTCACTCTGTCTCTCTGCCCCTCAAAAATAAAAAAAAATTTTAAAAGAAATAAACCCGTCCTCATTAACAAAGATCAGTAAGGAGTCTCTTGCTATTGACCTTTTCAAAACCGTCCAGAAAAAGCTAAATCTGCCAGACAATGACAGCAGCTGCACGTGTGGGACTTTCAGAAGTGAAGGCTTGGAGGACAGTCAGTTCACCTTATGTGTCTACACAGCTCACCCAAAAGGAAATCCTTTCTTAAGGAGGCACACTCTGATCTCATTTACATGGATTAACACCCAAGTAATCCAGGGTATGTATGCTCCCTGGGATTGATGAGATTTCCAACTGCATAAAATGGGAGCCTGCCATGAAGTCAGTGTCTTCTCTTCAGAGAGAAAGCAGCACCAGGCGGCAGAACACTGACGTCCGTGGGATCCAACTTCACCCGACTCCCCTCCATTTGGCTTCTGGTGGGTACTGGAGAGATGTTCACCAGGAGGAAAAAAGCTTTATTTTTCCACCAGTTTTAATTGGAAAACAATTGCTTAACCTTTTTTAAGGTTTATTTATGTATTTAAAAGTTAGATTTACAGAGGGAGGAGTCAGAGAGAGAAAGAGACATCTCCCATCCGCTGGTTCACTCCCCAGAAGGCTGAACCGCCACAGCCAGGCCAATCTGAATCCAGGAGCAAGGAGCTTCTGGATCTCCCATGCAGGTGCAGGGCCAAAGCACTTGGACCATTCTCTGCTACTGTTCCCAGGCAATGAGCAGGGAGCTGGGTTGGAAATGGAGCAGCTGGGATATGAACCGGCACCCAATGGGATGCCAACACTGCAGGCGGCAGCTTTACCTGCCATGCCGCAACAGTGGCGCCGGTCTCATTCTTCTTTGTCACAAGGGAAAGACTGGGACACGCTGGTTGGGCAGTGATACAAAGGCCATTTGGTGTTAGTAAGATAGATTTCTGGAGAGATGGTTGGTGGTCTTAGCAAGTGAAAAGATGAGGGTGTGTGAAGACATGGTAGCTGCACTTTCCACTTCCTTTGATTGGGAAGGAAGAGATAAGAAGGCAGAAACTAGAAATACAATTGATTCTTACTTTTGTATTGTTTTTAAAAATGTGTTTGTTTATTTACTTATTTTAAGGGCAAAGGAAGGCAAGGAATGAGAGAGAGCTTCCATTTGCTGGCTCATTCCTCAAATTGCTGCAACAGCCAGGTCTGAGCCAGGCTGAACTCAGGAGCCAGGAACTCCATTCTGGGCTCCAACACACATGGCAGGGTCCCAGGTACTTCAGCCATCTTCCATTGCCTGCACAGGTACATTAGCAGAAATATGAATGTGAGGTGGAGTAGTCAGGACGCGAACTAGCACTCCCTGCTCCCCAATTGCAGCCCATTAAATCATTTTCAGATCATTTATAATGCCTAAAACACAGAAAAATGCCATGGAAACTGTTATACCCTGTTGTTTATGGAGTAAAGATAAGAACTAGTCTGTACTTAGTACAGATTCAATTTTTCCCAGATTTTTGATATGCGATTGGTTGTCTCCTGGGAGGCAGAAATCATCTATATGGAGGGAGGACTATATGTGACGCATTAAGCATGTGAGACAGTTTCAGATGTCTGTGAAGCTATTACTACTACTAGCAAGTCATTTGGAACGAGTTAACAAGATTTACTAGGACTACTATGTATATCTGAAAATTTTTGTGTCTGTGGCTTGACCATGATCAAGAACTCCTAGTCACATTCTCTGTCAGACTCAGCCAGTGAACAGAGAAGAATCTGAAGTCACCAGGAATGGTGTCTTCTTGATGAGCAGATGCAGTAAAAGTTGAAATGGACATGGAAGTTGTTGGTTTCAGCTAATTTCCATTGACGTGAGTACCTTGTGATTAGCATGGGCAGTAAGGTGATGGCGTTTGGAGGATGGCTGATGGGATATAAAGAATGGCTGATGGGATTACAGGTAGGGGAATTTGAGAATGGGAAGAGATTATGTGAATAAAGAAGACATTCGTAGTTACCTAGATGAGGTCTGCATCCCTCAAGATGAACATGTTTAGAAATATGACCAGTGGTCATCATTAGAGTAGAATTAAAATCTCAGTGGACCCAAGTTATAGCCAGGTAACTTTGCTATGTCTGAACTCATAATCAGCTCATTGTCAGTTTGGTAAATAAGCCAAAACCAGCAGGGTAAGTATGAGGGTACAACCTATGTAAGTATGCATAAATCTCAACTAGAGAGTCACGTTTAGTAAAACTCTTACTTATTTTTTCTTTTTCTCAGGACTTTGGAAGTCCAAGGGGTGAGCAGAGGAGCCTTCAGGACAGTGCACAGATCACTCGCATAGCCTGGGGAGTTGGGAAACTGCCTGAGTCCCCGCACCTCAGATGGCAGCTCCAGGGGTCACCAGATGGCTGGGCAGCACCAGGAGGCCCCACTGCCACAACAGCAACAGTTCGCAGGTCCGATCCATTAGCCAACACCTCAAAGGCCAAGGCGGCGAATCAGTGAAGAACGAGGTCATGTAGCCCAAAGAATACACTTCGTGGAAAGTCTGCCAAGTAGAGTCCACTACACTGGAGGAGACGGCTCAAAGGAGGAGATGCAGGAGTTACGTCATGAGGGGATTGTGGGTGGAGACTGCATTCAGGGTCCACCATGCAAGCACTTCTATTACGTGGACTGTGAAGATGAGCAGCTGATGAGATTCCTCACATGCCCCTCCTGCGAGGGACTCATTAACATGCCACAGCCTTCATCCAAGACCAGCTGAGTGGCTGCAAGAGAGACATGGCTTTTGGTAGCTTTGAATTCTGTCAGGGAGTGTCAGGGACTAATTGGCTGCAGACGTTGGTGAACAACAAATACTGTTTTGCTATACATTCGTGGGGGAAATGGCTCTTATTCTCATGTTCAACCTTTACCCAACATCTGGAAATAGGATTGTATTTGATCTTGTAATTGCGCTAGGACATGGGAAGCATGCAAAGCAGTCCAGCAGCTGAAAGTGTTTAAATTTTGTGAGCTGGAGATTACAAAAACGTTAATGACCATTTTCAATAAGTGACCTTCCTGAAGAGTCAGTGGCATCTGGTCAAAGTTCTGATAAATGCTACATTTAAAACACTGAAGTGAAAGGGACTGAAAGTAGGTATGAAAGAGGAAGCGACGTGTTTTGGGATAAGCTCGGGGTGAGAGGTTCAACCTTTCACTTGTGTCGTGAGTCCCATCAAAGTGAAGAGGGCATGTGTGCCACAGGAGGATGCCCTGATGGGCTTAGTGTCTGGGTGAGCAGGGTGTGTGCCTGGGAATGTGGCCTGGATTCGGCCCCCTAAGTAGTGGAACGACAAAGTGGAGGTCTCCTTTACCCGGAGGAGACTGAGCAGCTCAGGGGTGAGCAGAAGAGTTGCCACTGCCGCCCGTGGACCACACCACCTCCTAGTTCTGAGTTCTGCTGAGTTTCTGATAACCAGATGTGAGCCAGTCTCACTCCATTCCCTTGACTGAGTCCTTAAGTCCTCAGACTTTTTCCTGCCAAAGCAATCACTGAAAATCGCTGCACTAGTGTCTACTCTCTATTCCCCCTTGTCTTCATCCCTTGTGCCTGTGTTAGCATATGCTTTTGCTTTCTTTCTTCTAATTTTAAACCAACCTACCTCAACGTGGCGTCTAGCCTCTGGGACACAGCCTCTTCCCCAGTACCCTCAGTTTTTCTGAGTTTATGGAGGTAACCTGTTGGGCTAGGGAATGGAGAAGTGACGGAGGGGCTGGGGCTGGGTGAGATCTCCTAGCCTGAGGCCATGCCATTCCACGTGGAAGCAGAGCTTGTCCTTCAGCTTGGGGGCAGTGCTGGCCAGCGAAGTGGAGGTCCTTCAAGCCCACCTGCCCCCAGCGCTGCCAGCCGGTGGTCTCCCTGAGGCTCAGGCAAACTCAGGTCACACACATCCTGCTCCCTGAGGCAGAGATATCTGTTTATCTGAGGTTTCCCACTTGCTTGGCTGTCCGTTTGCCTCTTGAGTGCGCAGTCCTGGGCTTGGAACCCTCCTTCTGGTCCCTAGTGTCAGCTCTGCAGAGGCTCCAAGATTCCCTCTCAAGTGTACAAGGGACTAGGCTGTTGTCCCTGAGTCTGCACTGGGGGACTGGCAAGGGCCTGGGGCTGTGATGCCTTGATTGACAGCCTTTCCATGGCAGACCTCCCTGGCCTGGGCTGCCCTCCCCAGACCCCTGGCCACCCCCTGGGTCCTGCTGCCCGCCAGAGCCCAGCTCCTGTCTGTGGGGGGGGCATTACACTACTCGTGTGACCCATAGCACTTCTCAATGTATGTCACCCAGAACCTGTCCACAGAGTACACAGTGGTCTCCTCGGGCCAGAGGAGGCTCTTTCCTTCCGTAGAGCATCCCTGACAGACGAGTGGAGGCCTCTTGTGGCTATGGTGGGTGCAGGGGCCACAGAGCCCACGTGCACTGTGTGATACTGGGTAGGGGCTTGTTTTGCAGGCTGGGAGCGACATCCACACTGGAGAGCTGCACTGTCCTCTCTCCCTCAGCGTTGGCTGCATTTTGGATGATGCAGCAAACAGCTCTCTCGACTGTGTCCTCATTCACATCATGGTCCTTGGGGGCTGGAGCTGGGCGTCGTCCTGGACATGCAGCGCAGCCCCTCCTGAGCACACGACAGATTGGGAAGCCCACAAGGACCTGAGAAAGAAACCCAGGAGAAAAATAAATCACAAGAAAAATACTCCCTCTCCCCACTTGACTGTGTGCTCAACAGTCCCACAATGAACAAACAGACCATATCACACATAAAGTGTGTTCATATTAAATACACTCCCATGGCAGTGAAAGAATATTCACTGAAAGAATGAACGAATGTGGTCTAGCTCGGGAAATTACTAATAACGTGTAAATAGATGCCAATGACATAAGTGTACTTGTACCCAATTGTGGCGTTTGTGGACAAAGGTAGCAGCTGCTCCACAATGACTGAGACCCATCTGTGCTTTGTTCTGCTCATGATTTCCTTTGTAGGGGCCAGCGCTGTGGCGCAGCGGGTTAACGCCCTGCCTGAAACGCCAGCATCCCACATAGGCGCCAGTTCGAGACCCAGCTGCTCCACTTCTGATCCAGCTCTCTGCTGCAGGCTGGGAAAGCAGTAGAAGATGGCCCAAGTCCTTGGGCCCCTACACCCATGTGGGAGACCCGGAGGAAGCTCCTGGCTCCTGGCTTTGGATCGGCGCAGCTCTGGCTGTTGCGGCCATCTGGGAAGTGAACCAGCGGATGGAGGACCTCTCTCTCTCTCTCTCTCTCTCTCTCTCTCTCTCTCTCTCTCTGCCTCTCCTCTATCTGTGTAACTCTGACTTTCCAATAAATAAATAAATCTTTAAAAAAAAACTTCCATCGCTATGAGTACAAATATGATGGTAAACTTTCAATGTCATCTACCATATGTATACACACTTTTGCCACTTCAGTGAGCACGTGGGACGTTCTCACTACCGTTGTAAAAATGCCACACAGACATCCGGGGTCACCCAACAGGCATCCACGACAGTTCCCTCACAAATACCTCATCTATCCAACAAGCGGTCTCAAACGGGGACGTGCACGGCGCTCAGTCTCCTTCATGCCAACCGTGGCATGAGGCTGTGGACAGGGGCAGTCGGGGCCACAGCTCAGGCTCAGAGAGCCGCGCCCCAGAGGCCGCCCTGGGCGATCAGAGTCTCGACCGAAGCGGGACCTGCAGAGGCTCCTGGCTCGGGCCCAACACCGACAGCCCCAGCCCGCGGCCGCCACGGTTTCCAGCTGTGCACGCCTCGGGGAGCGCCCTTGGCCTCCTGTCCAGGGGCCGCAGCGGGGCTTCCACGCGCCACCTCCCGCCCGCGGCCGCGCTCCAGGCCGTGTGCCGGGTGGCGAGGCACGCATGCGCACTGCGCAGCCAGCGAGGGCAGGCTCAGGCGCCCCCTGCTGCCGCATCTGCGCAGTGCGGGCGGTGAGCTCGGCTGAGCTCTGCTTGGCGATGGGCGCGCGCTCCCTGCCGCTGAAATTCAGAGGATTTCCCAGAGGACTCCGTGTTCCCATTGCGGACGTTCAGAGATGGAGACCATCACGCCCTGCGTTGATGGAACGGGTGGACATTTCAAGAAGCAAAGTGCAAGGTTAGGATACCCCGCTGAGTTGCTTTCCTACATACTGAAATGGACAACAGTTTTGAAACTGTAAAGACCATTTTTAATAGCACTCCTAAAATAAAGTCCTTAGCTATAATCCAACAAGATATGAACAGGCCAGCATTCCGGATGCCTTGAAACAGTGTTGAAAGAAATAAAATCTAAGTAAGTCCAGAAGTCATCCTTTCTGATGATCAGCAGACTCCGTGTTAGGGTGGCAGTTCCTCCCAACTTTCAGCACATCAAAGCCAAAACAGACACAACAGAAAACTGCTTCTACACCCTGAAGAATAAAGTTGAGAACTCACACATTCATATTCTGAGGTTTGTCAAATTGAAGGACTTCTGAAAATTTACCAGACTAACCTGCTGAAAAACAAGAAAGTTTCAAGAAAGGTCAGTTAAAAGCTCAGTTTCTGGGAAACTGCAACTTAGCAGATAACAGGGAATAGCAGTTTGGAAACCCCCCTTGTGCAATGGTTAAGATAAGTAAAACTGATGTGTACTGAGATAAGCAGGACTGCTGTATACTAAGATAAGTGAAATTACTGTAAACAAAAATCCCCTTCCCCTTTGTATTCACTTGCTTAAGATAACTTTGTGGTTTTTGCCTTTAAATACTGCCTGTAACCCTTGTCCAGTACCTCACTCTCTCAGGAGGGAGGGGTCTGTTTTGCACAAAACGTAAATAAAGCCGCCTCTTGCATTTGCATCCTCTGGTCTGAGGATTTTTGAGTCTGGGGTCGCAATCTAAAGGACCCAGCGGGGATTAGGGTCCTTCAAAATATCAACAGAAGTGAATAATGTGGTATTGATAAAGGAACAAGCACAGATCAATGGAACGGAATACAGAACCCATGTAAGTAGTCCACTGGTTTTATCAATGGGGCAAAGATAATGCAATGAAGAAAACAAAGTCTTTTCCACCAATGGCCATAGAATTGGATTATCACATATTAAAAAAAAAAACTTCAAAAATGGAAATTGGATAAACTGTACAAAAATGAATTTAAATTATCCACAGAATTAAAAATAGAATGGGAAAGTGTAAAAATTCTGGAATAAAATTTACATGCCTTGGGTTTCTGTTTTTTAAAATATATGTAATAGCAAAAGCTAACCAGGAGAGAAAAAAAATTGATAACATGGGCTTTATCATAATTGAAAATGCCTACTCTGCAAAATATTCTATTTAAATGAACAGCAGCACAATAAAAAAGTCACACAGACTGAGAAAAAACCTGAAAACCATAGCGCTGTAAAAGGATTTGTATCCAAAATGTATGAAGAAATTCTAAAACTCAAAGAGTCTCAGCTAAAGAATGAGTGAACAGCTGGACACTTCATCAAAGACGATATGAGATGGAAAACAGAAACCCAGAAAGACGCTCAACATCCTTTGCCATGAGGGGAAAAGTAAGTTAGAGCCCAGCAGTAAGACAGTCGGGAACCTGTGGCTCAGTGGGTTAAGCTGCTGTTTGGGATGTTTGCACTCCACATTGAGTGCCTAGGAGTGAGTCCTGCTTCTGCCTCTGCTTACAATCCAATTTCCTGTTAATGTGCCTGGGAGACAGCAGATGATGGCTCAAGAACTTGGGTCTCTGCCACCCATGTGGAAAACACCCATGTGGAGTTCCTGGCTCCTAGTTTCAGCTGGGTCCAGCACCGGCTGTTGGTGGGCATTTGGGGAGTGAATTATGTGAAAAATCTCTCTCTTCTCCTCTCTCTCTCCCCCTCTCTCTGTTGCTCTGCCTTTCAAATAAATAATGAATAAGTAAACATTAAAAAAAATTTAAAATGGGGCCGGCATGTGGCATCGTGGGTTAAGCCACTGAAGGCAATGCCAGCATTCTATATGGGTGCTGGTTCAAATCCCAACGGCTACCCTTTTTATCCAGCTGCCTGCTAACGCGGCAGACAATGGCTGAGAGATCTGGTTGGGGTTCCAGTTCCTGGCTTTGGTCTGGCCCAGCCCAGCCCCAGCAGTTGCAGCCATTTGGGGGAGTGAACCAACAGATGGAAGATCTTCCTCTATATGTCTGTCTCTCAGTCTCTCTCTGTGTGTATGTGTGTCTATACTTCTCTCTGTAACACTGCCTTTCAAATAAATGAATCATTTTAATTTTTAATAAATATAAACAAAACATATTTCATGCATTTCATAGGTACAGTTTTAAGAAGATACGCATATTCCTTTCTCTCCCTCTATCACCCCTTCCTTCCTTTCTTTTCTGCTTTTTAAAGTTTGCAAAAACATTTTTTTTTAATTTTTTTTTAATTTTTGACAGGCAGAGTGGACAGTGAGAGAGAGAGAGAGAAAGGTCTTCCTTTTGCCGTTGGTTCACCCTCCAATGGCCGCCGCGGTAGGCGCGCTGCGGCGATCCGATGGCAGGAGCCAGGTGCCTATCCTGGTCTCCCATGGGGTGCAGGGCCCAAGGACCTGGGCCATCCTCCACTGCACTCCCTGGCCACAGCAGAGAGCTGGCCTGGAAGAGGGGCAACCGGGACAGGATCGGTGCCCCGACCGGGACTAGAACCCGGTGTGCCGGCGCCGCAAGGCGGAGGATTAGCCTAGTGAGCCGCGGCGCCGGCCGCAAAAACATTTCAATCCACTCTGTAATCACAGGCTGATGTACCACTAAATCTTTTTGAAAGAAACAGAAGTAATGGCAAGCACAGCTGCATCGGAATTCTTACTTGTTGGTGGAAAGCATACTGACAGCAGTCATTCTAGAAGTTTTCCTAAGGCTCAACAGCTCTTATCATGAGATCCAAAAATTGTGCATCTAGATGTTTAGACAACTGCTTTGAAATCTTACATTCAAACAAATACTAGCATGTGACATGGACAGCAGCTCTGTTCATTAGGGTTAAATACTTTAGCAAACTACTGTGCATTGATGCAATGAATAGTCAGCAGCAGCAGGAAGAAGTCATCAAGTCTTGCAAACCCACGGAAGAATCTCAGATAAATATTGCTGAGTGAAAGAAGCCAGCCTGGAGAGACCACGCATCATGTGGTCTCGTTTATAAGGCAATCTGGAAAGGCAAAGCCACAAAGACGATGAATAGGGCGGTGGTGGCCAGCGGTGTGTAGGGGTGAGACATGGCAGAGATGGTCCAAAGGCCCCGTGGGAGTGGACTCCCTGTAAGGGGGCGGGGGGACTACTGGCTGTGCAGAGCTCATGTCATCCTACAGGACCCAGTGAGGCCCAGCCTTGGGGAAGGCTCAGGTCTTGTCAGAAGGAGGGGACTGCAGATGGCGACACCCTCAGTCTCTGTGTTCAGCTCCTGTGGTCCGGGTTTCTGGCTATCCACGGGATTTTAGAAGATTCCTCCTCTGAGTCTCTCTGTCCCTGGCAATGATCCCTGTGCTGGTTCAGCTCCTCAAGGCAACACCCACCCAGGCTGCCTAGATCACCTCCGTGGCTGGATGTGGGGTGGGGGAGCAGATGAGTTAGTGAAATCCCAGGCAGGCTGAGATGGATGGACATGACCAGTATGTGCATGAAGCAGAGCCCTGACACCAGGGGAGAGGGCTCTCTGATCTCCCGTGGGTCCCCAGGTGACTCCATTTTCCTTCCACACCTTCCTCTCTCTCTCTCTTCTGTGTGTCCCAAGATGTCCCACCTGACAGAGAAGACTTGCACAGAAAGTGCTTGTCCATCACCACAGTTAATCGAATGTCAGGATTCCTCCATCCAAGTACTGGATCCAGGTGCCTGGAGCTCAGGGGTGAGCCCAAGACTAGGAAACAGGACATACCTCCTGTGGGAGCTCACCTGGACTTCCATCCTGTTCTGCAGCCACACAGGTGCACCTCTGCCCGAGGTGCACCCTGCCCAGCTCTGCAATCCTTCCCCCACCATCCACCTCTGCAAATAAGGTGCTCAGGAAGACCAGCCAGTACCCAGCTGGAATGAACTGGAATGGGAACAAGGCCCTGGGCTGGTGGGGGGGGGGGGTCGCGCTGGGGGAGACAGGTGGTCCCACACAGCTGACATGCAGGAAGGCACCATGAGCGAGGGTTCATCTTAGCAACTCTTTGATGTCATGTTTCCCTGGAAAGGAGGAGGAGGTGGCTGCACAGCCACGGCTCCCAGCCAGGTCCTCCTGCTGGGGGCTGGATCAGGGGACCAGAAAGAGGCTGTTCATTGCTTAATGCACACATTTACTTTGCATCACATGTTCGCCTAGCATAGGTGGCTAAACAGCAGGTTCAGCTCACAAAAGTGAGGGTGTCCCTTGAAGTTCCTGGCTCATGCTGGCACACTGGCCCTCCAGCTTGTCATCAGGATCAGACCAGGGCTCCTGCCCCTCACTGTGCCAACTCCTGGCTCCTGCTCCAGTAAACCGTGCTTACCTGGGACTTGCCTGACTGCCCTCTGGTCTGTGAACTCAGTTGTTGATGGGTGTGGGGGCTAGTGGGGAGAGACACTGGGAAGCAGGTGTTGGGGGACGTGAAGGAGCCCAGAGCTTTGGAAAGCTCGCCTTGTCTTCTGGAGACTTGCAGGGTCAGCGCACACCTGCCCCGGTCGGTGGTCTGCTGGGGAGCCGGGAGCTGCGGAGGACAGGCATGGGATGGAGGGGCCACCCCTAGGAGTGCACGTGGTCAGGAAGCCATCCTGAGCCAGATGCCAGCCCAGGACACCAGTAAACAGAGCCCTCAGGTCAAACCAAATGCATGCACCTGCCCGGACACAGCAGGGGTCTTCCTGTCAGGAGAGAGGAGCTGGAGTGGAGAGGGACAGAAACCTTCCTTACATTTCACGTCCGTTGAACTCCTGTTTTTTCTCTGTGTGTATCTCTTGCCTTGAAATAAAAATCAATTTCAAAACTGCTTGTTAGGGCTTGGAGGTCCGAGTGACGAAATGTGAATGAGTTGTGGCATGCTTGCCCCTGCAAGGAAGCACAGGCTGTCGTAGACCATCTCTCTCATGGTTTGGCTGCAGAAATGTGTGTGTCTGAAATCAAGGTGAATGTTACCAAAACATTCAGACTTGAATTTTTCAATACATTTTTATGGAAATTGTTTTTATACAAACAGCATTTAAGAGACAGATATTGGAAATTAAGACCAACAGTGCAACTATTAAATTCTTGGTATATCCTCAGAGAAAAATTAGTGTTTTAAGTAAAATGGACAGCACTTTATTTAAGATAATCACTTGATAAAAATCTATGAAATTCCTCACTCTGTTGGTCCAGCCAAACCTTTGCTAGGAAGAGCCCAGGTATCTCATGACTCAGCTGTAGCAGAGCCTGGTGCATCTCTGGTCACCGTGCGCCAAAGGCCACCCTTCTGGTCCATGACCCATCACTTACTCACCCTGATGACTTCCCAGGTCCTACCCTGTTGTAAATCGAGAGCCAACAAACTTCGGTCCCTGTGTCAGGCCCCACTGATAAAGTGAATGCGGTGAACCATGGACCTGAAACAACTGGGCTTTGAACAAGTTAATTTCTTATTTTTTTAAAAAAGATTTACTTATTTTACTTGAAGGATGGGCAATAGAAAGAAGGAGGGGGAGACAGAGAGAGAGACAGAGACAAAGAGAGGGAGAGAGAGAGAGAGAGAGAGAGAGAGAGAGAGATCTTCCATCCACTGGTTCACTCCCCAAATGGTCTGGGTCAAAACGCCAGGAGCCGGTGCTCCATGAGAGTCTCCCGCATGGGTGGCAGGGCCCAAGCACTTGGGTCATGTTTTGCTGCCTTCCCAGGTCCATTAGCAGGGAGCTAGATCAGAAGTGGAGCAGCCAGGACTCAGAACAGGCACTCCGATATGGGATGCTGGCATTGCAGGCAGCAGCTTAGCTCACTGCACCACGATGCTGGCCCCAGGCATCTTTAGAAGATGCTGAGGAGGGCTCATTCTCTCTCCAACACCACTTGCACATTCTCCTGCACAAGGGTGGTGTCTGTTAGGTAGGTAGGGTGCAGGTTCCTGTTCTATTTCTGATGGACTTGGCAGGTAAAGCACTCATGTTTCAAGACGCTGGAAATAAACACAACAAAGAGGAATGTTGCATTTTAGAGAAGAAAATACTCACAAGTAGTTGAGTGACTGCCTGTTTATTCCTAGTCTCACTGATATCCAGCAGGTCTGTTTGTATCAAGCCTCTGTGTACAGCCACGGGAAGTTCTGAACCCTAGGTCACACCCCGCAGGCAGACTCTCTGGGCAGAAGCTGGGCCCTTCGTGCTTATTCTTTGACTGGCAAGCTCAGAGACTGTTGGGTAGGAGAGGCAAAAATAATGTAAGAGAGTGGAGCTCAGGTAACTTCACAATGTGCAGGTAAATGAAGAGCAGCCCTGGTACGGCTGAAATGAGAAGCAACACCCCCCACCCAGTTTAGAATTATCCCAGAAGCCCAGGTGATCTACATGTGCACACGAAGATGGGCTGTGCACCTCACTGAGTGGCTAGGGGCAGCTCTGCAAGGGGGTTCCTGCTACCACAAGGTGTAGGGGGAGCCACGCTGTCTGTCTCTGCCCAAGGAGGCTCTTCCTAGGCTGTGGAGGAGCCTCCTCCATGCTCTCCCCCACAGGCCCCCGGGCTGGCCTTTCCATAGGAAATATGAGCCCGGGGCTCTTGACGTCGGTCCTTAGAGAACCCACAGATACAGCGGTGCCAAGTGTGCCGAGCAGACAGAGCCAGGGGTTAGGACACGGCCCCTCACTTTGTGTCCTTTCTCAGGCCTACAGTGATGGTCGGGACACAGTGGAAGCTGCAGAAGTGTCTGGAATTATCGCCGAAGACAAAAGTCTTTCCATCCTGAAGACAGAAACTGCAATGTGAGCACAGGTAACTTTCAAAAGACTCACTACCCAGTCTCTGATGTGGCAAGCTAGTGGTTTTGAGCATTTTGCAGTCATAGGTCCCAGGGAAAGTCTGATGACGTTTGCAAATACCCCCAACGCCATGGAGAAATGTAGAATTAAATGTGCAGACAAAACAATACAAATACTTCAGAAAAAAACCCAGTCCCTTTCAATGGCTGCACTAGGAGCCAAGAAATGAGAGATTGGCACTGGCACTATGGCACAGCAGGTTAAACCGCCATCTGGCATCCCATATGGGCACCAGTTGGAGTTCCAGCTGCTCCACTTCCAACCCAGCTCCCTGCTGATGCTTTTGGGCAGGCAGCAGAGGACAGCCCAAGTCCTTGGGCCCCTGTACCCACGTGGGAGACCCAAGGGAAGCTCCTGGCTCCTGGTTGTGGCCTGACACGGCCCTGGCTGTTGTGACAATTTGGGGAGTGAACCAGCAGATGGAAGATCGATCCCTCTCTGAGAGAGAGAGAGAGAGACAGAGAGAGAGAGAGAGAGGAAAGAGGAGGTTAAAAAAAAATGTCCTGATGTAGGAAGGCTTGGGAACAGGGCCTTTCCGCTTAGAGATGCTGTGTTTCAGTGACATTCACTGAATGCTGCCTAGGCCAGGCTCTGGGCTAAGCCCCTCAGTTGCATTTTAAAAATGGCTGCCCAGCTGACCGCCCATTACTTTCATGACTGAGGGACCCTGGGAAACACTAACTTGCTTCAACGCCGATCCTCCCCTTCCAGGAAGCCACCACCCAGCCCTCTTCCCAGATGGAGTTGCCCCTGTTGCCCTGTGCCTGTGTCTCAGAGGTGGGAAGAGCAAAGGCCTGGCCAGGAGCTGCATGGGCACATCTCTGCCCACCAGCAGGTCAGCAGCTGCTTCCTCGGCAGGGTGGTAGAACCAGCTAGGGGAGCTCAAGGGACACTCGGCATCAGCTGCTTGGACTGTAGGGGGACAGACAGGCTGACAAGCAGATGGAACAAGTTTCCCGCAACATGTGTCACTTGGGTCTGTCTTCTTGAAACCTGAAATATGAGAGAAATGAAACCTGCAATCCTACAGCTTCTGTCACAAAGCGAAGGAACTTGAAGATATTAAATGGAAACTGGAGTGAAAAGATAAATCTACTTTGGGGCACAAAGAACTGAAGTCATGAATACCATCGTGTGTCTCCACATGAACTTTCAAAGACTGCCTGTATAAGACGGAGGGAGCAAGTGATGGCGCAAGTACCTGGGAGACCCTGGTGGACTTCCAGGCTGTTGACTTTGCCCTGGCCCAGCCCTGGCTATTGCAGGTGTATGGGGCGTGAACCAGCGGGTGAGAAAGCTCTCTGTCCACATACCTCTGTCTCTACAAATATAAATAAGTAAGTATTTTAAAAAACGGTTAAGGAAGAAGTTGCATTCACCAGCACTAGAAAGCACTTTCTCCTGGTGTTCTACTGAGCTTTCTGTACAAGGCCATTGCTTAAGCACCTTCTCTGGAAAAAAATGCATCTACTACGTTCTGAGATGGGGGCCTGTGGTGCCCTGCGTCAGGTACAGTCAGCTCTGTGAGGACAAGGGGCATCACTTTCCCACATGCAGAGAAACTGGGAAGCTCCAAAAACCCAGTGGCCTCCTTCACAGCTCTAACTGGTGATCTCCACATGAAACCCAGGGCTGTACCAAGACTCACATGAACCAATGAAAAGCTTTGGCTGGCACCAGCTCCCACTATCAACATACAGACTGGCCAGTAGCTGCCCAGTGGACCCGTGGCCTGAAAAGTCCGATCTGAGCGATGCTACAACGAACAGTGCCATCTGTGTGGGGATAGCATTGCAGGGGAACGTGTGTGCCACATAAACCATGGGCAAATTCAGAGATTGAGGTAAGATGAAGAGGATTGTTGCAGACATCTTGGAATAGCACGACTGCCGATCAGGAGGTGTCTGTCCGAGGCTGGACACTTGCTGCGCAGATTGCTGGTAGGGGTCCTCTGTGTGAGGCTGTGTCAGCCTCTGCAGTGGTGTGGTTCTGGCAGAGCCTTCTGTGGCAGTGGCTTTAGGCAGCTGTGTATAAGAACGCCTCCTTCACAGCTTCCAGCTGTGTTTACTTTTCATTAGGGTTGACCCAGTGACACCGGTCACGTTCGTGTACAGGACCGCTGTCCGTAGGACACTGGGAAGAGGGCTGTTTGTGGAGCCAGCTGGTGACCATAATCTGCCCAAGGTTTCAAGGCTTGCTTTGCTGCCTCCTTCACCAGCACTCTGAGACGCAGTTCTCCCAATCTCACAACGCCTTGTTTCCCTTTTCATGTTTCAGGTCCATGAAAGTGAGACAGACGGATATTCCACTCGATGGTTCACTTCTCAAACGCCTGCAGCAGTCGGAGCTGGGCCAGGCTGAAGCCAGGAGCCCGGGACTCCACCTGGGTCTCAAAGCAGGTGCAGGGATCCCAATATCTGAGCCTTCACTGCTGCCTCCCAGCAGGCTGGCCTCAGCAGAGACGCCGGGACAGAACCCAGGCACTCTGGTGTGGGGCTGGTTAATGAAGGGCTCAGAAGCTGCAGCTCTGGGAGGAAGCTGCTGGAAGCAGGAGGTGCTCTTCTTCTGCCGCCTCCAAATGAAATAGACAGGCTTACAGGTTAAATTGACCAGGTCTGTGAGCTGGAAGACTTCTCACACTCCTGGCCCTGGGGGACGTTTGGGACACTGCTGGGCTGCACGATTTCTCTGCATTCCTTCCTGTGTGGGGCCATGAAGTCCTCGCTACCACAGCAGGGTAAGAGCGGGCAAGAGCGACCTCAAGCACCTGTTAGGTAGAAAGTTAGAAATTAGCCTGTGTGAGAGAGGAGAGGAATGCAACAGCCTCCGAAGCAGCCCAGTACAGTAATTACATGGCAAAGTCCTGTCCAGACTCTGCCCCAGGAAAGCGCCCCAGGAGAACCCTCTCTCCTCCACCTTAATGGAGTACCTGGCCTGGTAACATCGAGCAATAAATCCACTACATTCTTCTTCCGAGACAGGTAGCCTAGAGGAAGTTCCCTTGCCTGGCGCCAAAACCTGGGGAGGAATTCTCTTTGTCCTGGAAGATGAGGGAGAGAGAAACGGTGGGAAGAACTGGACCCAAGCCCTTGAAGACCCCCAGCCTGAATGTGAATCGGGCACTCTCTCTCAGGTCCTTTCTGGAGTGGTGCCCATGCGTTCTTATGGAGGCTCTACCCCAACAAACCTTGCTGCTTTGCTTTGTCCTGCCCTGTCTCACTCCTGAATTCTTTCTCGCGAGATGACAAGAACTCCAACAATCTCCGCTAACACACCCTACAAGCAACACCTAGCACTGAGGGTGTAGCTCTGAGGAAGTTGCTCTGGTTCCTGCTCCTCAGGCACAGCAGGGTTCAGACGGGAGCCCTGACCGCTGCACTGCTCTGCTCCCAAGGGTGTCAGGGCTTCCTGCCGAAACCTGGAGATGAGGGTGTCCAAGAGGACTGCCTCGCCAGCTTGGTGCGACCTTGGACCTGGCCTCTGCCCCACTCACACCCATTTCCCTGCGCCTCCTCCCCTCCCCCCTCACTTGGGTCCCTGGGGCTCCTCCCCCACACCCTCCAGTCTGTGGCCCACCACATTGCAGGCTTCCCCCGCCCCCGCTGCAAACTGCTGCTTTACTTCTCTCCTTAGCACTTGCGGCTGTGATATCAAACAGAACCACCCGCCATGGAGGAGGGCTCCTGTACTCACAGCAGAACAGAGCTGTGAGCACCTGCAGGGGGGCCAGGATCACCACAGGTGTAGGTGGGGTGAGTTGGATGAGCTGATCAGCTGTTAGCTCAGGTCCTGTGGGAATGAGAAAAGGGAAATCCGTTTAAGAGTGGCACTGTGGCGTAGAGGTTAAGCCACTACCTGCATCCCACCTGGGCACCAGTTCAAGTCCCAGCTGCTCCACCTCAGCTCCTCCTTCCTGCTGAAGTGCCTGGGAAAGCAGTGGCATGGTAGCAGAGGGGAGGGAGGTTGCAGGGGCGAGTTTCGTGGGTTCTTTCCCTCAGCTTAGTATAGAAATAAAAAGCCAGGAAATAATTTGCAAACAGAAACTTTTATTTGATTGGCAAACGACAGAAAAGCGTCTGTGGCACTGGCTTTGAGGAAGTGTCCGGGTTTTGAAGACATTACTATCTGTTCATTGGGTCATCCTACTGGGGGTGCCCATTGGACAGGGGTTTCACATATGTATGTTGATTGCCTTGGGGCTCATGGAGATAGTGGGGGTCTCCTGGAGACTGTCTCCTTAGGGGCTCAGCCCCTCCTCTGCTAGCTCAGGGTAGAAGATTGCACTCACCCTGGAGGTGTGATTTAAAGCCACAAGGTCACACACGAGGAGCTGTTAGTGGGGGAGATGCCGGTCGCTCTGGAGACAGGCTTTCCAGCCACAGCTGGCAGACTGCTCGTGACGGACATTCTGCCTATGTCTAGTGACCCACAGACCCCAGCCCCACTGGCCGGCCTCACTCTCCCTTCCTCCCAGGTTTGTTCAAACAATAGCACATTTAGGGGCTGCATTATCATTCAAAATCTTTTAACTTTATGAAGCTTTTTTCCCAGAGAACTGTATCAATTACATTAAATTGGGTTCCACAGCCATATACAAACAACTGTTGTGACACCAACTCTGGGTGCTTCACAAGCATTTGTAGGCCCAGGGTGGGAGCAGCAGGCCCCATGCTGCAGACCACTCTGCAGGGCTGCCCTCACCCTGCTGGGTCCTGAGCATAGCCTCCTCCTCCCCTAGCCTGGACTGCTTCCTGTCTTTCAGAAATCCCTGAGTTTTTGGAAAGCACATAATTCTCTTTCAACCATCCATTACTGGGGGCCAGCACTGTGGGGCAGCAGGTTAAGTCGCCCCAGTGATGGTAGCATCCCATGCCAGAGCTCCAGTTCCAATCCAGGCTGCTCTGCCTCTTTTCCAGCTTCCTGATAGTGGACCTGGGAAGGCATCAGGTGATGGCCCAAGAACTTGGGCCTCCATCCTCCACATAAAAGACCTGGGCGGAGTCCCTGACCCAGACTTGGCTTTTGTGGGCATCTAAGGACTGAAACAGCGGATGAAAGATCTCTCTTGCTCTACCACTCTACTTATTTCTCTGTAACTCTGGCTTTCATATAAATAAATGAATCTTTTTAAAAAAAATTATGAGCATTTAGTTTCTATTGAGCCTCTGAGAGCATTTCCATGACTTCAAGATAAAAGTTTTTTTTAAATTCTCAAATCAATGCTAGCTTTCTAGAATGGTCTGATGGGTTAAACATACACAAATAGCAAGACGGAAGCAATACTTGAGGTTTTACTCAATAATTATCTGAAATGGAAACTTAGAAATTACTGTTTTTGTTTTTTATCTTGTCTTATCTTTTTTAAATTTAATTTAATTTAATTTATTTTTTGACAGGCAGAGTGGACAGAGAGAGAGACAGAGAGAAAGGTCTTCCTTTTGCCGTTGGTTCACCCTCCAATGGCCGCCGCGGTTGGCGTGCTGCAGCCGGTGCACCGCGCTGATCTGATGGCAGGAGCCAAGTGCTTCTCCTGGTCTCCCATGGGGTGCAGGGCCCAAGCACTTGGGCCATCCTCCACTGCACTCCCTGGCCACAGCAGAGAGCTGGCCTGGAAGAGGGGCAACCGGGACAGAATCCGGTGCCCCGACCGGGACTAGAACCCGGTGTGCCGGCGCCGCAAGGCGGAGGATTAGCCTAGTGAGCCGCAGCGCCGGCCTTTCTTATCTTTTTTTTAAACATTTATTTATTTGTTTATTTGACAGGTAGAGTTACAGAAACTGAGAGGGAAAGACAGAAAGGTCTTCCTTCCATTGGTTCACTCCCCAAATGGCTGCCATGGCTAGAGCTGCACTGATCCGAAGCCAGGAGCCAGGTGCTTCTTCCCAGTCTCCCATGTGGGTGCAGGGGCCCAAAGACTTGGACCATCTTCTATCGCTTTCCCAGGCCATAGCAGAGAGCTGGACAGGAAGGGGAGCAGCCAGGACTAGAACCAGCACCCATATGGGATTCTGGCGCTGCAGGTGGAGGACTAACCGACTGTGCCACAGCGCCGGCCTCATATCCTGTCTTATCTTTAGAACACGAGCATGGGGCCGGCATGGTGGCTCCCTTGGTTAATCCTTCTCCTGTGGTGCCGGCATCCCATATGGGCACCGGGTTCTAGTCCCGGTTGCTCCTCTTCCAGTCCAGCTCTCTGCTGTGGCCCAGGAGGGCAGTGGAGGATGGCCCAAGTGCTTGGGCCCTTGCACCCGCATGGGAGACCAGGAGAAGCACCTGGCTCCTGGCTTCGGATCAACATAGCGCCAGCCATAGTGGCCATTTTAGGGGGTGAACCAACAGAAGGAAGACCTTTCTCTCTGTCTCTCTCACTGTCTAACTCTACCTGTCAAATTAAAAAAAAAAAAAAAAACACTAGCATCAAATGTGAGGGTATTTTGTTTGAAAGTGCTAGATTCCTACAGGGATTTGTTCTGTTTCTCAGTCACCTTTTTTCCTTTTCTTTCATCAAAGCCAAGGCAGAGCAGCCCTGCAGATCTAGAAAGTTCTTTGTTGCATAAAGGGAGGCAGGAAGGCCCACAGTGGTGAAGGCTGTGGCCCCAAGAGAGGGAGAAAATCGCCACTCAGCATTGTGCTGCTCTCCTTGGTGCTGAAGTCAGCAGCTGGGACTTCTGGGGAGGCCACAGGGAGGCTGTGGCATTGTTTGAAATAAGTGCTCAGTGACCACAAGACACAGGCCAGAACACCAGGCCATGAGTGACCACGCTTGGTGCTGACCCAACCCCAGCCCCTGGCTGTAGGTCCCAGTGATGCGACTCAGTAAATCCCTGCCTGCTTCCACCTTAACCCCAGCCAAAGGGGCAGAATTGCCCCCAGGTCTAGGAAATGGTGCGAGGGTCCCATTTTGTGTAGATTCACACACCTGGCAGCTCCCCACTTGGGGGATGGTGGAAAGGAGTGCAGATACACAGGGCGCTGGCTCGTTTTTCAGAAACCACTTCCCATTCCCGCCATGGGCACTGGCACCACTGTTTCTCTGGAGCACAACTCAGCACTTGGATACTACTGTCTGTGCTGTCCTTCCTGGCCTTCACAGGAGAGTAAGTGGCCCACATATCATTAAGGTCAGCACGTCGAGAACACCCAGTGAATGGGCTCCTGGGGTCTCTGCCACAATCGGTTATACCGCTGAGGCCAGGGCAAGGGAAATGTTACCCATAGCACACAGCTCTGGGAGGGCAATGACCAGGGGTCCTGCCAGGGGAGGTCACCCAACACCCTTGCTGAAGAGAACCAGACTCACCCACTGGGAATCACACAGCCACAGCCCACCCTGAAACTCGCTCTGCAGACTGCAACCCATCCCTACCCCGAAACCACCCTCCAGACTGGGAGTATTCTAGTTAAACGTGCAAAATACCATACACTAATGTGATCCTGTCAAGGGCACAGTTCAGACACCATATTTCTTTTCAGTCTGCCAGTAGTCTGGAGTGGTCACATAGCAGACCCTGATGCAATGTGCAATTAGCGAAGTTTAGAGATGAGGAAAATCGAGGGCTTGAGTGACCCATGCACCTTCAGATGGACCCAAAAGGAGGACAGACAGATACCGTGTAAGTCCCTGCCTTCCCTTTGAGGTCGCAATCTGACGAGGCACCTGTGCTGGGTGTGGGCCACCAGCTCTTGAGCCTCTCACGACTGCACACCAGGTGGTCACTGAGCACTTATTTCAAACAAAGCCACAGCCTCCCTGTGGACTCCTCAGAGGTCCCTTCTGCTGCTTCAGCACCAAGAAGAGCCACCTGCACTCTGAGCGGTTGTTTTCTTGACTCCCTTTTGGCAGATGCTTCCTGAAGGCTGGGAGCCAAATGTAGAGCACGCTCCTGTGTGTGTCATCGTGGTCTCTGGGCTAAGTCTTATTCCTTTTCTTGCTTAATTACTGCCTGCTTTCCCCCTTTTTTCATCTTAATTATAATTCAGGCTGCTTTATTCTGTTTGTTTTCTTTTTTTTTTTTTTTTGGGGGGGGAGTGACCCAAACACTTCACAGTAGCAGGCAGAGGCAGAGATCTGCTATGCGTCCAGCTGCTCACACCTTGAAGACCCGGTCTGCCCACCCAGGTGCAAGGCCTGTTCCTCCTGTGCCTCAGCCCGGTCAACCTTGCGGGGAAATTAGGCACACAAGGCAATTCAAAGATGGCGCCCAAAGGAAGTAAGGTGGGCGGAACCCAAAGTTGTTTACCACCAAAGCTAATTGGCCATGCAACATCAGGGGAGGTGACAACAACTAATGACAAGTGTGTAGGTATATGCTTGGTCCTGTAAAAAATCACCCCTTAAAATGACCTTTAAGTAATTGGTTGGTCCTTATGCCCTGCCCCAATAACTCTGCAGTTCTATGCTTTAAAAGGCTTTGCTATGCATGCAATAAACGAGTTCTTGCCTGACTTGACTCCCCACTGCGTCTGTCTCCGGGATCGGGAGGCTGGGGAACGGGCGAGAGGCGCACTTACCTTTCCTCGGACCCAGTCCATCTTCGTTCAGGTGGACTAAAACCCTGCAAACCTGACTCCAGGTAGAGGAGGTGACCATAGCCTCCTGCCCCTGTCACCTCCCCCCGCCCCTCCCTGCCCCCCCGGGTGGCTCGACCCACCAGGGTCCTGACTCAGCCTCCAGAAGCTTCCATCAGTCCCCACCTTCACCTTGGAGCCCACTCAGGTCTCACATGGCTGCTTGCTGGGGTCTCAGATGAGCCAGGGCACTGCCTCACAGTCTTGCTGCACCACAGGGCACTCAGGCAGCCAGGACTGCCCAGCCCCCAAGCACTGTGGCCTTCTGAGAGGTGTCAGGAGCAGCTCTCAGGACAGCCCATGCTTTGCTCAGGACCGGCAGAGCCAAAGAACACAGACCAGTGTCCTACAGAGGAAAGAGCCTCTGTCACTTGTGCTGTGAGCACAGCATGGCCCAGTCCTGCCTGGAGGGGCTGAGCAGCACCAAGCAGAGGGAAAGCCAAGGCAGGTGCAGCTTTCAGGGTTTCCTGTACCATTCCTGTCGCCTCTGCTCACACGTCATGGGCACCACAAAGCAGGGGAATCGAGATCAGGACCCAACCATGTGAGCCGCCACCATTGCCTCCCAGGGTCTGCACTAGCAGGAAGGTGGAGTCAGGGGCAGAGCTGGGACCAATGTGGGACACAGGCATCGCAGCCGCGAGGCTGAACCGGTCCCTGTCCATCTGTTCTGTACAGTGTGCACCTCATCTGTGGCATGGCTTCTGCTTCCACTGCATGGTGCTGATCTGGACAGAGCGCCCCAGCCTCCACCCCTCTCTCCTCACTGCACTGTGGAGTACTGACTGCAGCTCCAGCCTCTGCCCACTAGATGCCAGCAGCACCTCACTTTCATCCAATCTGCAGCTGTCTAGGGCCCCTGGAGACAGTGACTGGGAAGGGGAAGCTCCACCTCCCAGTACCCTCAGGGCCCAGCTTGCAGTGGGATCTCTGTGCTGCAGAGCAAGAACTCAGGAAGGGAGAACAGGTCTGGGGTGTGGCCTCAGCAAGGCTTGGATCAACTCGGCTGCAGGAGATATGGGTGCCCACGCTCAGTCTTTACCCTTAACCCGGGCACCAAGAGGCAGGCCCCTGGTGAAGCAGGGCTCAGGTGCACTTTGCAGGCAGACTCCACGGGTGGAGGGAGCCCACGGGACAGGTTGTTTTCTCCACATTTATACAGCGAGTCACATTGTCAAATAACAGACCATAACAGACCAGCCCTGAAAAACGGGTTCTTTCCAGGCCAGTAAATGCCTCACGGGGTTACTCGGTCCAGAGGCTCTGGCCAGCCCTGCAGTCAAGATCAGGAGAACAAAGCTGTTGTGGGCACGTCCAGGGCCAGCCTGCCTCTCACCCTTCTCCTGGGCCCCTGCTGGCTGAACCAGGCAAAACCCAGCCATGGACAGCTGCCTGTTCCTGTGGGCGCAGCAGGCTTTATTAAAGCAAGCAGCATGCACTGGAGCCAGTGAGCACGTGAAGAAAAACTAGCCTGAACTGACAGGCAGGGTCCAGGTGGCTCCAGCCACTGGACATGGGGAGGAAATGCACAGGGTTGGGAGAGTCTGGCTTTGTGATAATGGATCCTGCAGGAAGAGACAACCATGAATGGCTGATATAGGAACAAGAAAAGGTGGTGGTGTGAAATTCTCCAATACAGGCGGTGACAGAGACTTCCTTCCCATGTGAGTGGCAGGGATGAGGAGCTGGAGGGTCTGGGCGAGGCCAACAGAAAGGACAGGTGAGGGCCCTGGAGGCAATGGCCCTGTCTTCCTTGCAGGCGAGAAGGATGCCCGAGTGGCTGGAACCCGGGGCAGCGATGTGACCTGTGTGTTTTAGCTGTACAGGTGACCCACCATGTCCCCCTGTGGAGAACTGGCCACTAGCAATGTCTGATTAGCAGGTGACACTGACACAGGCTGGTCAGCGGCATTAGAAACTTGGGACGGGGAGGAGGAACAGGGAGTGGAGAAGAAGCTAGAGCCAGGTCCCTCCTGGGTGCCTTGGGCTAGAGCACTCGGCAGCAGGCACAGCCCAGGCCAAGTCAGGCCAGGCCTCCAAAGGCCACTGAGGAGGAGGCAGGGGGCTGCAGCCCCTAAACCGGGAACCTCTCTGTCCTGGGTGGCCTTTGCCCCTGGAACTCCATGTCTCCCTGCACAGTGGTGAGGGGTGTTCTGCCAGGTTCTGCCCAGGAGGACAGCAATGTCCACCAGAGCCCTTGGGCCTGAGGTCTGCCCTGAGCTCTGCCCAGGAGGACTGCGATTTCCACTCAGAGGCCGTGGCTCCCTCACTGGGAACTGCTCTGGGGTACGGTCTGTTGTCGAGGGGTGAGTGCTGATCCTGTTGTCAGTCCTCTCACAGCCAGAGATGCTCACTGCACCTGCTACCACCCAAGCAAATCCAGGTTTCCACGGAGTCTCACAGACCCTGCAGTGATTGCCTCCCCTCAGTCATTCAGGATTTACACTCAATCCACAACAGCAGCTGCAGTCTTGGGTCACTAATTCCACGGCTTCCTCCACTGTTATGGCTCTAGCTGGTCTGAGTATGTTGTCAGATGCACAGAGGCTGGGGTCCTCTGGCACGCTCTCAAAGGGGTAGGGATTTGACGGTGCTTATGTGCCTTTTCCAGTGATGGTCTAAAACTACTTTTCCTGAACCTCCAGGAGACTGGTGCGCTGGGGTAACTCTCTGAACTTCTGTTGTTTCCACAACGTGACCAACGACTTGGGCTTCCACACTCAGAAATCGGCCGGCTCCCCCCAGTGCCCAGTCTTGCCTGGAGGTTCCTTCCCTTGCCACACTGTGCTTGTCTAGCATGCCTGGGTGTGGGTTCTGTGCCCCGCCCCCCCGCCAGCCCCGCCGTCTCTCTCTCTATGCTGTGGGAATGTGACCTGTACAAAAGTCTGTCGCAAGCTGTCGGTCTTGGTAACACCACGGGTCCTGCTGCCCTCAGGTTTGCTTGGGCTCCGCTGTGAATTGCGTCCTTCAGGAACGGCCAGTCCGGCCTCTCTGACTCCTGCCCTCACACTTCCAGCAGATGCTTGCAGGCAGTCCTGAGACCCTCTGTCCCTGTGGCATCCGAGATGCCCAGTCCTTCCCTGATGTCCCACGACACAGGTGCCTGAGCTGCAGGAGTTTGCTCCTGCTCTGTCGTGTCCTGGGCTCGGGATGACAGCTTGTCCCCAACATTGTCGGTGGATCTGGTGTATACTTGGCTTTGCTGTGAAATTCATTATGTGTGTGTTTGTGCAAGAGCACAAGGTGACTGCCTCTTCAAATCCTTGTTAAATGTGCTTTCCTTTCTCCAAGGACACTCAGAACAAGGATAATGCAGGAAAGATTGCACACATGTGACGTTGTTTCCTCTGTGACACTACATGGTGTACAGTCCTCTCCGTCAGGAGGAAGAGTGTCCGGTGAGAACGTTCCCTTGGGCAAAATGCGCAGCTCCCTGATACCAGGGGCCTCCATAAGTCCATGGAAAAGGGAAGTAAAAGATGATGCAGACTTTTTGTGAAGTTCTTGAATCCCCTTATACATTTAAGAGAAATATAAGAGAAACTTAATTCACACACCTCACTGTGGAATGCAATAAGGATGTGCTAAGCCTACACTTGACACACACTGCCTTTCTAGAACTCAACCTGAACAGAAGCAACCTGAACAGGAAGGTGAGCTGGAGGGTGGTGGGGCCACGGGGAGCCCCAACAGCTGTGAGACGCTGGTATTAACCCTCACCTCACCCCCAGGCATCGCAGGGGGAAAGCATCTGCAGAAGTCACCCCATGGACAGAACTCAATGTGAGGTCTGACTTCTGGGCAGCATCACCCACGTGAACCTGTCTGCTGAGGTCCGCTTTGATGGATAACTCTGCCTCCAGGGCACCTGCTTGTGCCTTGTTCAGACCCCAGACACTGGGCCTGTACAGGCAGACAGCCAGGAAAGACTCCCCCTGGCAGGTGCTTGTTTGGCTGGGGCCTGGAGGGGTGAGATAACCCACAGTAAATCAGCTGATTTCATGAAATATATCCTTGTGAAAGAAGATAGTGTCACTGGATGGTAGCAAGCAGGGCTCACCAGAAAGGACCCAAGCAGCACAGCCGGCCATGGGCTGCCAGCCTCCCCAAGGTACCCCCTTACCAAACAGGATCCCTGGGGCAAGCCAGAGAGGGCCGAGTCTGTAAGCCAAGGCTCTGGAAAGCAAGCTCTCGCCGTCCAGGGGATTTCTGGTCTTTCTCCAGTGGTGGCAACTGGAGGACCAGGTGACCAGGATAGCTGCAGGGCTGAGAGTCAGCCTTGAGCCAGGCCCAACGAGAGCCCTGGCTGGGCCCACAGCCCCTCCTCAGCGAGGGCCACCGTTTCTCTCCTGCGCAGGCAAGGAGGAGACACGTCAGTAAGGCAACTCTAAATTAGAATCAGGTATCAGAAACGCGCTCAGCAATACTTCAGTAAAAACACAACACAACAGAGAAGCACTCAGTGCCAGTGAGACAGCAGGGAGACTGAAAAATGAGAGAAGGATGGGTTACTTCAGACGTATTGTGGGTTGTGTGTTGGAAACAAACACACAGAGCAGGGCAAGGCAAGCACAACTGAGAAATGAAAACACACACCGACTGTTTTCCGACACAAACTAGAGGAGTTTATTCCCACAAGGACTGGTTCAGCCGGACAGGAGATAAGGATTAGCACCTGCTCATTGCGAACCCCAGGAGGCTCTGGCCTCGCCCCCAAGCCCTCCTCTGGAGACTGGCATTCCAGGCCCATGGCTGAGTCAGAAGCTGCCGCAATTAGGGTGCAACCATGGAAACACCGAGTTCTGATATTAATCCCCCTGCTTCCCTCTTCCTTTCTTTTCTGAGTCCTGATCTCCCAGCAGCCCTGCCCCCAACACAAAGGCACACATGAGTGCAAACAAGGGGGCACACCCCTCCCAGGACTTCCACCGTGTGGGCTGCCCAGGGCAGGTGGTCAGCCCCCACACAAACACTGCAGACCCTGCTCGGTAAAGCTCACAGCATATGTGGATCCACAGGTGGGCACTGCAGGGCAGCTCCGCCGGTGGACATCCACAGTGAATCCCAAGGGAGCCAAGAAATCCGCTCTGTGGTGGACAAACTGCATCTCCCACTGCAAACCCACGTGCGGAGGCCCCAGCCTCTTCAGCGCTGTGTTAGGAGACCGGGCCTGTGAGGACAAGGCCGAGGTAAGACCTGCCACCAGAGTGGCCCTGACCCAATCTGCTGGGGGTCCTTACAGGAGGAGGAGACGGGGATGCAGATGAGGGGTCCAGGGGAGGAGGAGGGGCCCAGGGAGCAAGCCTGGCACACCTGGATCTTGGTCTGCAGCCTCCAGGACTGTGGGAAAGAATCCCGCTGTGTGAGCCCCAGTGTGGCCCTTGTTTCCACAGCCAGAGTGGAATGACAGACAGGACAACAAGGTCCAGGAGAGCCCTGCCTCACTGAGTGGGGACCACGTCCACCCTCACGTCCAGCACCTCCTGCAGAGGGTGCCTCCCCTCCTCAGACACCCTCCCCTCCTCACAGCCCCTCCCTGCCTCCTCAGAGCCCCTCCCTTCCTCTCCTCAGGGCCCCGCCCCTCCTCACAGCCCCTCCCCCCTCCTCTGAGCCCCTCCCCTCCTCTCTTCACAGCCCCTCCCTTCCTCTCCTCAGGGCCCCTCCCCTCCTCTCCTCACAGCCCCTCCCCCTCTCTAAGCCCCTCCCCTCCTCCCACCCTCTCCCCTCCTCTCCTCAGAGCCCCTCCTCTCCTCCAAGCCCCTCCCCTCCTCTCCTCACAGCCCCTCCCCTCCTCTCCTCAGGGTCCCTCCCCTCCTCTCCTCACAGCCCCTCCCCACCCCTCCACACAGCCCCTCCCCCTTCTCCTCAGAGCCCCTCCCCCTCCTCCCAGCCCCTCCCCTCCTCTCCTCACAGCCCCTCCCCTCCCCTCCACACAGCCCCTCCCCCCTCTCCTCAGAGCCCCTCCCCCTCCTCAGGGCCCCTCCCCTCCTCTCCTCAGAGCCCCTCCTCTCCCCTCCTCCCAGCCCCTCCCCTCCTCTCCTCAGGGCCCCTCCCCTCCTCTCCTCACAGCCCCTCCTCTCCTCACAGCCCCTTCCTCCCCTCTGTCCCCTCCTCAGGGCCCCTCCCCTCCTCTCCTCAGGGCCCCTCCCCTCCTCTCCTCACAGCCCCTCCCCTCCTCTCCTCAGGGCCCCTCCCCTCCTCTCCTCACAGCCCCTCCTCTCCTCACAGCCCCTTCCTCCCCTCTGTCCCCTCCTCAGGGCCCCTCCCCTCCTCTCCTCAGGGCCCCTCCCCTCCTCTCCTCACAGCCCCTCCTCTCCCCTCCTCACAGCCCCTCCCCTCCTCTCCTCACAGCCCCTCCCCTCCTCTCCTCACAGCCCCTCCCCTCCTCTCCTCACAGCCCCTCCTCTCCTCACAGCCCCTTCCTCCCCTCTGTCCCCTCCTCAGGGCCCCTCCCCTCCTCTCCTCAGGGCCCCTCCCCTCCTCTCCTCACAGCCCCTCCCCTCCTCTCCTCACAGCCCCTCCCCTCCTCTCCTCACAGCCCCTCCCCTCACAGCCCCTTCCTCCCCTCTGTCCCCTCCTCAGGGCCCCTCCCCTCCTCTCCTCAGGGCCCCTCCCCTCCTCTCCTCACAGCCCCTCCCCTCCTCTCCTCACAGCCCCTCCCCTCCTCTCCTCACAGCCCCTCCCCTCACAGCCCCTTCCTCCCCTCTGTCCCCTCCTCAGGGCCCCTCCCCTCCTTCTCTCTGCCCTCCCTCTGGGCTACAAGTTACAGGCCAGGGAGTCTCTCTGAGAGATGAAAGGCCTCAGGGTCACTCATTCCTGAGGCACTCACTCCGCAGATCGGTACCAACTCCTGCGAAGGATGATGGACTCAGCCTGAGGCTCAGCGCCTGTGCTCAGAGCACTTCCGTCTGGTCACTGTGACTGAGCTTTGGTCTCCAAAGCTGCTCACAGGCAGCTGCTGCAGGCCAGGAATCAAGGTGAAGAGGTCACTCACCCACTGCTGATCGCCCCGTGTTTGCTCGGCTGGGACAAGCCCAGAGACGCGCACACCGGGCTGAGCGTGAGCCCTGCTCCTGGGAAGCCCATGGTGAGGGGAGTACTGCAGCATCGCGCCCTCAGAGCTCCCAAGGCAGCTTCCGTGTGCCACACACCTCTCAGTCCTGGGACTGCTTCTGGGAGGAAGGTGAAGCTTACCCTGACCTTTCCAGCTGCGGGTGTGGCAACCAAGAGCCTCCATGGCACTGGTGTTGGCTGAAGCTGAAACTCCTGACGTCTTCATCCCTGCTTCTCCAAGCTCTGCTCTGCTCTCCCCTCCCTGGACAGACACATCCTAGCCTCTGATGATGTTCAAACGTGTCCTCAAAATCATTCACTGCCCATGAGGGATCCAGGCAGTGTTCACGGTTCTGCTCACAGGGTCCAGACAACTCTGCTCTGTCTGGTGGGCTCCTACACATGTTTCAAAGCCCACCTTACCTGTCACCAACCTGACACATTTTGCCAGCCCAGCCCCAAGAGCTGCTTCTGCTGCAGCTTTCTGCTATAGAGCTGGTTGCACTGGGGCATCCATTTGTGTCCTGTTTTTATCTGTGCCTCCCATGTTGTGTAGCCAGGCCCTGTGGATGACTGTCTCACTTGCCCTGTGTTGCACACAACAGTGGGCAGTGGGTACGCTTGTCCTCTGTGCAAGGCAGGGAACAAGGCTTCATGGGCTGTGCTGGCGCAGCTCTCGTGCAGCACCCTGCCTCTGAGCTCTGACAACTGCAGGTCAGAGGGCATCTCCTCCCTGAGGGATCAAAGATGGAGACAAATCTCCAGACAGTGTTGAGCACCTGGATCCAGCCATGCCTGACACTCATACTGGACCTTTTGATTACTTATTCTAAGATGTTTTGAACAGGGCTTAAGCCCACTGCAATGCTATTCTCAGCGGATCCCTGTATTGGCTGGGAGCCAGGTGGTAAGGGTAGAGGAGGTTCAGGAGTGACAAAAAGGCTCCTGCTGCAGAGTCCAGTAGCCCCAGAGGTCGTGATTGTCAAGCAGGAGTGCGGCCGGGTCTGGGTCTCGGGATAATGGTGACGGGGCCACGTCCGGGTGGGGTGGAAGCAGACTCAGGAGCCAGGGAGTCTCCTCTTGTGTGTACAGGGCCTCCTTGCTGCAGGTGGTCTCTGACTGTACCTGAGAAAGCTGGGCCCACCTAAATTGGGTGGGAAATGCTGTCGGCTGATTTGTCTCTTGTCCGGAGGCTGCAGAGAGGTGAGGGCATGGCTGGAACAGACCAGATCAAGATGGGAGAGCCTGGGCTGCTCCAGATCCCTGGGAGATGACCAAGTGTCTCAGTAAAGTCTCAAGAGAAAGAACCTGCACAAGACAGGGCCTGGTACTGGGGAGAGAGGGCTGCAGATGAGGAGGGGCACAGCGCTCAGACCCATAGGACAAACCTGGGGACTTGAACCAGTGCCCATATGGGATGCCAGCATCGCAGGTGGCGGCTTTACTGTCTATGCCCCAGCGCTGTCCCCTATTGACCACCTTTCACCATCAAAGAGACATCTGTGAGAATGGCCAGCTCTCAGATGAAGGCACCCTGTATGTCAGAGCCAGGGTGCACCTGGATCTCTGAGCCCCCACCACAGTGGCCACCAGAGTCCTCTGGACCCCAACTCGGTGATGGAGAGGGTCACCTGCAGAGACAGGTCCCTCCTGGACCTTGCCTAGGTCACCTAGGAGCACTGCCCCCGGCTGTGCTGAGCAGACCAAGGAGCACAGCCCGAGAGGGGCCCCATCTCACGGCATGGACACTGTCCTGTTCCCTGGGATTTCTGCTGCTTACAAAGCTGCTTTGCTGACATGCAGCTACGCGCTCCCTGCATGAAGAGCAGGGGTCATGGAGCAAGAGTGTCTGCTGGGGACTTCACATCAGCACTCCCACCCATCTGTCCTAATGTCCATCCACTCCCAGCAGTTCTGACAGCAGAACACAGCTCAAGTCTGCGGTGCGGGCTCTGCCTTGTGTGGGGTTTATCTGAGGTGGACTGTGCATCTGGAGGCAGCAAACTCAGATCGACCCTCTTGGTGCAAGTCTGGGGACAGGTGGTCAGCAAGGCTGTGTTGGGATGTGAGCAGGGATGGCTGGAGCCAGGTCCCTTACATGTGCAATGCAGACTTCCACACCGGGGCCAGCAATGTGGTGTAGGGAGTTACACCATTCCCTGTGACGCCAGCATCCCACATGGGCACTCGTTTGTGTTCCGGCTGTTACCCTTCCAATCCAGCTCCCTGCTAATGGCCTGGGAAAAGCAGTGAAAGATGGCTCAAGTGTTTGGGCCCATGCCACTCACATGAGAGACCAGGATGAAGCTCCTGGCTCCTGGCTCCTGGCTTCAGCCTGGCCCAGCACTGGCCATTCAGGCCATCTGGGGAGTGAAACAAGAGATGGAAGATCTCTCTCTCTCTCCCTCCTTTTCCCTCTCCTTCTCTCCCCTTCTCCCTGTAACTTCTTCCAAAATAAAGAAATCTTTAAAAATAATTAGAACGAATATCTACCTCCCCTGCTGCCCTCTCTGGTTAGTGGGGGTGAAGACACCAGGGAAGGGCCAGAGCCACGTCAGGCCCCAGGGGCAGGCGAGCGTCCCCTCAGCTCCTCAGCCAGGCGTCCCAGGTAGCTTGGGGCTGTCACCCTCGTTGTGAACAAAATGCAGCACCTGAGCCAAGGGGTCGGTCTGGCGGGACTTTTTTTTTTTTTCTAAGATAGATAGATAGAGACAGAGAAAGATCTTCATCGGCTGGTTCACTCCCCAGATGGCCACAACAGCCAGGGCTGAGCCAGGCCGAAGCCAGAAGCCAGGAGCTCCATCCAGGTCCCCTATGCGGGTGGCATCACCTGCTGCCTCCTTAGCAGGAAGCTGGATCAGAACAGAGCCATGACCCAAATCTGGGCTCCTCAGTGCGGAATGAAGACAGCCCAAGTGCTGTCTGCAGTGCTGTGGCAAACAGCTACCTCAGATCACCAGCAAACCACCCCACACTGAAGCCAGCAGAATTGTCCATGTTTCAAAATCAACCTCAGGATTGATACATCTACCACTGACCGGAGTGGACTCACGAGCACCCGGATTCACCTCACCGAGCACGTGAGGAAGTGTCTCGCGAGGTTTCGGGTGTGGCCCAGAGTGACACAGGTGGCCCAGGAGCCCAGTTTGGCCCTCAGCAAAGCAGCTCCCAGTGTCCTTGTGCTGGACCAAGAGCCCTCGGGCTGCAGATTCTGAAGCTTCGCCCACAGCCCCTGGGCCTTAGGCCAGGTGGGACTAAGGTGAAACTGCAGGAAACACAGGAAACAACACGTTCAGGTCTAAGAAACAGATCCTGTGAGTGGGGCCATGAGAGCTGCCCCCCTCCCAGGCTACATCCTAGAGGCTCAGCTCCTGGGAAAAGCCATGGTCCTGACACTTCCCACCAGAGCAGGGCAGCCTTCGTCCCTGGGAGATATGAGGTTAGAGTGTGTAATAGCCACCTAGGACAGCCATCTGGCCACATGTGGATTCTGAAATCAATGTCAAATCAAACCAAATGAGCGAGATGTTCAGTTCCTCCGTGAACCTGGCCTCTTTCCAAGTGCTGGACAGCTGCAGCGGCTGGACACAGGCACGGTGCTGGGCAGCCGGGAAGGACGGTGAGTGGTGCAGACGATCTCTGGAGCTGCAGCCAACCAGGCCTCCTCCAGCTGGACGCCTGGCCTGCCAGGGAGGGCCAGGATGGCTTTGGGACGTGTGCTCTGCGGATTTTAACATCTGCAGTGATTGTGACCTCATCTGAGATGTGCCCCTGGTGCTCTCTGCCCTGTGTGGAGCTGTACCTTGGGTGAGCTCTGTGGGCAGGGCAGGAGAGTTACATTCTCGAAGGCTTAGCTGAAGTGTTTCTTTAAAGCAGAGCAAAAAAAAAAAAAAAAGATTTTGGGGATTGGGTATCACACCCAGAAAACTTTTTAAAATTGAGTCAATAAGATAAAATGTGAGTATATTCATGAAATCAGAAAGACAAGCACAATTTGTTGAACATCTGTGTGCACTGCTGGGTACTGAGAGAGGCAGTCGAGAATGAACAACTCAGTTTTCTGTTAAAGATGGTGAATGAGAGATGGGTGTCTGCTGTTAAGGCTGTTGGGATACCCACACCCCACACTGGTGTGCCAGGGTTCAAGTCCTGGCTCTGCTTCTCATCCACCTTCCTGCTGATGCTCACCTGAGAGAGAGGCGATGGTTCAAGGACTTAAGGACTTGGGTCCTTGCCCCCATGTGGGAGACCTGGATTGAGCTCCTGTCTCCTGGCTTTGACCTGGCTCAGCCCTGTATGTTGTTGGGAATGAACCACAGAGATCTCCCTGTCTGTCTCTCTCTCTTGCCTTTCAAATAAATCAGATATATAAATAAAATATTTTTAAGGGTCTAGTGTTGTGGCATAGCAGGTAAGGCCACCACCCGTCGTGCCAGCATCCCATATAGGCGCCAGTTTGAGTCCTGGCTGCTCCACTTCCAATCCAGCTCCCGGTAAATGGCTAGGGAAGCAGTAGAAGATGGCCCAAGTCCTCGGGCCCCTGCTCCCATGGGGGAGACCCAGAAGAAGCTCCTGGCTCCTGGCCTCAGATCGGCCCAGCTCTGGCCATTGCAGCCATTTGGCAAGTGAACCAGGGGATGGAAGACCCTTCGCTGTCTCTCCCCCTGTCTGAGACTCTGCCTCTGAAGCAAATAAACAAATCTTAAAAACTTATTTTTTAAGGCTGGCGCTGCGGCTCACTTGGCTAATCCTCCGCATGCGGCGCTGGCACTCTGGGTTCTAGTCTTGGTTGGGGCGCCAGATTCTGTCCCGGTTGCTCCTCTTCCAGTCCAGCTCTCTTCTGTGGCCGGGGAAGGCAGTGGAGGATGGCCCAAGTGCTTGGGCCCTGCACCTGCATGGGAGACCAGGAAGAAGCACCTGGCTCCTGGCTTCAGATCAGCGCAGCATGCTGCACTGTTGTAGCAGCCAATTGGGGGGTGAACTAACGGAAAAGGAAGACCTTTCTGTCTCTCTCTCTCTCTCTCTCTAACTCTGCCTGTCAAAAAAAATACATATTTTTTACATGTGATAGATTTAACAGAGAATTTACTTCTGCTTCCCCTGAAACCCTCCTCAAAGTGCAAGCACAAGAATTCCTTCACGAGTGACCCTGTGGAGGCAGACACGGCACCAGCAGCGGCACCAGCAGTGAAGAAGTGCAGCAAGCCACCACCTGGGCAGAGGCCCCCAAGCCACAGGAAGCAGTGGGAGAGGTGGACACAGTCAAATGAGCTGCAAGAGGGTGAGAGCTGGAGACTTGGGGCCCATATGGCCCGCGGGGTGGAAGGCAGGAGTACCCAGGCTCCCTCACTGCCACCACCCAGCAGCACATAGGGAATCCTCCCTGGGGACACTGGGCAGCAGGATTCTGGGACAGGGCTAAGCAGGTGACAGCCTCCTTCTGCAGCTGCTGGCATGGGCTCCTCCTGCCTTGACCGTGACACAGCCTCACTGGGGAGGGCCATCCTGACCAGCTACTTCCTAGCCATGTGTCCATTATGAGAATTTTCAAAGATCAGGTCCACTGAGTCATACCCCCAGTAGGAGCAGCAAACCTACTGGAGCAACTTCAGTGAAAGGGTGCCTGGAGCAGGGGCCCAAAAACGTGTGGAATGAGTCTGAGGTATCTGAAGCTCTGGCAGACCAGGGAGAAAATAAAACATGCAAATCAGCAGTCAGGACAAGCAGCCATTTCCCATGCACTGGTGTGGGCTGTGGAGGAGAGAGGCTGGGGAGAGCTCCAGGGCGTGGCCAGGTGCCAACGAGATACAAAGAGAGAGAGAGAGACAGAGAGACAGAGAGAGAGAGAGACAGAGAGAGAGAGAGACAGAGAGAGATGGACACAGAGAACTCCTATCTGCTTGCTTGGACTCCAAACACCCACTCTGCTGGGGCTCAGCCAGGCTGAAGTCAGGAGCTGGAACTCAATCCAGGTCTCCCACATGGGTGGCAGGGACCCAACTAATTGAGTCATCACCACTGCCTCCCAGGTGCACTGGCAGGAAGCTGGAGTCAAGAGCAGAGTTGCGATGTGAACCTGGCTACTCTTGTACTGGATGCGGGGTCCCAACAGGAGGCTTGACCACTAGGTCAAATGCCCCCTTGTTTTTCAAATATTTTTTATTTGCCACTGGTTGAATGTATGGATGCAGAACCCATGGACATGAGGGATGGCTGTATGGAAATCCAGGTCTGCACATAGGGGCAGCTGGGAAACATCAGTAAGGAGAAGCTGCAGGTTCAAAGACAGCCGTCTCTGTCGTCAGAGCAACGTGGTCTCTGCCCAGCCGACAGGCACAATAAAAATCAAGAAAACCGCTGCAGCACCGTGACATTCAATCTGTGTAAAGTGGCATTTCAATAACTGAGATAGATTGACTTTGTTTTTCCCCAGAAACCTTTTATTTAAGGAAAACACACTTCATGCATTTCATAAATACAACTTTAGGAACATAGTGATTCTTCCCAACATACCTGCCCTCCCACCCACACCCCACCCCTCCTCCTCCTCCCTCTCCTGTTCTGTTCCCATTCTTATTTTTATTAAGATCTATTTTCAATTAAATTTATACACATAAGATTAACCCTATACTAAGTAAAGAGTTCAACAAATTGTATGGGGAAAAAAACGTTCCCTAGCAGTCAGGAAAAGGGCTGTTCAAAGTCACTGCACCTCCAAGTGTCAGTTTCACTTCTTTAGATTACCTTTTAGGTGCTCTGTTAGTTCTCACAGATCAGGGAAACTATGGTATTTGTCTTTTTTTTTTAATTTTTTTATTTTTTTATTTTTTTTTTATTTTTGACAGGCAGAGTGGACAGTGAGAGAGAGAGAGACAGAGAGAAAGGTCTTCCTTTTGCCGTTGGTTCACCTTCCAATGGCTGCCGCGGTAGCGCACTGCGGCCGGCGCACCACGCTGTTCCGATGGCAGGAGCCAGGTATTTGTCTTTTGGGGACTGGCTTAGTTCACTAAGTATGGTGTTTTCCAGTGTCTGATTTGTTGCAAATGACACAATTTCATTTTTGTTTTACTGCTGTGCAGTATTCCATGGTGTACACACCTCATTATTTCCTTATCCAGTCTTCAGTTTATGTACATTTGGGTTGATTTCATATCTTCACTACTGTGAATTGAGCTGTAATAAACATGGGGTACAGATTACTCTTTCATATGCTGATTTCATTTCCCTTGGGTAAGTTCCCAGGAGTGGGATGGCTGGGTCATATGTTAGGTCTTTATTCAGATTTCTAAGGTATCTCCATACTGTCTCCCACAGTGACTGCACCAGTTTACAGTCCCACCAACAGTGGATTGGGGTACCTTTTTCTCCACATCCTCACCCACAATTGTTGTTTGTTGACTTCTGTATGAAAGCCATTCTAAGGGGGATGAGGTGAAATCTCATTGTGGTTTTGATTTGCATTTCCCTGATGGCTAATGATCCTGAGCATTGTTTTCATGTGTCTGTTGGCCATTTGGATTTCCTCTTTTGAAAAATGCCTATTTAAGTCTTTTGCCCATTTCTTAACTGGGCCGTTTGTTCTGTTGTTGTTGTTGAGTTTCTTGATCTCTATATTCTGGTTATTAATCCTGTATCGGTTGCATAGTTTGCAAATAATTTCTCCCATTCTGTCTGTTGTCTTTTCACTTTGCTGAGTGCAGAAACTTCTCAATTTGATGCCATCCCATTTATTAACTTTGACTTTGACTGCCTGTGCTTCTGGGGTCTTTTCTGAGAACCTTTTGCTTATGCCAATGCCTTGCAGGGTTTCCCCAATGTTCTCTAATAATTTGATGGCATCAGGTCACAAATTGACTTCAATAAATGGTAATAGGCACCTGGGCAACTACTTAAAATAAAATAAATTAAATAAATAAAGATTAAAATCAATAAAAAGAGGATAAACCTCACACTGTGCACAAAAATAAGCTCTACATGTATCAGGTGTTTACAGATACAGCAACAAGATCAATTTGGTGAGATCACCTTACTGCAGACAATATCAATGCAGTCTGTATGAAATTTTGAAAAATAGTCAGAGGCACCAAGCAGAGCCTGGAGGGCAGCCTTTCCCTGAAAGACAGGACCAGCTATGTGTGGGATCTGTGAAGCTAAGGCCTTTTGTCCGGGTGCCTCATGATGTTCCCATGAGGCTGGAGCAGGCAAAAAGCTTGTGTGGCTCTCACTGGAGGTGTCAACATCAGAGGAAGAGCTGGGAGCAGCCAGGCATTGGGGGAAGCTGCAGATGATGGAGACACAGCCCACACATGAGCTCAGCCACATCCTCGCTAATCTGCAACTCTCAGCCACACAACCCAGTGCTCCAAGGGCTGTCAGCCAGCTTCAGCCACACAGTTGCTGAGCAGTGCAACTAAGCATGGTGCCATAGGGAACAGAGTTCAGAGTCTGTGTCCAAATTCAGCCTGCTAGGGAAAAGCATTGTTTTAGCGAAGGTCATACGGGCTAAGGAATGGGAAAGCAGTGCCCATTCTCAAGAAAACATGTAGTCAGCAGGACTCAGGTCCAACACTACCCAGATGTGTGTGGCCATCCAGGCAGGGACTTCAAAGAGAATAAAACACCAGAGTCACAACAGATGCTGTCTTTGAATTCAGACACAGATGGACTGGAAGGAAAGGGTGGGAAAACACATAGAACTGCAAACAGTGACCATAAAGACGCTGCGTGGCTGCATTAATGTCACGGGAGACTCCAAGACAGACAGCATTGTCAGAGACACAGAGGGAGCACAGAGTGAAAGTTTCATTTGCCAGGAAGATGCGGCTCCCATGAAGGTGTAAGCGCCCAACAATAGCTTCAAATTCTTAAAGCAAAACAGACAGACGAGGTCTGCAGTCACAGTTGGAGATTCAACACCCATCTCTCAGTATCTGATGAAACAACTAGACAGGAAAAACCAGTGATGGTGTAGCAAAGCAACAACCTGGCAGGAAAACTGAGTAAGGGTGCAGCAATGCAGCAACAGGACAGGAAAAATCAGTCAGGCTATAACAAACCTGAACAGCTCTGCCAACCACTGGACCTGATCTGTCTTTGTGGACTCTTCATTCCTTGCAGTGTCAGAATACACAGCACATCCGCCATACTGGGTCACATGCTGGGGCAGAAAAACATGTCTCAAAAATGTCAAAGGATTTAAATTTCACTGAGCATGGGCATTTTATTTTATTTTTTTAAAGACTTCATTTATTTATTTGAAAGTCAGAGTTACACAGAGAGAGGGAAAGCAGAGAGAGAGAGAGAGAGAGACAGAGAGAGAGAGAGGTCTTCCATTAGCTGGTTCACTCTCTAATTGGCCACAATGACCGGAGCTGTGCCGATTTGAAGCCAGGAGCCAGGATCTTCTTCCTGGTCTCCCGTGTGGGTGCAGGGGCCCAAGGATTTGGGCCATCTTCCACTGCTATCCCAGGCCATAGCAGAGAGCTGGATCGGACGTGGAGCAGCCGGGACTAGAACCAGCACCCATATGGGATGGCAGCACTTCAGGCCAGGGCATTAACCCACTGCGACACAGCGCCAGCCTGGAGCATGGGCATTTTAACATATGTAAATGTTATCCCCCAAAACTGTAAAAAAAAAAAAAAAAAAAAAGGATCACAGGTAGCAGATGGGAGCGTGGGTACACCTATAAGTGAAACAAGGATAGAAAGTGGTGGCTGTGGCTGGCAGGGTGTGAAGGGCCTTCACCATATTGGGAGATTTGTTCAAAAGTCTCCTTTGCAAAAACCCTATAAATGAACAAGTACTAGAAGAAAACATCAGTTGCTTTCTCTAAAAGCTGGGTGCAGTAAAGAGCTTTTTTTGCCTCAGAATCGAGATGTAACTTTAAAACACTGATGCCATTTGACTACATGAAAAGTCAACTTTTCCCTAGCAAAAACAAACAAACAAACAAACAAACAAAAAAAAACCTTACATATAAAGTCAAAAAATAAATGACAAATTAGAGGAAAATCTGAAGATAATGTTATAGATAGATATTATATGAATACCTTTTTGAAGTAGGTAAATTTTCAAACCCCTGATAAAAACTTGATTAAAAACAAAATAGCCAACAGGATATGCTGAATGTAAACAGAAGTACTTTGTATTAATTATGCAAATTTTTGCAACCTCAAAATTATTTCAAAGTAAAAATTTGGAAGATGTCAGAGAAGACAACTGTTTGGGAACTCTGGAAATGCAACTGGAAAACATAGTACAAGTGAGAAATTAATTAATTAATCAGTGAACAGGGACTTGCATCGTGGCATAGCAGGTTAAGCTGCCATCCGCAACACTGGCATTCCATATGGGTACTGGTTCGAGTCCCAGCTGCTCCATTTCTGATGCAGCTTCCTGCTAATGGCCTGGGGGAAGCAGCAGAAGATGGCCCAAGTGCTTGGGCCCCTGCATCCATACGGGAGACCCGGAAGAAGCTCCTGACTTCTGCCTGGCCCAGCCTTGGCCCTTGTGGCCATTTGGGGAGTGAACCAGTGTATAGAAGACTTCTCTATCTCTATCTCTGTCAGTCTGCCTCTTTTAAGCTTTATTTATTTATTTATTTGAAAAGTAGAGTTATAGAAAGGCAGAGGCAAGAGAGAGAGAAGTCTTCCATCCAGTGGTTCACTCCCCAAATGGCTGCAATGGCTGGACCTGGCCCAACAGGAAGCCAGAATCCAGGAGCCAGGGAGCTTCTTCCAGGTCTCCTACGTGGGTGCAGGGGCCCAAGGACTTGGCCATCTCCCACTGCTTTCATGGGCCATAGCACAGAGCTGGATCAGAAGTGGAGCAGCTGGGACTTGAATCAGGGCCCACATGGGATGCTGGCACTTCAGGTAGTAGCTTTAACCACTATGCCACGGCGCCAGCCCCGACTTTGCCTCTTTAATAAATAATATTTAATAAAATAAATCTTTAAAAAATTTGTGAACAGAAGAGCACTATTTATTACCTGCACATACATGTATATTGTGAGAAGACTCGCTGGGAGTGACAATCATCTATACATATGTGATGCGTGGGGAGTGATGTGTGTTTGCATAGACTTTTTTTTTCTTTTTTTTGTAACTTTTATTTAATGCATATGAATTTCCAGTGTACAGCTTATGGACTACAATGGCTTCCCCCTCCCATAACTTCCCTCCCACCTGCAACCCTCCCCTCTCCCGCTCCCTCTCCCCTTCCATTCACATCAAGATTCATTTTCAATTCTCTTTATATACAGAAGATCAATTTAGTATATATTAAGTAAAGATTTCAACAGTTTGCACCCACATAGAAACACAAAGTGAAACATACTGTTGGAGTACTAGTTATAGCATTAAATCACAATGAACAGCACATTAAGGACAGAGATCCCACATGAGGAGCAAGTGCACAGTGACTCCTGTTGTTGACCCAACAAATTGACACTCTAGTTTATGGCGCCAGTAACCACCCTAGGCTCTCGTCATGAGTTGCCAAGGCTATGGAAGCCTTCCAAGTTCACCGACTCTGATCATATTTAGACAAGGTCATAAAAGACAGGGTGAGGATAGTAACCAATGATCCTAAGAGTGGCATTAACCAGGTCTGAACAATTATACAGCATTAAGTGGGGAAGAGGACCATCAGTACACACAGATTGGGAGTAGAGCCATTGGTGGTAGAGTAGAGGTTATGATTACAAAGGAATGAGGCCCAAGTGCGCTAGACAGGGTCTAGAACAAAGGACAGAGTCATTATTAGAGGAGCTAAGAAAGGTGCTGTCTAAGCTACAAATAAGTTTTCTGATTGAGAGGCAAATAGAACCTGACAGGGCTTGATAATAATCTGTCGGGCTTTAGGCCTTGTGAGTTAAGAGGCTCAGACCTATCTATCTCTTCACATGGGGTACATCCTAAGGGAGGTGTGAACCTCCTAGGGGAAGGCACTCTGATGACTCATTACTTAGCTGGCCTGGGAGGAGAGCTGGCCAGGTAAAGGCAGGGGGCATCTCTAACAAGAAATTTACAGTTCTGCCTGCAATGTTGCTGACCCTACTTGGCCGTCCCCTCATCTGCAGTGGTCACTTTGGAAGTTGGGCTGAGTGAAGGGCTTTTCAGCTTAAAGCCAATGAGATCTGTGGCCCTGATCTGGGCATCCTTCGACTCCAGGACAGGTCCATTTCCAGTGATCCAACTCTTGGCAGAGCTGCCAGGGCTCTTCACAAGCTGACTTCTGCTGAAGCCCAGGCTTACCACATTGAAAGCCACTGCAGTGGACTGGTCTGTTGGGTCTCCTTGAGGGCAGATCACTGTACAGATCAGCTATTAATAGGCCTGCCACCCATTGCTTCTGATGCCTAGCTTTCTTTTCCTCCTGGTTTTTGTTAAAGCAGACCAGAGGATGCAAGTCAAGGGAGTGCCCGTGTCCCATCTCTAATCTTCGGTGGCCTGAACTACAAGTCTATAGTCACAGGCATGTTCTGTAGTAGTTTTTCTAAGGTAGACATTGCATAGACCTTTGAAAAGTTCACAGAGGCTTTCTCAGGTGACCTCATTCTGTGCTGGCAAATGCTGAAGTTCAGTATTCCCACCCATACATAATAAAGTGTATAAATGTGTATATATATATATATATATATATTTATATAAATACATTTTGCCTAGAGGCAAAATGGATCCACCAGAAACCAAGTGAAGCATACAGCACATTGGGATCCACAGTGTGGTTGACAACAGGGGGTGTTTTGGTCTTTCTAAGATTTGACTTTTCTTTAGCAGCAACTCACTCCACAAACGTGCAATTGAGTTGGAGTTGAGAACTCGCCATCTCCACCGTGATCACGTCCTCTTCCCAGGAGACTGGAGGCTCAAGGCAGCAGCTCTGTGGGCCTGGCCGTCCAGCTGTTATGACCCACAGGGCCAGGCAACCGCTGGGGTGCTCAGAAGCAGAAGAAAGTGTGTGTGCTCATGTGTGGTGGGCTCTAGCCCTAAGAACCACACAGCACGCGCATGGTGTCTGTGGGTGCATACTCCCCCAAGACAGAGTCATCAGGTAGGCCATCTGTCCTCTCCCCAGTGGACCCGTGGGTGGAACTGGCAATGACTACCTGGGAAGCTGCACAGTTTGGATTTTGTGTCAAACTTTAAGTTTTATAAAACGCTACTAGTTGACATTTCATCTTCTAATTTTTCATAATTTTACTTGATAATTTTACTTTGTAAAATTGGAGCTGTCATTCCCTGTCCAGAGAGTTGATGGCCAGGGTGATTCCTGAACCTTCTGGACAACATGGCCGCGTTTCCCTAGTGTTGCCGGTACTGATGAGCGAGGTGCTGTTATTCGGGGATACAGAAGGTCGCAAGGCTGGAGGCCACAGCCAGTGTGGCGATTAAGGATTCCAGCGGTGAGACCCAAACCCAGTGCAAGCCGGCAGGGGCCCACGGGGAAATGCAATTTATCCAGGAAAGGAAAAATGGAAACAGCTTCGTTGGAGTTGAATTCTCAGCTTTTCACAGGGTTGCCTGGACTAAAGCGATTGAAAGTAGCAGCTTGTCTTCCAGAGTGTGGGAGACAATCCCGCCTTCGGTAATGCCCCGTGGGGAAACAGTGACCAAGTCCACAAAAAAAGACCGGTGTGAGACACGTCGACCACTTTCAGGAGGGCACCAGCTGCAGGCTGGGCGTCGGGGTGCCTGCCCAGGAGCGCCCCTCATTCTAGCAGGCACGACCTGCGGCCCCACCTAGGGTCGCGCTCAGGGACGCATGATGTCACGTAAGTTCCCAGAGGACGTGGTGGTGACGCGAGAGCGTGCCGGGTCTGGCCCTCTGTGGGACCCGGTGTCTGAGGAGGACCAGGAAACGGGCGGCTCTGATGGAATTGGGGGCTTTCCGCCGCTGATCACGAGAAAGCGGCACGCGCGGTTTCGTTGCTCCGAAGTTTGCGGGGCAGCAGGGCAAGAGCGGTGAGGCAGAGGAGGGGCGCAGAGACAGGGCGAGTCCTCACCTGCTGAGAACTGGGGCACAGCGCCTGGAGGCGCCCAGTGCCAGAATGACCTAAGCCAAGGCATCTCAGGCCTGCTGGTGGGGATCCGGGAGTTTGGAGCTGTCTCTGTGGAGAGCAAGGTGCACATGCAGGGAGTGCACTCTGAGGGCTGGGTGGTGCCATGGGGGAGGGGGCTCACATTGGCTGGCAAGTCCAGGCAGTGATCTTGCACGAGGGAAGCGCACAGGACCCGCATGCTTGGCGCCCAGGTGATTAGCAGGAACTGGGAAAGAAGTGGACCGTGTCTGGGGCAGACCTGGCGGATCACACATGGGCAGGACACCCGGTGTCGCTGGGGGGTCGGGGGGCAGTGAGCCGGTTTCCGATTCACAGGCTGGAGCTCACGGTACCATGGCAGAGAACAGGAAGAGACCAGATCCCAGGACACTGTGTACACAGCAGGGAAATGGCAGTGGCCACTGTCAAGAAAAGAGCCCCCTTAAGAGCAGGGTGGACCACGGTAGCTCTCCCAGGAGTGAGGGGTAGAGGTCCCCGGAGGAGGGGAGGACCTGTGGTGGCTCTGGCTGCCTGGCCTGGGAGAGCCTTCCTTGCCCAGGGTCTCGGAGTGCAGGGTGAGCACAAGACCTCCACGGCCGTGGAACACAAATGGTCACGTTAGGTACGGAAAGATGTTGCATTTGTGTCCCAGCCACAAAGAATGGTCTCTAGCTTTGGCATTTCCTTGAGGGGGCTGGGACTGAAGGGGCTGCTCCTGCTTGTAGGAAAAGGGGGCCCAGACCAGTGGCAAGACCGCCCTGGAGCTGGCATAGGGCTCTACGGCTCCAGCATCCCACTCCCAGGCACCCGCGTTTATGAGGGGCCAGCCCTGGACATCACAGGATTGCAAGGTTGTGTGGACAAGGTGTGTGCTGTAACCAGATCAGAGGACCCATCTGCCTTGGGTGGAATTGCACCCCCACTCCCATTCATCTGCTGAGCTCCTCGCCCATGCTCCACGTTGGGACTGGGTTTGGAAATGGGGTCTTTGCACATGTCATTAAATTAAAATGAAGTCATACGGAAGCAGGGTAGACTCTCAATTGGCACAACTGATGTCCTTAGCTAAAGGGGAAATCCAGATACAGAGACAGGCAGTCGTGGGCAAGAGGCCACGTGAGGATCTGGGGAGACGACGCCATCCACAGGCCAAGGAGTAGCCTCGGGAGACTCCAAGCTGCGCATACTTGGACCTCAGATCCTTTCTTGCTCTCTCTGTGGCATTCTGTCTTTCAGTAAATACATCAATAAATGTTTAAATGTCTGCCTGGCCCATCTGTGACATCACACTTGCTGAGTGCCAACTGTCTATAAAGATGGCAAAGTCAAGGACAAGCCAGGAAAGACCAGGTCTGGGGAAGCAGAAGGACACGGGAAATAGTCTCAGTGGTGCTGGAACCCTAGGGGAGGAGCTGGCCTCGTTTGTCGGGTGGAGGAAGCCCCTGGAGGGTTCAGATCACTGCAGCCCCTCATCATGACCATCTCTGTGAGAAGGAAGGGCCAGTCACTGTCTCCTCTTTCCAGCTAGAGGCGGCTTCTGCTATGGGGGGTGGGGGTGTCTCCCCAGGAGCACAAGCTGTCACCAGCTTGAGTTCCTAGCATTTCTGGTGGATTAACCCCGGTTTAGGGTTAACCTCGGGAGTCTGATGTCTTGCACCATTTCTGTGGGAAGATGGATTCTGACTGGCAGGACACTGGCTGAGGGAGGCTTCTGGGGCCGCTTGCCCCTGATTCCACACGGGCTGCACGCACTGTCAGAAGTCCTCAGTGACCATGTGACCTGGCCCCAATCTGTCCGTCTCCCGCTGCGTGTGGCAGGCTGTGCAGGAGGCTGTGAGTATGCACAGCCCTGGGAAGTGCTCTTGGTGTCACAGAAGCACCATCGCTGAAGTAATGCCATTAGCTTCATTATTAGAAATCATCCCTCACAGGCATTTGTTTCTCACAAGCATTCACTCCCTCCCAAACTGGCAGGGGAACCCAGATGACCTGCCGGGCACGGGGAAGAACGAACAAGTGGGTTCTCTGAAGTGCAAGCTCACAGAAGCAGCAGGGCAGACGGAGGGGCCCTGACGCCAGCCTTGCTGCTGACGGGGCTGGACTGACCGAGGCTCCGGTGGCCTCTGCTTGTGCACCCTGACTGCAGAGCAACTGCAACCCCATCCTCCTGCTTGCTTGCAGAAAAGAGACCTATACCCCTGCCCCCAGGCTCAGAGACTGAGGAGGGGGAACCACATGAGATGAGGTGCCCAAGTGGGTTCCCTCCCTGGTGAAGTGTGAGTGAGGACTACAGGGGGGACAGTGTATTGGGGGAGCTCTGGAATGGACTTCTGCATACCCCCAAGCTCCTGCGCTGAGACCCAGGCCTCCACCCCCTGACCAAGGTGATGCTGGCTCAGCAGAGCAGATCTGTGCCCTTGTGACAAAGGCCCAGAATGCCCCTGCCACCTGTGAGGGTGGATCCAGAAAGGAGCCTTTGGGAGCGAGGAAGCCTTCACCAGACGATGTACTTGACAGTCCTGGGACTTGGACCGCCATTTCCAGAACCATGAACCATAAATGCCTGCTGGTGGTGGGCATGGTCTGGCCTGTGAGTGGGACCTGAGAATCGCCAGTGAGCTCTAACAAACAACACATAAAGTTAGGAGGCTGGGGCGATAGTGTTCTCACCCCCAAGGCACAGACTGATGGCAACAGTCACACAACCATGAGTCGGCGCACACAGCCGTACATAGAAGCATTTCTGCAAGGGCACCTGCCAGCCTCTGCCTGCTCAGCCCTGGGCAGGTGTCACCTGGATGTCAATCATTGTGGCCAATGACTATTGCAGAGTCTCTAACGTAACCCCCCTGACTTTTGCTTCAGAAACATCCTCTGAACATCTGGGCAGTTTGTGGGAGACCAAGTCTTTGGGGAGGGAGGTATGAGGTCGGGGGACAGGCACAGAGCTGTCAGCACTACAGCACGGCAGGCAGGGCTGGAGCCACTCTCCCACCCCTGCAGGTCATTTTTCCCTGCACCCCAGGATGTCCTCCTTCTGGGGTGTCTTTGTGCTTTCTAGCCAGGCTGAGCCTATGTGAGCCAGGATAACCAAGCTAGGAGGGGCTAGCTTACTCTCAGCTGCCGTGCCCACCCGACAGGTCCTGGTTTCATAGGGCCTGCAGAGGGCTGGCCATGCACTGTTCACAAGGCGCGACCTGTGCAACTCCCCAGCTGCGGGCTCTCACAGCACCAGCGTCACGTCCTGCATGTTCCTGTCCTTGCTGCAAGGACACCCGCCATGGGGCGGAGCCTGCAGTAGCCAGAGTGATGGAGGCCTTGGCCTTCCTGGTCATAAGCTCAGGGAAACTGAAGCTGAGGCAGCTGAGGCTCATCACTCTGGGTTTGTTGCTGCACATGCACGGTCACTGCGGCATGAATCAGCACTCCAAGAGTCGCCGGCACAGCCATGGCACGGAACTTGCCTGGGTGGCTGCCCATAGCTGCGTGGACAAACAGCACCGATTGGAAGTCTGCTGCCCACTCCCATGGGCCGTGTCTGGGAAGCACACCCAGGCTAAGCTGCACCCACAGCTCGGGAGGCCTGCTCCCAACCCCCGGGGGACCGAGAAGCCATCACGGCGCTGCATGTCACCTGTGACCACCCATGTGTGTGGTGCTGGCTAGGGAGCTCACAGTATCTGACATTTTGCCCTGCAATTCAGGTCTGTCGGAGCTCAGGCGTCCCAACCCAGACGGGAGCTCAGTTATGTGGGGGAACCGTGGCTCTGAGCCAGGCACAGAGGAGATCCCTGCCCGGCACTGCAGAGCGCCTGTGGGTGAAGCAGGGAAACTTTGGGAGGGTGCAAGCCTCACATGGAGTGGAAGTCAATGACAGATGGATGTTTGGGGAAAATGGCAATTCTGATGAGCAATAGTGGGTTAATATCAATGAGACACAGGAAGGTGTCTCAAAACATGGGAAAATTGAGATGGAGAAACAGACAAGAGAAAAACGCACATGGACAGACACGGGCTGTCCACAGAGGAAAGCACATGCCACTAGCAGCACTATGAAACATCTGGCGAGAATCCCCCCTCAACGCAGGGAAAATCCAAGTTGAAATAACACCCATCAGGCTGATTTCGGTAAGTGCCATCAGAGACCCCACTGCAAGACGTGAGAGGGAGTGGCATCCTCACAGCCTCGGCCATTGGAAAGCAGTGGCAAACATGTAAAACTGTGACAGACCTGCCCTTCATCCCCGGCACTTGACCCTGACCTGCCCTCAACTGACCTTGAGTATGGCCTGTGGAGTACAGGTGCACACAGGACAATGGCGGGCCAGGTCACCCAGCCCCTTAGGGTGCAGAAGCTGGAGCTCAGCCTGGGGTCAGGGGTGTTCTGGTCACCCCCTGGGAGAGTGGGTGGGAACAGCCACACTGGACTTTGCTCTGCCCATGGCTGCCCACCCCCCTGGAAACCTCAGCAGGTTCCTCTGCTCCACCCCAGGCCAATGCAGGTGACAGCCCCTAGGGAGAAAGCTCAGGAGAATTCAGCAATGGTCAGTGGCACACTGGCTTCTTAGTCCGGTGCTGCTATTGGCACATGGGGCTGTGACCTCAGTAACGTGTTTCTCAGTTCTGGAGGCTGCCAGCCCTAGCTCCGGTGCCCAGCCAATGTCCAGTGAGGCTCCCTAGTCCACAGGCCACCTTCTCTGTGTCCTCAGTGCAAGGGCCTCGGCAGCCGTCCAGGCCTCTTCTGAAAGGTCAGGAACCCCCTCGTGAGGCCCCACCACCGTGGGGGTTGGGGTCTCAGCTGTGAATGTGGGTGATGTGGACATCCAGGCCCACACGGCATGCCCTGAGCACAGCAACTCTGGAGTCTGCTGGTCACCACGGTGCCACTCCCTGCCCAACAGCAGCAAGAGAGCTGGGTGGGCAAGCTGGCACCACCCATTCCTGTTGCTGACCAAGTTTCCACAGCAATGTAAAATCCATGGCTGCAGCCCATCCACAGGGTGCCTGTGGTGTTTCCATCCCCGGGACAGCAGGAATAATGACAGCTGTCAGCGCCTCCTCCCCGGGAGTCCAGGGACGGTGGCCAAGGCCAATGTCAACGGCAGCAGAGCAGTGACATCGGCGTCAGTGCAGCCACTGTCCTGGACCGAGTCCCTCCTCACCCTCCCTGGCTGAGCCACAGCCATCAGTCTGCCACCCCTGCCTGCACCAGGAGTGGGGAGGGAAGAGCTGTGTGAAGGGGCAGCCCAGAGGGGAGGCTCCTGGCCAGAACCCAGCTGCCCGTCTCCCAAGCCCGACTGCCTCTTGTGCAGGTGGGGATCGCACTTCCCTCCAGGTCTTGGGAGCTTGCAGGAGGTGTCCCGTGGGGCTGGCACATTCCTGGCCAGTGGCTTCCATTCTCTGTGTCCCCCTGCAGTCCCTGAGGGACACCCCAAGGAGGTGTCTGATGTCAGAATGCTGGGCTCACCCTACAGCTCCTCCCTGGAAGATGGCCCCGAACACATCACTTAAACAGCAGTGACACTTGCACACAAGCATGGAAGTATGTATCATAATGTGGTGGAATCATGTTTTGATATTCACCAGTGTCTCCCCTGCTGGCTTGGGGCCCAGCTCCTGACCCTTCGCACCATTCCTTCCCTGCTGCCAGGCCTGCTGCCCTAACAGCTGTCGAGAGAGAATGCAGGTCAGAATCCAGGAGCCGGCAGAACAGACAGGGTCCCAAGCACAGGAACACACTTGGCCAAAGACCTGGGGGCTGGGCTTCCCATGTTCCCACCGGGCCCCAGATCAGGAGAGTGTGAGCCACCACATGGGGAGAAAACACGGAGGCTGGAAGGAACACAGCAGGAGGCTGAGCTCAGCAGAACTCACAGAGCCCACGTGTCACTCTACAGACCTGGGGGCTCAGGAGCCGAGAGGGTTCCGGAGAGGTAAGGAGAAGTCTTTGCACCCAGAGGCTCTGACCACAGGGACACGGCCTCCCTCCACACCCAGGGGCACTGACCACAGGGACACATCCTCATTGCCTGAGTGTATAGATCAAAGGCCTCTGATGAGAATGATGGACACTTGGCAACTGCACTCCTGGCAGGGTACAGAGCAGGCCAGCACTGATGCCATGTGTGCCTGGGCATCCAGGGACAGTGTGGGTGAGCCTGTGCCCGGCCGAGGCTGCACCACTGAGCAGGTCAGGGCTTGGGAACACACTGAGTTCGGAGAAACAAAGGCTTCCTTGTGCAGCCAGAGCCACTCACACTCTGTCTGGATACCTGATGTGCCAGCAGCAAGTTAGCAGATTCACCTTTCCAAAAACGGGGACACCAACACGTGTCGCCTTTCCCTAGGTTTTCTCGCACAGCTGGCAGTGTGTTCCTGTCCCCGGGAGTCTCTGATGGGGACTTGGCCTCCCACAGCCCTGAGATGGGCCGCAATGGCCAGGGCTGGGTCAGGCTCATCCAGGTCTCCCACGTGGGTGGCAGAAGCTGACACTGCAAGTTGACCCCAGACAGTGACTCAACGCCACGTAGAACATGGTCCCCAGCTGCCGAATCACCAAGCCCCAGTGCACAAGCACAGTGACAGCAAGTAGAAGGCAGGGAGCAAGTGTCCCTTAGAAAGTGTGTGGTTTACCTGGCTGGCTCCTGACTGATTAGGACAATGAGCTTCATTCTGTCCTCGTCTCAGATCTTGGAGATTCCACACAACAATCCCTTGCTAATGTCCTGATGTGCTTGGGCCCCTGCACCCATATGGGAGACCTGGATGGACTTCCAGTCTCCTGGCTTTGGCCTGGCCCAGCTCTGGCCATTGTGGCCATCTGGGGAGTGAACCAGTGAATGGAAGACCTCTCTCTCTCTTTCTCTCTAACTCTTTCAAATAACTAAAAATATTTAAAAAGAGAGAGCAATAAAAGAAAATAAACACCTGTTACTCACACAATAACCAGATGGAGCAGGTTATTCTACAATAGCCAAGGTGGAGCTTTCCTGTTCTCTTGCAAAAACACCTGCTGCTGAGTGGGCGTGGTTGGGGAGGGAGAGGCCGGATGCCAAAGTGTTTAGACCAACCCACTGTGGATCATTTCCACACAGGTGTAAGTCTGGGCTGGGTCTGCTCCTCTCATTTTCCCAGCAATCCTAAAAGCCCATGGCTCCTGTGTCTTAGTGCCTGGTGAGGGTGAGGGTTAGGATGAGGGTGAGGGTTAGGGTGAGAGTTAGGGTTAGGGCTAGGGCTAGGGCTAGGGTTAGGGTTAGGGTTAGGGCTAGGGCTAGGGCTAGGGTTAGGATTAGGGCTAGGGCTAGGGTTAGGGTTAGGGTTAGGGCTAGGGTTAGGGTTAGGGCTAGGTTTAGGTTTAGCATTAGGGCTAGGGCTAGGGCTAGGGTTAGGGTTAGGCTGGGAAAACTGTGTTGGCAGCTGACACCCAGGCCCTCATCCTCATGGCCCTAAGTGAAGACCTGTAGGAGCACTCTGTCAGTCCAGGGCTTTTGCTCAGTCATCTTTATTTCAAATTTCTGAAACCCCTGCTCTGATACAGAGTATGTGGTATTGACACCTGCCAGAATTCGGTTTTCTGGGTAAGTGGCTCCTCTCTGGGCTGCGCCTGGGGCTGGGGGTGGTAGAGGACGAGGGCGGTGGGCAGAACCCTCTGACTACTGTGCAGCTAAGGCTTGGGCGAGTGCTGCCTGGTTGCTCCGGCTGACAGTCTTGTTCCCAGTGACATCAGCTGTCTCAGGAAGGGATGCCTTCCGCCATGCCCACGTCACACCCAGAGTGCTCTGATGGGGTGTCTCCGCATGCAGAAGCAGCACCTGTGTGCAGCAGGTGCAGCTCCCTTCTTCCACGTCTGGGAAGCGCCATATTCTGCACTGAACTTTGGCCCTCGCTCCTCTGGAAACCCCATCTCTCCAATCAAGGTGGGCTTCGCCTTGTGTCACACTCTGGCTGCCCAAGGACTCCGTGCCGACAAAGGCTGCAGATGTGGAAAGTGCTGCCCTCGTGTGTGTTGTGAAGTGAGTTGCTCTCACCTGTGCAGTCCCGCTCTGCAGGCTGCATGCACTGCTGTGCAGCGGTGTGCTACCTGAGCAGGTGCACACCACCTGAGCAGGTACCAGCCTGGGCAGAAGTCATCGCTTTCACATGCTGCTGCTGTGAAGCCTTCTCGCTCCACTCCCACACACTCACAGACCAAACAGCCCGGTCCGTCTGGAGGGCCTCTCTCCTGCCTGTGACCAGCTCCTGTGGTGCTGGCGCAGTGACTGCTGTGCCACCACAGCTGCAGCGTGAATTCTGTCCTCTCCCCTCTTTGCCAACCCCTCTGCCTCCTGCGTTTCTTCTACACACCTCAAATGTGTTCCAGGAAGGTTGGCCTAGCCCCTGCCGAGCCATCTTATTTCTAGCTTCTGGCTGGTTCAGGACTGTCCTCATCTTGGTCTCGGCTGTTCCTACCTCTTCTTGCAAGCGTGAGTCTCCTTCATGGCGCCAGGCTGCTGCGACTCTGTGCTCACAAGTTCGTGGCTCTTTGGAGATGGAGCCTTCTAGAATCTGGGCTGTCAGTAATGAAAACGCAGATCTCTAGGTCTGGAGGTCGGTTGCACAGCATGCCGCATACCAGGACGGAGCTGGGAGCAGATGGCAAATGCTCTCAGCACAGGATGTGTGGACTCGCTTGATTTAATCATTCTGTAATGTGTGCCTTTAGCAAAATGCTATGTTGTCTACCACGTTTGTGCCATTTTTATCTGCCAGTTAAATACATAAGAACTAGGAAAAATAAAGACAAATTGGGAAGAAAATAAAATTTCTAGGCAACAACGCATGCTTTGCCATCACCGGTGGTATTTAGTGAAACCACGTGAGTGGATCAGCGCCTGGGCATAGAAATGAGGTTCGACCAGGAGGACACCATCAGCTGCGGCACATGTGCTGGGCTCGAGTGGAACGGAGAATTAGACTGAGTTTCAGAAGCACTTTAAGTCAGAGTTAGTTCCTGCTATAGTCTTCAAGGCTCTGTGACTGTTTTTTTTTTTTAAAGATTTATTTTATTTATTTGAAAGACAGTTACAGAGAGAGAGGTACAGAGAGAGAGAGAGAGAGAGAGAGAATTCTTCCATCCGACGGTTCACTCCCCAGATGGCCACAACAGCCGGAGCTCCACCGGTCCAAAGCCAGGAGCCAGGAGCTTCTTCCGGGTCCCCCACGCGGGTGCAGAGGCCCAAGGGCTTGGGCCATCTTCCGCTGCTATTCCAGGCCATAGCAGAGAGCTGGATCAGAAGAGGAGCAGCCGGGACTAGAACCAGTGCCCTTATGGGATGCCGGCGCTTCAGGCAGGGTGTTAACCGCTGCACCACAGCGCCGGCCCCAGGTTCTGTGACTATTTTAAAACTTACCTCATATGAGTGAAGCTGAACATCTTTCACTGGATTATACTTTGTAGCCCCTGCCTATTTTTCTGCTCAGCTATGGCCTTTTAACTTTTCATTTGCTGATCTCTTTACTTGGTGCAGCATTTAAGCTTTGACTACAAAGTTAATTAAAAATATGTTATCTCTGGAGCTGGCACTGTGACATAGTGGGTAAAGCTGCAGCCTGCAGTTCAGGCATCCCATATGGGCACTGGTTCGAGTCCTGGCTGCTCCTCTTCAAATCCAGCTTTCTGCTCTGGCCTGGGAAATCAATGAAGATGGTCCAAGTCCTTGGGCCCCTGCACCTGCATGGGAGACCAGGAAGAAGCTCCTGGCTACTGGCTTTAGATTGGTGCAGTTCCAGCTGTTGCAGCCACTTGGGAGTGAACCAGCGAATGGACGACTTCTCTCTCTCTCTCTCTCTCTCTCTCTCTCTCTGTACCTCTCTGTAACTCTGATTTCGAATGAATAAATAAATGTTTCAAAAATATGCTATCTCAAAATTAATAAATCAAATATTAAGTTGAAACAAATTTTTTAAGATCTCATTTATTTATTTGAGAGGTATGGTTATAGACAGTGGGAGGGAGAGAGAGAGAAAGGTCTTCTGTCCATTGGTTCACTCCCCAAATGGCTGCAGTGGCCAGAGCTGCGTGGATCCAAAGCCAGGAGCCAGATGCTTTTTCCCATCTCCCATGTGGGTTCAGGGGCCCCAGGTCTTGGCATCTTCTACAGCTTTCCCAGTCCACAGCAGAGAGCTGGATTGGAAGAGGAGCAGCCAGGATAAGAACCAGTGCCCATATGGGATGCCGGTGCCACAAACAGAGGATTAACCTACTATGTCACGGCGCCGGCCCCTGCCACAAATATTTTAAGTCTTTACTTAGCGCCAGGCACTAAAGAAGCCAAATAAACAGGTCCAGTTCTAGGCTTTGAGGAAGGCACCCACTGGTCTGGGAGGAAGACACTTCCATGTAGCAGGATGAGAGGCGTGAGGAGCAGTAGAGCCCCGGAGTGTCTGTAACAGGGCCTGGGGAATGCAGCTGGTGCTGTGAAATACGGAGGCACTGATGCAGCGTGAGCTTCCAAACACTATGCACCGGGCGGCTCTTCAGCCAAGTGTGCCTGGGCTTGCATCTCACTAAATCAACCGATTTTTTTAACAGAAAACTTTTATTTAATAAATATAAATTTCAAAAGTACAACTTTTGGATTATAGCGGTTCTTCCCCCCATAACCACCTGCAAACCATCCATCTCCTACTCCCTCTCCCATCCCATTCTTCATCAAGATTCATTTTTAATTATCTTTATATACAGAAGATCAACTCTATACTAAGTAAAGATTTCAACAGTTTGCACCCACACAGACACACAAAGTATAAAGTACTGTTTGAAGACTAGTTATACCATTAATTCTCATAGTACAACACATTAAGGACAGAGGTCCTACATGGGGAGTAAGTGCACAGTGACTCCTGTTGTTGATTTAACAATTGACACTCTTATTGATGATGTCAGTAATCACCTGAGGCTCTTGTCATGAGCTGCCAAGGCTATGGAAGCCTCTTGAGTTCACAAACTCCAACCTTACTTAGACAACGCCATAATCAAAGTAGAAGTTCTCTCCTCCCTTCAGAGAAAGGTACCTCCTTCTTTAATGGCCCGTTCTTCCTGCTGGGATCTCACTCACAGAGATCTTTCATTTAGTTCATTTTTTGCCACAGTGTCTTGGTTTTCCATGCCTGATATATTCTCATGGGCTTTTTAGCTAGATCTGAATGCCTTAAGGGCTGATTCTGAGGCTAGAGTGCTGTTTGGGGCATTTGTCATTCCATAAGTCTGCTGTGTATCCCACTTCCCATGTTGGATCATTCCCTCCTTTTAAATTCTATCAATTATTATTAGCAGACACTGGCCTCACTAAATCAACCTATTTCACATCTGAGTTTCAATGACCAGATCTGGAAAACAGAACTGTGCAGCTCATCTTGCAGGGCCATGGCTCCCATTGGGCCAGTGCTTCCTGCTCTGTGCCCACTGGCCCAGGTGTGGGACCCCCCACTCGGAGGGCAATCCAGGAACTTATTTTTCCCACACATGGCAGGGATCTGCCCACATGATCTCAGCACTCTGGCAACCTCAGCGTCAGCCCTCCTGCCACTGGCCCAGCCAGTCCAGGGTAGAGCTGGGACCTGCGTGTCTGGAAGACACTACTCTGTGTGGTCCTGGGATCTGGGCCACAGAGGAAGGACGGTTTCATTTTTTCAGAGTCAGTGCCTTCAGCAAGGCTTCTCCGGATAACAGGCCCTGCTCTGGGACACCTCCTTGGCCAGGTGAATCTGTGTGGTCACTCTGTACTTGAACATTTCGATCAGGGCACAGGTTGGACTTGCTGAGAAATTTTCACTCTCCTGCTTCGTTATCATTAGAGGTAGTTGGGACACCGCCATAGGCTCCTCCATGCACCCAGAGCTAATAACCACCACCCACTCAGTCCTGGGAACCCTCATTATGGTGTGTACAGTCAGGACGCAAAGCCCTGGGGACTCCACAGAGCCCACGCTTCAGCCGCTCCGGTGGGGCCCAGCTGCTCCCCAAGCTCACAGTGGGAGAGTCACCCTCCTTGCCACTGCCAGTGGCATTGCTACTTTTGGTGAAGCAGAGGCTGACTTTGAAAAGCTGCCATTTCCAAGCCTGGACCACCCCCTGACACAAGGTACTTACTATCGGTGTAATTCATCCTAGTTAGAAATGCATAGGAAGGCCGGCGCCGCAGCTCAATAGGCTAATCCTCCACCTGCGGCGCCAGCACACCGAGTTCTAGTCCTGGTCGGGACACTGGATTCTGTCCTGGTTGCCCCTCTTCCAGGCCAGCTCTCTGCTATGGCCTGGGAGTGCAGGGGAGGATGGCCCAAGTGCTTGGGCCCTGTACCCACATGGGAGACCAGGAGAAGCACCTGGCTCCTGCCTTCGGATCAGCACGATGCATGGGCCGCAGTGCGCCGGCTATGGCGGCCATTGGAGGGTGAACCAACGGCAAAGGAAGACCTTTCTCTCTGTCTCTCTCTCACTGTCCACTCTGCCTGTCAAAAAATAAAAATAAAAAATAAGTAAGAAATGCATAGGAAGTGTGAGTCACTGTTCAGATAGGGAACTGACAAATGCTGCGAATTATTCACTTATGCCAGTCCTGGCCGACCTCAGCACCACTGACTCTCCCTCTTCACACACCCAGGTACAGAGCCCAGGCCTCCGTGACTGGCGGGGCGTGGCCAGAAGGAGCAAGCCTAGCTCCTAACTGGATCAGTGAAAGGAGCTATCCAGGAGCTCCAGAAAACCACAAACTGAGCGCTCAGGAGGCAGGTGAGGGGCTTCAGCTCTGTCCCCAGAGGATGGGTCCCTCCCAGCCGGGGGCGAGCTTGCTGCTGGGCCAGCTCCTTTTCGCCAGCAACTACTCTCGTGCACCTGCACATGGCTCCTTGGCATCGGGCGCTGGAGGTCCCAGGAAGGACCACTATCGTTGCCCAGCTTTGGGAGGCCCTGGGGCCCTTATAAGCAGTCTCGGCTACAGCCCAGATTCAAGGACAGAATCCCTGTCAGCACAGGCACTCGGCCTGCTGAGCACAGGGAAGCTCCAGGCCGCTCAGCAACAATGGAAGGTCCCTGGGGGCAGGAGGTTCTACTGCACAGCAAACCGCAGCCACCACTTGGTAGTGTGACACACAAAGCCACACGCCAACTGAGGGAAAGCCCTTGGACGCATTCTAGCTTTGAGGATCTCAGGAGAGTCCCTGCAAGTCGGGGAGCAGGGGCTCCTTGTGGCTGCTCCCAAGAGAAGCAGGCAAGGGGAGCCCCTGGCTTGCACCCTCTCCTTCCCTGTTTTGCTCCAGCTGTCCCAGCTGTGCCCTCCGTCCTCTTGGTGCCCACTGCTTTCTGCCCTGCGCCCCTGCTCACACCACCAGAACCTGTGTTTCAGCCAAGTTCTAACCCACAGAGAGGGACACATCCACTTTTCAAAGTGAAAATGAACTTCAAGAAAAATGTGTTTCAACACCGACAGACAAAGCCTGGAGAAACTGAGTAACCAGTCCAAGGTGACTCAGCTGCAAGGCTGTGGAGCCCAGACACCCTTCCTTCCCTCTGGTCCAGCACAGATTCACTGCAGCATCCATAGTATTAGATTTGACCATTTTGACCATTTATAATCCTTTCATTTTATTTATTTTCTTGCTTTAAAAACATTTATTTTCTTTATTTGAAAGCCGGAGTTAATGGGGTGGGGGTAGGGGGGCAGAGAGAGAGGTCTTTCATCCACTGGGTCACTCCCCAAACAACAAAACAGCCAGAGCTAGGTCAGGCCAAAGCCAGGAGCCAGGAGCTTCACCTGGGTCCCCTAGGTGGGTGCAGGGGCCCAAGCACTTGGGCCATCTTCTACTGCTTTTCCAGGTGCATTAGCAGGGAGCTGGATCAAAAGTGAATCAGCTTGGTGTCGGACCAGCACCCATATGGGATAACAGGGTTACAGGCAGCTTCACTTGCTATGCTGCATCACCAGCCTGACTCTTTTGTATTTCTATATTTTTTAAAGATTTATTTATTTATTTGAAATGCAGAGTTACAGAGAGGCAGAGGGAGAGGCGAGATATATATATATATATATATATATATATATATATATATATATATATTCAATCTACTGGTTTATTCCCCAGATGGCTGCAACGGCCAGAGCTGGGCCAATCAGGAGCCAAGAGCTTCTTCCAGGTCTCCCACATGGGTGCAGAGGCCCAAGGACTTGGGCTCTCTTCTACTGCTTTCCCAGGCCATAGCAGAGAGCTGGATCAGAAGTGGAGTGGCCGGGACTCAAACCGGCACCCATATGGGATGCTAGCCTCATAGACAGCGGCTTTACCCGCTATGCCACAGTGCTATCCCGACCCTTTTGTTTTAAATAAATCACAAGTAAAACAAAACAGCCCACACAGAACAGACAAATCCATCTGCAGAAATCTTTTAAGACTGAAATCCTGCCCCCACTGAACACTCACTGTCCATTGTCCTGTCCGGCACCTGCCACCCCATTCCGCCTCCTGTCTCTGTGACCTGACAAGCCCAGGCCTCCTGGAAGTGCAAGCAGCAGACTGGACTTTGGCTGATGGTCTCAAGGCCGCCCATGCGGCAGCAGGTGGCAGCACTGCCTTCCTTTCTGAGGATGAATCCTGCTGCGTTGTCTGCACTCCTGTGGCTCTGGCAGACTGACTGCTCAGCACTTAGCCCAGGCCCTATAATTTAATTCCACCTCTCCCTGTTTGTCACTTTTTAAAAATTTGTTTATTTTCTAAGATTTATTTACTTGAAAGAGTTACAGAGAGGCAGAGGCAGAGGCAGAGAGAGAGAGAGAGAGAGAGAGGTCTTCGATCCACTGGTTCACTTCCCAATTGGCCACAGTGGCCAAAGCTGAGCTGATCTGAAGCCAGGAGCTTCTTCCCAGTCTCCCATGCGGGTGCAGGACCCCAAGGACTTGGGCCATCCTCCACTGCTTTCCCAGGCCATAGCAGAGCTGGATCAGAAGTGGAGCAGCTGGGACTCGAACTAGTGCCCATATGGGATGCCAATACTGCAGGCGGCGGCTTTACCCTCTATACCATAGTGCCAGCCCCCTGATCATCACTTTTTATAAAGTTTCTCTTCCTTTACAGTTACCATGTCCCCTCTCTTCTTTTTCTTGTCTACCTATTTATCTGGGGGGGAGCACAAACAATTTGACCTGCAGAATTTCTCAGGTCCTGGTTAGCCAACAGCATACTCAGATGTGGTCAGATCAGCAGCTGGGTCCAGTGGCTGCATCAGACAGGGCCTCTTTGCAGACTGAACACAGAGGGTGACCTCCATCATCTGACTGGACACAGGGGGTGACCTCCTTCATCACACTGGACACAGAGGGTGACCTCCATCATCAGACTGGACAAAGAGGGTGACTTCAATCATCAGACTGGACACAGAGGGTGACCTCCATCATCAGACTGGACACAGAGGGTGACCTCCATCATCAGACTGGACACAGAGGGTTACTCAGTCATCACACTGGACATAGAGGATAACCTCCATCATCAGACTGGACAAAGAGGGTGACTTCCATCATTAGACTGGACACAGAGGGTGGCCTCCATCATCTGAATGGACACAGAGGGTTACTCTGTCATCACACTGGACATAGAGGGTGACCTCCATTGTCAGACTGGACACAGGGGGTGACCTCCATCGTCAGACTGGACATAGAGGATTACTCCATCATTAGACTGGACACAGAGGGTGGCCTCCATCATCTGACTGGACACAGAAGGTGACCTCCATCATCAGACTGGAGCCAGTGGTGTACTCTGTCAGATTGGAGCTGGTGGTGTGCTTATCATGAGGCACAGGAGCCATGGTTGCTGATTTTTTTTAATTTAGTTGCTATTAATTCTCAATTTCTAGATCCATTAGTTCAATTAAAATGCTCAAATTCTACTTTTGAATTTGTTAGAATACTTTTAAAGAGATACTTTTCCTTATCAACAATTTGATTACCCAGCGGTAAAGTACATTTAGGAAAGAGAGGATAAGTGCTGATTCTTTTCTTTATGAGTTTTCTACATAGGAAATTGCTTCCTTGTCATTCTAGAAAAATGCCCAGTGGCACATTTTAATCTCATTTTGAAGCCATGGGTTTAAGCATAATTAGGGTTTTAATCAATTACAATTATTATCAGTTTGGAGTTTTTTAAATAAATTTTTCTTCACTGTTTTCTTTTTCCTTTTTTAAAACGATTTATTTATTTATTTATTTATTTATTTATTTATTTATTTATTTGAAAGGCAGAGCTACAGAGAGGCAGAGAGTGAGCCATCTGCTGGTTCACTCCCTAGATGGCTGCAAAGGCCAGAGCTGCGCCAAACCAAAGCCAAGAACCAGGAGCTTCCTCCAGGTCCCCCAAACAGGTGCAGGGGCCCAAGGACTTGGACCATCATCCACTGCTTTCCCAGGCCATAGCAGAGAGCTGGATTGGAAGTAGAGCAGCTAGGACTTGAACCGGTGCCCACATAGGATGCTGGCACCGCAAGCGGTGGCTTTACCTGCTACGCCACAGCGCTGGCCCCATCAGTTTGGAACCTTAATGGTACCATCTGGACCAGTGGAAACCTCTTAAGTTTTGGTCCTGGCTCCAGCTGGCTGTATGAGGTCTGTGAAGTAATTTTGTCTGGCCTGCCAGGACAGCCACAGGCGAGACTCAGAATTCAACCCCTGCATAGCAGGCTGGTGTTTAAGTTGACAATGTTGTGTGGCCACGATTCACATGGCCTGGCAGAACAAAGTTGCCCACCCTTGTGTGACTTCAGATGGCCTCTTCCCCTTCCTGGCTGTGTGACACAGCCGCTCCAGGTGGTCTGGCTCTCAAAGCCTCAGATGTGGACACCAGAGTGCTCACTCTCCGGGTGCTTCATCATGTCGAGACCCAGCCGGGGAGAACCTGGCCTGAGCTCACACTCTGCTCCGCAGTCCAGCCCCACAGCCCATCCCCCACACAGGAATGGCAGCAACGCCAGGACTGTCACACTTCCTGCACACCACAACCTGAGAATAAGCATAATCATGTCTGATGGTTAACTGACGGTGCGCTCAGCGGTCTCGGTGTCCTCCGTCTCCTTACTGTAGCGCCAGCAGCCAGCACGTGCTGTGTCGGCTTTCCTAAATACTCATCTATTTTGTCCCTACACCCTCCATCTTCACAGCTACACCTATGCTGATGCCTCTCATGGATCTGTTGTCTGAAATGAGCTGGAGCAGCAGCATCCTCGAAACGCGTCTGTGGGAAAAGCTGCCCGGACTTGTCGCAGGCTGCCTGCAGTGTTTCTGCTGTGATGTTCACCTCCTTGTTGTGCGTCTCATTTTCCTGAGTATCTTACTCCGTTTGCTCTTTCTATGAAGTGTTGCTGCCGCAATATCAGACGGTTGAGGCCGGCGTTGTGGCGCAGTGAGCTAAGGTGCCCCTGCGACGCCAGCATCCGTATCGGAGCATCAGTTTGGGTTCCAGCTGCTCCAGGTCTGATCCAGCTCCCTGCCAATGTGCTTGAGAGGGAAGCAGAGGATGGCCCAAGTATCTGGGCCCCACACCCACGTGGGCGTCCTGGATGGAGCTCTAGGCTCTGGGCTCCAGGCTTTGGCCTGGACCAGCCCTGGCTGTTGGGGCCATTTTCGAGTGAACCAGTGAGTGGGAGGGAGGCGATGGGGATTACGTGGGGTCTGAGGGTGGGAACCCTGTCTTGGTGCTGGCAGCTTCGTAAGAAGAGGGGGAGAGACCAAGGAGGCGGCTTGCTGGGCAATGGCCACTCCCCACACCATGTGCGATGCAACCCAAAGGCTGTCGCCCGACTCCAGCAGATACCAGAGCCGTCTTGCACTTTGCAGCCTCCGGCACCCCATACTGAACACCTGCCCAGATTACCTGGCTTCAGGTATTTTGTTATAGTCATAAAATGCCAGCAGAAACAGGCTGCCTCATTGAGGCTTCTCTTCTGAAACACACACTCGTCCTGTGCCTTGGACATGACAGGAAGAGAAGAGGACTGGCCAATGCATCACTCCAGGGTCTCCTCGGGAATTGTTTCAAAACCCCAAGGCTTGGCCGGCAACACGGCTCAATAGGCTAATCCTCCGCCTGTGGCACTGGCACCCTGGGTTCTAGTCCTGGTTGGGGCGCCGGATTCTGTCCCTGTTGCTCCTCTTCCAGTCCAGCTCTCTGCGTGGCCCGGGAAGGGCAGTGGAGGATGGCCCAGGTCCTTGGGCCTTGCACCCACATGGGAGACCAGGAGAAGCGCCTGGCTCCTGGCTTCGGATCGGCGCGGTGTGCCGGCCGCAGCGTGCTGGCCGTAGCGGCCATTGTGGGGTGAACCAACGGAAAAAGGAAGACCTTTTTCTCTGCCTCTCTCTCTCACTGTCCACTCTGCCTGTCAAAAAAAAAATTTTTTAAACTTAAAAAAAAAAAAAAAAAACAGGGCTCACCCCTGCTGTCAGGCACTGACAGCGACTGTTCTTAGTAATCCTGCAGTTTGCTCTGTCCTCTGCGCTCCAAGGCCTTCAAGGCAAGACTCACACCGCATCTGTCTCTTCCCAGGTTCTCTCAAAGGTGCCAGGTAGACCAGCGCAGGCACTGGCTACTCCACCCGGGGCAGCTCGGCCACTGGCCTCCCTTGACAAGTGTGTGCATCAGGACGGCCGAAGTTCTGCCACGCAACACACAACTGCAAAAGTTCTCTGTGGCTTAGAAGAACAAAGCCTCCTGGGCTGGTGGCGACTGGATGGATGCCCACTGCCCATCTCACTGAGCTGCAAGGGCTGTGGGGGTCCACGCGGGAGGCCCTCGCAGCAGAGTTCTCCGGGCCACGCTCAGCGTGCCTGTGGCAAGACCCAGAGATGATTTTTCTCTTGGAGCTGAGCTGTGCCTGAACTGGCCTGAGGGCTCCTGCTCTGCTCCCTGGAGGGCAGCATCGGTACCAACATTTCTGTTCCTCACGTGCACTTTCAGAAGGTTCTAGAAGCCTGTGAGGAGGCTGGCAGCACAAGCAAGCACTGTGGATCACACGAACGTGGTCATGAAGGGGAGACTCCATGAGCCACAGCTTCGCTGGCCAAGAGAGCTCTTCCCCAGGGCTGAACATGAGTCTGTAGCAAAGGGATCTTCACTGTGGGGAACATCAGATGGCCCGGGTCTCCTCCCGTGGGAAGTCTGCCAGGGCCCACCGTAAGAGGGCAGGGCATGGCTGTGCACCCATGAGTCTGCCCTGGAGCCGCGAGCACCTGACACTCTCACTGCCCTCCCCACCAGGCCCTGGCTGTCGCCAGGCAGGGGGCCTCCTTCCCCACTTCTCAGGGGAGCGACAGCAGCACCTCCGCAGGACACCAAGCTCACCCCTGCCTGTGTCCTCAACCCAAGTCCTCTGCCCTCCGCTAGGGAACCTCCTTCCCCATGGATTCCATGGCCCCTGACCACGCTCAGGGAACAGTTGTAAAACACTAGGCTGCATTCAAACGCCCTCCCTCGGCACCTCTATCACATAGTGTCCATGGTGTCCCTGCCACGGAACAAGTATTGCCCACAACTGGACCTCGCCTACACCGACGAGGACGCCAGCACCCAGCAGAACCGGCAGCAGCCCTGTTGTGCAGGGCTGCCACTCTGCAGGGCCAGCATCCTCCTGACTGCGCGAGGTGGGGGCCGCACTGGGTCCTTGGCCCCAAGCTCGTGAGGCCACTCTGATTCACACAGGCACAGCTTTGAGTGTCCTAGTGTTAGGTAGGAAGTTAGCAATCAGCCTGCATGTGAGCAGGGCCTAAGACATGCAAAGCACCCGCAGAGGCTCACCTGGGAAGCAGCCCTGGATTTTATACTTCCTAGTCCTGCCCAGACCCTGATAACTTTTCATGCGGTCCCAGCCCTCCCCCCAAGGAGAGCTCCCCAGGAGAATCCTCTCTGCTCAGCTCCACACGGGTTACCTGGAGCAATAAAACCTTCACAGCCTTCCTCCAAGGCAGGCGCCCAGGGGAGGCTCCTCTGCCCTGGGCCCGGTGGGCTCCCCAGTCTGACAGCACTGAGCGGCGAAGCCTTGGGAGGAATTCCACCTAACTCACACCCAGCAGGCCCTTCGTCCTGGGGCGGGGGGAGGAGGAGGAAGAGGGGAAGAACTGGACCTCTTTCCCTTAGAAGCCCCAGTCTGAATACGGACTGCACACTCAGCACTCAGCTCTCTGCTGAGCCGCCCACCTGGCCTGCATGGTGCACGCTCTCCATTTAACCATGCGACCTTGCTCTCCCCAGTCTGAGTGACCGGGCACACTCCTGGATTCTGTCACATCCGTGCTGATGGACGCCCTACCCCAATAAACCCTGCTACTTTGCTTCCCACTGCTCTCTGTCTCAAGTCTGAACTCTTTCTTGTGCGAAGACAAGAACTCACCACACCCATCTTTGCTAACACGACCCCAACACCCAGGCCCCGCGCGGAGTCCAGGGACAAAAGCTGCTGCGAGAGACAGTGGCCACCAGCCCCATTAGCCAAAGAGGGAACTGAGGCCGCTATGGGAGGTGGGTCCTGGCCTGCAGCTGGCCGAGGGCCTGCACGCGCCCCATTGCCGACAGCCCCAGGCCTTCCCGTGGGCACTTCCTTAGGGAGGTCGCAAAGCATCTCCAAGCTGGGTGAGTCCTGAACTTCAGCAGCAAACAAAGCACCATTCACTTCCCCACAGAGCTCACTGCCCACTGAGGAAGGAGGCGATGGGACAACAGGGCAAGTGAGGTCATGGCTAAAGGGTAAAGCACCAGGAGCTGGGAGGTGACCCCTCACCTGCTCCGCACGGCCTCCTTGAAGACCAGGAGGCCCAGAGGCACCGGGAGCTGGGGGGAGGAGGCAGAGGAAGCATTGGGGGGCCTGGAGTGAAGTGGGACCTGCAGCAGGTGGGGGCAGGACCCGCAGCAGCAAGGCCAGCAGCATGCCCAAGGTCCCTCTGGTCTCCTGAGCACACAGCACCTGTGGGTGTCTGGGGAGGGGATGTGGTGGGCAGTGTGGTTGCCAGCGCTGTGCACCACGGCGTTCACACAGCTCCCTCTAGTGGAAGGCAAGGGGAAGTCCAGGCGGGACCCTGGGGGAGTCTGGCCAGCGTCAGCAGCTGTGGGGGTGCAGCAGGCTGGCAGATAGGATGAAACTGATTAGATGTGTAAGCTGGAGACCACGCCCCCTGTGTGATCTCATGTCCCTACCCGGTCTCGCCTGGAAGCCCACCTGCCAATCAGACTATGTAACCACGCCCCTTTGGGAGAAGATTAAAGGTCTGGAGCACAGTGGCTGCTGTTTTTTGGTTGTGCCCTGGTTGCCTTGTGGCATTTGGGCTGCCCGCTCTCTGCTTTCCTGCCTGCATGCTCTCCGCCTGCTCTCTGCCTGGGATGGATCCAACTTAGCTTCCAGACTTCTCTCCCCTAATTAAAACCCTCACTCTCTTATGCATTTCTCTCACTGAATAAATCCTTAAAAACTCACCATGTCGTCTGGTCTATGTGAGCCAGCATTCAGAATTCTTCTCTTAACGAGTGGCAAGAATACACAGGAGTATTAATACTGACAATTATCAACAAGCAGGACTATACTGGGGGGAAGGGCCCAGGCCATGGACAGGGCGGCTCTGGAAGCTGGAAGGGTGGGACGCAGACTCTCCCTGGACCAGGGAACACAGGGCCGGCAGGGAACACTGTGCATTGAGCTGTTAGGTCAATGTGAGTTTCCACAGCAGCCACAGGAAATGGATACAGCTCCTCCTTTCCCACTGATCTGCAGCTCTGAACATCAGGCTGACACCGCCCAACCCTCCAGATGGTGGAATCTGGGCACATTTCTCTTTTCTTGTCTTTTTAAATTTGAAAGACAGACAGATGGACAGAGAGTTCCCATCTGCTGGTTTACTCCTGAAATTCCCATAGCAGCCAAGACTGGGCAGAAGCCAGGAATCCCATCCAGCTCTCCCACATGGGTGGCAGGGACTTAACCACATGGACCATCACCTGCTGCCTCCCAGGGTGCCCACTGGCTGGAAGCTGGATCAGAAGCTGGGAGCCGGGACCTGAACCAGGCACTCAGACGTCTCACGCAGCAGCTAAGCCACGGTGCCACACTCCTGCCCTGAGAGCACTTCTGAATCAAGCCCCTCACGGCGTTTATAGGATTCCATTTTACAAAATTGATAGTTACAGAAATATTAACATGTACAATTTCTTGTCTCTAGAAATTGGAACAAAGATATATAGGATTTAGCATCTCATTTTATGTTTCTTCTTTTTTTCCATGGGATATTCTCAAAATTGTCAAAACCACGGGAGATACCGATATTTGCTGTTTTATATATGGGAGTATAGGGCTGATGCTGTGGCACAGTGCGGGGTGCTGGCATCCCATATAAGTCCCAACTGCTCCACTTCCAGTCCAGCTCCCTACTATGACCTGACAAAGCAGCAGAAGATGGTCCAAGTGCTTGGGCCCCTGGACCCACATGGGAGACTTAGATGGAGTTCCTGGCTCCTGGTTTCTGCCAGGCACTGCGACCATCTGGGGAGTGAACCAGCAGATGGAAGATACCTCTCTGTGTGTGTCTCTCCCTCTCTCTCTGTGTCACTCTGCATTTCAAATAAATAATAAACTCAGGAGTGGGCAGAGCGCCAGCCACCTGAATGGATGCAGAGACCATGAGGCTCCGGCCTGGCCTGGAGGCCTGCCCCTCTGTGGGGCCCTTCTTGCTGCTGCAGCTGCGTCTGTTCCCAGTGACAGCCCTTCATAACCACTGCTTTGTCAAGGTCTTTGAACATGAAATTATGCTCAGGAAAACACAAGGGCACCACCATGGAATCCCTACGGTGTGTAGAGACCCCGCTGCTGGGGTGTTGGACCCGGTCCCCACTGCAGCCCTGGCTCCCGCTTGCCTTGATGGTCAGACCCTCTGTGGCATTTGCAGACCCAGGAAGAAACCACATCCACGGGGACACCATCACACATTCTGACTCCAAAAACGAGACAGGGGAAGGCCAGTGTGGGCCCAGAATGTGCAGGACACAGCATCTCTGGCCCCCAGCCCTCGCCAGCTCTCCCCTCCCTCAGCCAGCTCCACACCAACTTCCCTGAGAGCATGCAGCATGCCTGCGTGTCTGCAGTTTGCACTCCAGCCCTGTCCTGTGTGTGTGTGTGTGTGTGACTGTGTGTGAATTTCAGTAATAGTGCAAGGTGTATGTGTGCGTGTGTGTGTGTGTGTGACTGGTAATATCTGTGCACCCGTGTGTGTGTCTATGGATGTAAATGTGTGCACACACTCACATATATGAACACACAAGCAGGTTCGTATGAACACATATGTGGCAGTGTATGCACATGCATGTGAAGGGCATTCACAAATACAGACATGGAAAGGAACCTTGCAGGCACTCGAGTCAGAAGATCATTCTGGCACTCTCAGGTGGATCCAAGGTAAAAACGTGGTCCTCGCACCAGCGAGGGGTGGGTGAGGGGAGCACAGAGGCAGAGGTGAGTGGGAGTGAGGGAGAGAGACAGAGAGAGGAGAAAGAGACACAGAGGGAAGGAGACAGAGACAGAGAGTCAGACTGGGCAGAGGGACACGGAGAGAGAGAGAGGGAGGGAGAGAGAGAGAGAGAGAGAGATGGGGACTGGGGGAGAGAGTGACAGGGCAGAGGGACACAGAGAGAGAGAGAGAGACAGAGAGACAGAGAGGAAGAGAGAGAGAGAGATGGGGCAGAGGGACAGAGAAAGGGAGAGAAAGGGAGGGAGAGATGGGGACTATGGGGAGAGAGAGACAGGGCAGAGGGACAGAGAGAGAGGGGGAGAGACAGGGAGAGACGGGGAGGCTGCCACATGGAGCTCGGTCCTCCCCATAGCCAGCCCTGGGTGCTGCCTCATCCTGACCGATTCTCCCAGCCACCTGCAGTGCTCTTCGTCATCCAGACAGGAGTGTGCCGCCCTGGTCCTCCAGGACCCAGCACACCTGGAAGGGCAGAGAATAAGGAAGAGATGCAAGCCTCTTCCCTCTCCTTGGCTGCTGTTCTGACCAGATTCCCGGCTCTGTCTGGGCTAGAGCAGCCCTGGGCTCTCTTTGCCTCTGCTTGGGAGAAGCCGGTGCCCAGAGGGTTCCAGAGCTGCAGGGTGCAATGGCCTGGTTCCTGTGTCCTGGCCCAGTGCTGCCACAGAAAGACTGTTTCTTGTCCCTGTCCCCAACCTGACACCGCCCAAGATACCCTGCCACTCTGTCACCATCATGAAAAGTGCTCTTGGCAGTAAACACACAGGAATAATTAATCTTCAGTTTGTCTCAGGAACTGGCCACTGTGGCATTTACGGCACCTGCTGGGAGATGTTCTTGCTCCTGGAAACCAGCATTGCTAAGAGGAAGCCACACAGTTTCCATGCTCAAGGCAGAGCCCACCGTGTTCTGGTGCCATGGCGTGACTCTGCCCTGCCCCCTCGATGCCACACCCTGGCCCCTCTGGCGTGTGCCCTGGGTGACCATGGATGAGGACTGCCTGGGGCCATCTTCAGAGGGCACAGCTCAGCCCCAGGCGGGCCCAGGGTCAGCAGGGAGGCCCCACAGGCCCCACCTTTACCTGGAATCCTCTGAATGAGGACAGGGTGGCAGGGAGCAGGAGCCTGTGGGTCCCAGATTTCCAACTCAGAGCCCAGTCACTGGAACAGAGCAAGGGGAACAGCAGGACCCACAAGAGCAGCAGGGCCCTAAGCCAGGCGACACTGGCAGTGGGGAGGCTGACACACAGCATGAGCCACCTACTATTCCACTTTAGCAACAGAAACACAGTTGGTGAAGGAATCTGATGACTGATAGGCATACAGCTGAGAACTCTCTCTGCCTTCTAGGCAGCAATTTTAGGGAGGTGTTTTTTTGTCTAATTTTTAGTACTTTGGTTCTTGGCCACCTGTTTCATAGAAATCACATCATATACACCTCTGGGTTACTGGCAAGCCAGTGTGGCCCCTGCCCCCTGGGCTGCCCCTGGGCTCTCTCCCTTCCTCTTCCTCTTGACCTTCCTCCCCTGTTGTCTTTTTATTCTCTGCCTCCTCTTCCTGCTCACTCACTGCTCTCTTCTTCCCACCGACTCCCTGCCTTGACCCTGTCCCTAACACAGGGACCTGGTGTCTCTGTGCTGAGCAGAGGGGCGGTGAGGACGCCAGGCAAGAGGCAGCACTGGCCTGTCCACCTGCTGCCCTCCTCCAGTCCATGTGCCGGCCAGGAACAGGCTCTCCGGAACGAAGCTGTGAGGCAGTCTCTGAGAAGCGGCTCCCTCCCCTCCCCTCTCCCTGCTGGTCCCCTGTGTGTTCCCAGCACCTGCGCACTCAGGAGCAGCACCAGGTCCCTGAGTGTGGGAGGAGGCTGTGGCTCCAGCTGACATGGGAAGGGTGGGTCTGATGAGGGGAGGAAGTGTCCGTGGCAGGTGCACCTGCCAGCTGAGGCTGGGAAGGGCCTGCTCTCCAGCCAGCTTTCCCACACACAGCATCTGGCCTGTGCAAGATAGGGCGCAGAGGCTGCCTACGGGCAATTTCCCTTCCATCCCAGGAGAGCAAGGGTTGGAGCAGGAGGCACTTCTCCGGCACCTGCAGGACAAAGTCTGCATCTGCTTCTCACAGCCCTAACGAGCACTACAGGGAGCATAGCTGGCCCAGGGTCAAAGGAGAGGCCTCTGTCCAGAGTTCGCGATGACTTCCCTCTCTGGCTTCCTGGACAAAGCGGTCCTCTCTCCACGCCCTTCTGTGAGACTTTGCCCTCTGAGGTGGCAGAGTGGCCGCATTGCCTTGAAAGGAAGTGGAACTGCAGAAAGGGTGTGGCTTCACCAGCTCCCATATAAGAGCAACTCAGCTCCAGGAAGCGAAACCAGCACGCAGGCTCGGACTTTGTCCCTGGGAGGCTGCCGCAGGCCAGCTTCCCTCCTGTAACGAAGCCCAAGAGTCCACCTGTCCATGGGTGGGTCTGGGAAGAGGTGAGGCAGTTCCTGGCCCTGGGAGTGCGGGCTGCAGTGCAGCAAGGGAAGGCTGGGTTGGGTCCACATTTCTCTGCCTGCAAACTCAACAATGGGCCAGGAAAACAGCTATGGACAGGGGAACCTCAGAGTGCACACTCCACACTCCACCATGTGCACAGCCAGGCTCAGAGTGCACACTCCACACTCCACCATGTACACAGCCAGGCTCAGAGTGCACACTCCACACACCACCATGTGCACAGCCAGGCTCAGAGTGCACACTCCACACACCACCACGTGTGTAGCCATGTTGCTGAGTGCACACTCCACACACCACCATGTGCACAGCCAGGCTCAGAGTGCACACTCCACACACCACCATGTGCACAGCCAGGCTCAGAGTGCACATTCCACACACCACCATGTGCACGGCCAGGCTCAGAGTGCACACTCCACACTCCACCATGTGCACGGCCAGGCTCAGAGTGCACACTCCACACACCACCATGTGCACAGCCAGGCTCAGAGTGCACACTCCACACACCACCGTGTGCACGGCCAGGCTCAGAGTGCACATTCCACACTCCACCATGTACACAGCCAGGCTCAGAGTGCACACTCCACACACCACCATGTGCACAGCCAGGGCTCAGAGTGCACACTCCACACTCCACCATGTGCACGGCCAGGCTCAGAGTGTACACTCCACACTCCACCGTGTGCACAGCCAGGTTCAGAGTGCACACTCCACACTCCACCATGTGCACAGCCAGGTCTCAGAGTGCACACTCCACACTCCACCATGTGCACAGCCAGGCTCAGAGTGCACATTCCACACACCACCATGTGCACAGCCAGGCTCAGAGTGTACACTCCACACTCCACCATGTGCACAGCCAGGTCTCAGAGTGCACACTCCACACTCCACCATGTGCACAGCCAGGCTCAGAGTGCACACTCCACACTCCACCGTGTGCACAGCCAGGCTCAGAGTGTACACTCCACACACCACCATGTGCACAGCCAGGCTCAGAGTGCACACTCCACACTCCACCATGTGCACAGCCAGGCTCAGAGTGCACAGTCCACACACCACCATGTGCACAGCCTGGCTCAGAGTGCACACTCCACACACCACCACTGTGTACAGCCAGGTCTCAGAGTGCACACTCCACACACCACCATGTGCACAGCCAGGTCTCAGAGTGCACACTCCACACTCCACCATGTGTACAGCCAGGCTCAGAGTGTACACTCCACACACCACCATGTGCACAGCCAGGCTCAGAGTGTACACTCCACACACCACCATGTACACAGCCAGGCTCAGAGTGCACACTCCACACTCCACCATGTGCACAGCCAGGCTCAGAGTGCACACTCCACACACCACCACTGTGTACAGCCAGGTCTCAGAGTGCACACTCCACACACCACCATGTGCACAGCCAGGTCTCAGAGTGCACACTCCACACTCCACCATGTGTACAGCCAGGCTCAGAGTGTACACTCCACACACCACCATGTGCACAGCCAGGCTCAGAGTGTACACTCCACACACCACCATGTACACAGCCAGGCTCAGAGTGCACACTCCACACTCCACCATGTGCACAGCCAGGCTCAGAGTGCACAGTCCACACACCACCATGTGCACAGCCAGGTCTCAGAGTGCACACTCCACACTCCACCACTGTGCACAGCCAGGCTCAGAGTGCACATTCCACACTCCACCATGTGCACAGCCAGGCTCAGAGTGCACACTCCACACACCACCACTGTGTACAGCCAGGTCTCAGAGTGCACACTCCACACACCACCATGTGCACAGCCAGGTCTCAGAGTGCACACTCCACACTCCACCATGTGTACAGCCAGGCTCAGAGTGTACACTCCACACACCACCATGTGCACAGCCAGGCTCAGAGTGTACACTCCACACACCACCATGTACACAGCCAGGCTCAGAGTGCACACTCCACACTCCACCATGTGCACAGCCAGGCTCAGAGTGCACACTCCACACTCCACCGTGTGCATAGCCAGGCTCAGAGTGCACACTCCACACTCCACCATGTGCACAGCCAGGCTCAGAGTGCACACTCCACACTCCACCGTGTGCACAGCCAGGCTCAGAGTGCACACTCCACACTCCACCATGTGCACAGCCAGGCTCAGAGTGCACACTCCACACTCCACCATGTACACAGCCAGGCTCAGAGTGCACATTCCACACTCCACCATGTGCACAGCCAGGCTCAGAGTGTACACTCCACACACCACCATGTGCACAGCCAGGCTCAGAGTGCACACTCCACACTCCACCATGTACACAGCCAGGCTCAGAGTGCACATTCCACACACCACCATGTACACAGCCAGGCTCAGAGTGCACACTCCACACTCCACCATGTGCACAGCCAGGCTCAGAGTGCACACTCCACACTCCACCATGTACACAGCCAGGCTCAGAGTGCACACTCCACACTCCACCATGTGCACAGCCAGGCTCAGAGTGCACATTCCACACTCCACCATGTGCACAGCCAGGCTCAGAGTGCACACTCCACACTCCACCATGTGCACAGCCAGGCTCAGAGTGCACACTCCACACACCACCATGTACACAGCCAGGCTCAGAGTGCACACTCCACACTCCACCATGTACACAGCCAGGCTCAGAGTGCACACTCCACACACCGCCATGTACACAGCCAGGCTCAGAGTGCACACTCCACACACCACCATGTGCACAGCCAGGCTCAGAGTGCACACTCCACACTCCACCATGTGCACAGCCAGGCTCAGAGTGCACACTCCACACTCCACCATGTGCACAGCCAGGCTCAGAGTGCACACTCCACACTCCACCGTGTGCACGGCCAGGCTCAGAGTGTACACTCCACACTCCACCGTGTGCACGGCCAGGCTCAGAGTGTACACTCCACACTCCACCATGTGCACAGCCAGGCTCAGAGTGCACACTCCACACTCCACCACGTGTGTAGCCATGTTGCTGAGTGCACACTCCACACTCCACCATGTGCACAGCCAGGCTCAGAGTGCACACTCCACACTCCACCACTGTGTACAGCCAGGCTCAGAGTGCACACTCCACACTCCACCATGTGCACAGCCAGGCTCAGAGTGCACATTCCACACTCCACCATGTGCACAGCCAGGTCTCAGAGTGCACACTCCACACTCCACCGTGTGCACAGCCAGGCTCAGAGTGCACACTCCACACACCACCATGTGCACAGCCAGGCTCAGAGTGCACATTCCACACTCCACCATGTGCACAGCCAGGTCTCAGAGTGCACACTCCACACTCCACCGTGTGCACAGCCAGGCTCAGAGTGCACACTCCACACACCACCATGTGCACAGCCAGGCTCAGAGTGTACACTCCACACACCACCATGTGCACAGCCAGGCTCAGAGTGCACACTCCACACTCCACCATGTGCACAGCCAGGCTCAGAGTGCACACTCCACACACCACCATGTGCACGGCCAGGCTCAGAGTGTACACTCCACACACCACCATGTGCACAGCCAGGCTCAGAGTGTACACTCCACACACCACCATGTGCACAGCCAGGCTCAGAGTGCACACTCCACACACCACCATGTGCACAGCCAGGCTCAGAGTGCACACTCCACACTCCACCATGTGCACAGCCAGGCTCAGAGTGCACACTCCACACTCCACCGTGTGCACAGCCAGGCTCAGAGTGCACACTCCACACACCACCATGTGCACAGCCATGGCTGGGTGCACACTCCACACACCACCAATGTTTACAGCCAGGCTCAGAGTGCACACTCCACACACCACCATGTGCACAGCCAGGCTCAGAGTGCACACTCCACACTCCACCATGTGCACAGCCAGGCTCAGAGTGCACACTCCACACTCCACCGTGTGCACGGCCAGGCTCAGAGTGTACACTCCACACTCCACCGTGTGCACGGCCAGGTCTCAGAGTGCACACTCCACACTCCACCATGTGCACAGCCAGGCTCAGAGTGCACACTCCACACTCCACCATGTGCACAGCCAGGTCTCAGAGTGCACACTCCACACACCACCGTGTGCACGGCCAGGCTCAGAGTGCACACTCCACACTCCACCATGTGCACGGCCAGGTCTCAGAGTGTACACTCCACACTCCACCATGTGCACAGCCAGGTCTCAGAGTGCACACTCCACACTCCACCATGTGCACAGCCAGGTCTCAGAGTGCACACTCCACACACCACCATGTGCACAGCCAGGCTCAGAGTGCACATTCCACACTCCACCATGTACACAGCCAGGCTCAGAGTGCACACTCCACACACCACCATGTGCACAGCCAGGCTCAGAGTGCACACTCCACACTCCACCATGTGCACAGCCAGGCTCAGAGTGCACATTCCACACTCCACCATGTACACAGCCAGGCTCAGAGTGCACACTCCACACACCACCATGTGCACAGCCAGGCTCAGAGTGTACACTCCACACTCCACCATGTGCACAGCCAGGCTCAGAGTGCACACTCCACACTCCACCATGTGCACGGCCAGGCTCAGAGTGCACACTCCACACACCACCATGTGCACGGCCAGGCTCAGAGTGCACACTCCACACACCACCATGTGCACGGCCAGGCTCAGAGTGCACACTCCACACACCACCATGTGCACAGCCAGGCTCAGAGTGCACACTCCACACACCACCATGTGCACAGCCAGGCTCAGAGTGCACACTCCACACACCACCATGTACACGGCCAGGCTCAGAATGCACACTCCACACACCACCATGTGCACGGCCAGGCTCAGAGTGCACACTCCACACACCACCATGTGCACGGCCAGGCTCAGAGTGCACACTCCACACTCCACCATGTGCACAGCCAGGCTGAGTGCACACTCCACACACCACCACGTGTGTAGCCATGTTGCTGAGTGCACCCTCCACACACCACCACTGTGCACAGCCAGGGCTTAGAGTGCACACTCCACACACCACCATGTGCACGGCCAGGCTCAGAGTGCACACTCCACACTCCACCATGTGCACAGCCAGGGTGCAGAGTGCACACTCCACACACCACCATGTGCACAGCCAGGCACAGAGTGCACACTCCACACACCACCGTGTGCACAGCCAGGTGTCAGAGTGCACACTCCACACACCACCATGTGCACAGCCAGGCTCAGAGTGCACACTCCACACACCACCATGTGCACAGCCAGGCTCAGAGTGCACACTCCACACACCACCACTGTGCACAGCCAGGGCTCAGAGTGAAAACTCCACACACCACCATGTGCACAGCCATGGCTGGGTGCACACTCCACACACCACCAATGTTTACAGCCAGGGCTGAGTGTACACTCCACACACCACCACTGTGCACAGCCAGGCTCAGAGTGCACACTCCACACACCACCATGTGCACAGCCAGGCTCAGAGTGCACACTCCACACACCACCATGTGCACAGCCAGGCTCAGAGTGCACACTCCACACTCCACCGTGTGCACAGCCAGGCTCAGAGTGCACACTCCACACACCACCACGTGTGTAGCCATGTTGCTGAGTGCACCCTCCACACACCACCACTGTGCACAGCCAGGGTGCAGAGTGCACACTCCACACACCACCATGTGCACAGCCAGGGTACAGAGTACACACTCCACACACCACCACTGTGTACAGCCAGGGCTCAAGTACACCTCTTATACGTACCCTTGCTTTGTGAGTATTTTCATCTTCCCAGAGTAATGTGGTTCCTGACACATTCCCTAGATTTTCTCAGGTCTTTGAGAACTGGGCATACAATAGTTATAACCACACTGGTAAATGCCATCTCCTGCATTCCTCAGTCATTCCCCTTACTAATCCCCCTTTTCTTGAAGCATTCCCCAGTATTTTGTACAGAGCATTTCTGCTAGTTCTAAGTTCTGTGGTTTGGCTTATTTTGAAACATCTTCACTGCCTCATTTTCAGACTGATTTTGCTATAGAGCCCTGCTCTAGTGCTTGTGCAATCCGAGTTTTCCACTCCATGACCTCTGGCCTGCGTGGTTCTGGTAAGAATTCAGCTGTCAATCTCATCCCAGAACCTCTTACAACTGCGCTCTACTGCTCTCAAGGCTCTGCTTCTCCTTTGGACAGTGATGATGGGTCCAGGTGTGAATCTCTGGGTTTATCCCACGAGGGAGTAAACTTGGAAGCGTGGAGGCTCTTGGATGTGTAGATGATCACTTTCCATGGAGCTGCAGAAGGCAGACCACTGCATCTTCAGATACACCTTGTGCTCTCTTCTCTCTGTCCTCGCCTGCTCGGGCCCCAGCAATGCCTCTGCTGGGGAATTTCGTGGGCCTTGCCGGTCTCAGTCAGTGCTCCTCTTTCTTCATCTTCCTTTCTATTTTGCAGCTACATCTGGCCTGCGGTTGAGATGTAAGTGGAAGCGCAGGAAGAGACTATCAGAAATGCTCCTTGGAGCGGAGACATGCCCTTCTTCCTTTCTGAGGTTTGGAATGTGGATGCAACAACTAGAGCTGCCACAAATATCCTAAGCCCAAGGATGGAGACCTCATGTGTCAGAGCGCTGGAAGGGAAGGCAGCTGCCATGCTCTGGGCTTGTCAATATACAGATGTATTTCTAGATTTCTTCTGTGTGCCAGAGAAGTAAACTTATACCTGGGTTAAGCTGTTCTTATTTTGGATTTTCTGGGATAGACAATGAAATCTGTTCCTAACCCATGTATCATGCAAGCAATAAAACTCTCTAAAGTCATACAAATGAGACACCACCAGGTTGTAAAACTTACGATTTATGGTTTTTTTTCAGCGACCTGAAATTAATAGGTATAATAAGTTGCTTCCAGTTTCTCCCCCAGAGATGATGTGATGTACCTACTTACTTACAAACATTGGAAGTTATGCTACCTAGCCTTCTCTCAGGAAGCTATGGCCTCACTTGTTTTCAATATTGTCTTATGGGGTCCCCAAATCTTAGTAATTTAGGACTATTGCTCCCACGTATTCCTTTGCCCTAGCACAGGGTGTCCCCACCAACAGGGCTGATGCTGGCCCAGAGCTGCTGCTGAGTGAGCTCTGCCTGGTTGCCCTTTCTGATGCTGTGGCTTTGGTTGTCTTCCTCAGACCCCTTCCCGTGCTTGGCTCTGTCTATGAAACACATCAGCCTGGGGGCGACGTGGTGGCGCAGCAGGTAAAGCTGCCGCCTGCAACACCGGCATCCCACATCGGGGTTCCTGTCCTGGCTGCTCCATTTCTCATCCAGCTCCCTGTTAAAGGCCTAAGAAAGCAGCTGAAGAGGGTCAAGTGCTTGGGTGCCTGCCACCCAGGTGGGAGACCTGGAAGAAGTTCCTGACTCCTGGCTTTGGCCTGGCTCATCCCTGCCTGTTGTGGCCATCTGGGGAGTGAACCAGTGGGTGGAAGATTCTCTCACTCTGTATCTCTCCCTCTTTGTGTAACTGACTTGGATCCCTGCCTGGTGCTCTTAGCATTGGCAATGGCCTCTCTACTGCAGTCCACTGAGGCACCATGGGGAAGTGCTTCTCAGAAGGACTTTTCCAGAAGCTACAAGCTCCTGCACCTCTGCACATGGGCCTGAAACACAGGCTTCTGCTGATGCCACAACTCACTTCTGGCTCACGTCATGCACAGTGCAACCGCTCTTATGTCACTGCAGCCAAACAAAAGAAGCAGAAACACATGGAAACGTGTTTGCTGCTCTTCAGCTCCCTGCAGAAGCCCCCTGGATGGTGGGCTCCAGGGACTGGTGGAGAAGTGCAGGCGCTACCCGGTCAGGAAGTGCCTCCCTCCCTGTAACGCCTTGCTGGGCCTGTCCTTAGTCCCCAGGCCACTGTGGCTGTCACCAACGTGGTTCTGGAGATCTGAGCCCAGTCATGAATCCAGCCCCTCCCTGCCTTGCCATCTTCAGGTGCAGCTGAGTTTTGCACCCAGACAGAATGGATTTCCGTATTTCGATTTTGCCTTTTCCATGGGGCATGAGGCATTTTTTTCTAAAAGGTCAGCACCATTCGTGTCGACATTTTCACCCATTCGCTTCTATTTCTTTTCTGATTTACAAAGGGTCCCTGCTAGTTGAATGTGCTTCGACTTATCGCCAATGCACATTAGCCATTTCTTTATTTTATTGCTCTTGACCAAACCAGAATTAATTTTCCAAAATTATGTAGTACATCAACATAATGATTTACTACAACCCAGATGCTTTAAAAATACATTCCATAGTCTTCGAATTTCTAAATTAAATCAAAAAGCAAGAAACTCTGTCAAAGTAGCTTTCACAACCCATTTGTCTGGCAAGCAGTTCTGCCATCTTCAATCCATTTGGTTCTGGATTAGTCAGTATTTGGTGGCCAGAGTGGACACTCAAGGAAATTCAAGTTCAAGTTCAAGATTGGGTGGCCCCATGTTTTGAAAGCATCATTTATTTTAAACATTTATATATAACAGTCCAGGATTTTTTTAATATTTATTTATTTATTTGAAAGTAAGAGTCACACAAAGAGAGGAGAGGCAGATAGAGAGAGGTCTTCCATCTGATGGTTCACTCCCCAGATGGCCGCAACGGCCGGAGCTGTGCCAATCCAAAGCCAGGAGCCAGGAGCTTCCTCTGGGTCTCCCACACTGGTGCAGGGGCCCAAGGACTTGGGCCATGTTCTACTGCTTTCCTGGACCATAGCAGAGAGCTGGACAGGAAGAGGAGCAGCCGGGTTTCGAACCGGCGCCCATATGGGATGCCGGCACTTTAGGCCAGGGCGTTAATCCACTGTGCCACAGCGCTGGTCCTGGAAGCATCATTTAGTGAGCTGGGACACAGAGTGTCCAATGACGCTCCCGTGAGGATGTCCTTCCGAGAGGAACACCCAGTGAACTAAGGGTCCCCATGAGGCCCACTCCTGCAGGTCCCAATGGCTCCTCACGTCTCACCCTGGGGGCCAGGCCTGTGGGGAAGCTTCACGCCCAACTAATGTCCATGCTAGAGTATTCCTGAGTGCCTCGCAGAGACGCAGCATCTGCCCAGGCTACCCCCTCTGCACAACGAGCACCTGAGGCAGGGCCGGGGAGGCTCCTGTGCCCGACGGTCTCGCCCCAGGAAGCTCTGATCTGGACCCGGCAGAGGACACTGTTCACAGTTTGCAGCATGTACCAGCCACAAGCTGTGCTGGCCAAGCTATGGCCATTCAGTGATGGCAACTGAGCAGCTGGAAACTGGCCAAGGTTGGAGAAGTGGATCACAGAAATGACCAAGTCACGGACCGAGGCTTTTTGTAGTCCAGGTTCTCTCAGACAGCAGCTCCACCAGGGCCACCGCAGCCTCTCTCTCAAGCCTGATGAGACTGGACACACCCTGGCCCAGGCCTGCCCTGTGGCCAGGCATTACCTGCTGGATAAAGGAGTGCAGCTCTGGGGGCAGGGGAGCGGCCTTGTAGAGAGGCAGGGCCAGGCTCCCACAAATGTCCCCTCAGCGCGATGCCTGCGTCGCCATGGTAATGCTCCAAACAGGAAGGGCTGCCTTGGATGCTGCTTCCCATGCAGCATTTCCTGCCTCAGCAGGAAACTAAAGGGCTCCAAAGCTGACAGACTTGTAGGTCTGCCTGTACTCTCCCTGGGGAACTGGGACCCCTCACAGCATAGGCAGGGCTAGGCTGAAGTCTCAACAACCCTTGGGGCAGACTGACCAGTGAGGGATGTGAAAGCAGCCTAGGACACTGAGGCAGGGCCATTCACTGAAAATATCGCACAGGCCACCACTGGACACCTGTGCCCCCTCAGGTGAGACCCTGTGTGTATCTGCCCCCCTCTCTCAGGTGAGACCCTGTGTATCTGCCCCTCCCCCCTCGGGTGAGACCCTGTGTGTATCTGCCCCCCTCTCTCAGGTGAGACCCTGTGTGTATCTGCCCCCTCTCTCAGGTGAGACCCTGTGTGTATCTGCCCCCCTCTCTCAGGTGAGACCCTGTGTGTATCTGCCCCCTCTCTCAGGTGAGACCCTGTGTGTACCTGCCCCCTCTCTCAGGTGAGACCCTGTGTGTATCTGCCCCCCTCTCTCAGGTGAGACCCTGTGTATCTGCCCCTCCCCCCTCGGGTGAGACCCTGTGTGTATCTGCCCCCCTCTCTCAGGTGAGACCCTGTGTGTATCTGCCCCCTCTCTCAGGTGAGACCCTGTGTGTATCTGCCCCCCTCTCTCAGGTGAGACCCTGTGTGTATCTGCCCCCTCTCTCAGGTGAGACCCTGTGTGTATCTGCCCCCTCTCTCAGGTGAGACCCTGTGTGTATCTGCCCCCCTCTCTCAGGTGAGACCCTGTGTGTATCTGCCCCCCTCTCTCAGGTGAGACCCTGTGTGTATCTGCCCCCTCTCTCAGGTGAGACCCTGTGTGTATCTGCCCCCCTCTCTCAGGTGAGACCCTGTGTGTATCTGCCCCTCCCCCCTCAGGTGAGACCCTGTGTGTATCTGCCCCCTCTCTCAGGTGAGACCCTGTGTGTATCTGCCCCCTCTCTCAGGTGAGACCCTGTGTGTATCTGCCCCCCTCTCTCAGGTGAGACCCTGTGTGTATCTGCCCCCCTCTCTCAGGTGAGACCCTGTGTGTATCTGCCCCCTCTCTCAGGTGAGACCCTGTGTGTATCTGCCCCCCTCTCTCAGGTGAGACCCTGTGTGTATCTGCCCCCCTCTCTCAGGTGAGACCCTGTGTGTATCTGCCCCCCTCAGGTGAGACCCTGTGTGTATCTGCCCCTCCCCCCTCAGGTGAGACCCTGTGTGTATCTGCCCCCCTCTCTCAGGTGAGACCCTGTGTGTATCTGCCCCCCTCAGGTGAGACCCTGTGTGTATCTGCCCCCTCTCTCAGGTGAGACCCTGTGTGTATCTGCCCCCCTCTCTCAGGTGAGACCCTGTGTGTATGCCCCCCTCTCTCAGGTGAGATCCTGTGTGTATCTGCCCCCCTCTCTCAGGTGAGACCCTATGTGTATCTGCCCCCCTCAGGTGAGACCCTGTGTGTATCCACCCCCCCCTCTCAGGTGAGACCCTCTATCTGCCCCCCTCAGGTGAGTCCCTGTGTGTATCTGCCCCCCCTCAGGTGAGACCCTGTGTGTATCTGCCCTCCTCTCTCAGGTGGGACCCTGTGTGTATCTGCCCCCTCTCTCAGGTGAGACCCTGTGTGTATCTGCCCCCCCTCTCAGGTGAGACCCTGTGTGTATCTGCCCCCTCTCTCAGGTGAGACCCTGTGTGTATCTGCCCCCTCTCTCAGGTGAGACCCTGTGTGTATCTGCCCCCTCTCTCAGGTGAGACCCTGTGTGTATCAGCCCCTCTCTCAGGTGAGACCCTGTGTGTATCAGCCCCTCTCTCAGGTGAGACCCTGTGTGTATCTGCCCCCCCCCAGGTGGGACCCTGTGTGTACCTGTCCTCCTAAGGTGTGAACTTGTGTGGGTTTTTTTTCCTCTCTCAGGTGAGAAGCTGTGTGATATTTTTCTTGTCTCAGGTGAGCTGTGCATGCCTGCCCGTCTCCCGGGAGAACTGAGGCTCAGCAAAGGTCAGTTAGTTGCCCCAGGCTGCATGCCCAGAATTAGGAGGACAGCCCCAGCCTGTGACCCTGCCCACACCATGCTTCTACCTGTGGACAGTGGCTGGGCCTTGTGCAAGGCTGAAGCAGAGGACTCGGTGCCTGTGAGGTCTGGTGACGACCAGCCACTGTCAGCACGGGTCCTGCTGAGGTTCGTGGCAGGCAGTTTCAGGAGCGTGGGTCAAGGTGTGGTGGCAGGGTCAACACTATGGCCCGCCCATTCTGACATCACAAGTGCCTAAGTGCACGGCCCTGAGATCCTGTGCAGAAACCTTATCTGAACGATAAGGAGCCCAGGACCAAGAGATTCGAATGGCAAACGAGAGCTCTCCTGGCCCTGTGTCCTGTCCTGGACTCCCTGCTTCCTGCTCACACCTGACACCCACAGCCCTTGACCTCCCAGCAAGCAAACTCAGAGGGCTGCTTTTGTGCCAGGTTCCCGAAATATTTGGCACATGCTCAGCACTCCTCACCCTGTTCTTTCACTGCACATTTGGCATCCTAGGTCCACATCACAGGGTAGGCTCCTGAAAATCTGGGATTTCTGCTTGGTACCTGTAGTGTCTCTCATGGTGCCAGGGACCAGTGGCCATCTTGTTCATGCTACAAGGGACCAATGCTAGAAGCAGCAACAAAAATGAGCTTAAACTTCCCCAACCCCTTGGCTGCCAACAGGTCTGTTTTGCTTTGAAGAAAATGAAAACACATGGTATTTTCCTCCCCGAGAGTATGAGCTTGCAAAAAGACATCTGAATGCTCAAACATTTGTGGTCACCACTGCGCCACAATCCCCAGCCGCTCCACCTGTTTGAGAAACTTTTCCCTGATGTATGAGCGTCTGCCCTGGTTCTTGGTGAGATTGCAGAGGGCACTACACCAGTTAACATTCACAGGAGAGAGCTGTGTGTGAAAGGGGCAAAACACAGGCTCGGTGAGAGGTGGGGATGTGTAGAGACCTGGGTGACTCCTGGGCTGCAGCTGTTACTCTGTGGGTTACTGTGTTACTCTGTGGGATCCTCTTACTCTGTGGACTCCTTGTTACTCTGTGGACTCCTCTGATGCTCTGTGGACTCCTTGTCACTCTGCAGACTCCTTGTTACTCTGTGGGCTCTTTGTTACTCTGTGGACTCCTCTGACGCTCTGCGGACTCCTTGTTGCTCTGTGGACTCCTTGTTACTCTGTGTACCCCTCTGATGCTCTGTGGACTCCAACACTCTGCAGACTCCTTGTTACTCTGTGGACTCCTCTGTTGCTCTGTGGGCTCCTTGTTGCTCTGTGGACTCCTTGTTACTCTGTGGGCTCCTTGTTACTCTGTAGACCCCTCTGATGCTCTGTGGACTCCAACACTCTGCGGACTCCTTGTTACTCTGTGGACTCCTCTGATGCTCTGTGGACTCCTTGTTGCTCAGTGGACTCCTCTGATGCTCTGTGGACTCCCTGTTACTCTGTGGACTCCTTGTTACTCTGTGGGCTCCTTGTTACTCTGTGGACTCCTCTGATGCTCTGTGGACTCCTCTGTTACTCTGTGGGTACTGTTACTCTGTGGGCTCCTCTGATGCTCTGTGGACTCCTTGTTACTCTGTAAGATCCTCGTTACTCTGTAGACCCCTCTGATGCTCTGTGGACGCCAACACTCTGCGGACTCCTTGTTACTCTGTGGGCTCCTTGTTACTCTGTGGACTCCTCTGATGCTCTGTGGACTCCTCTGTTACTCTGTGGGTACTGTGTTACTTTGTGGACTCCTCTGATGCTCTGTGGACTCCTGTTACTTTGTGGACTACTGTGTTACTCTGTGGACTTCTCTAATGCCCTGTGGACTCCTTGTTACTCTGTGGGTACTGTGTTACTCTGTGGGCTCCTCTGATGCTCTGTGGACTCCTGTTACTCTGTGGACTACTGTGTTATTCTGTGGACTCCTTGTTACTCTGTGGACTCCTCTGATGCCCTGTGGACTCCTTGTTACTCTGTGGGTACTGTGTTACTCTGTGGGCTCCTCTGATGCTCTGTGGGCTCCTTGTTGCTCTGTGGACTCCTTGTTACTCTGTGGGCTCCTCTGATGCTCTGTGGACTCCTTGTTGCTCTGTGGACTACTGTGTTATTCTGTGGACTCCTTGTTACTCTGTGCACTCCTCTGATGCTCTGTGGACTCCTTGTTACTCTGTGGGCTCCTCTGATGCTCTGTGGGCTCCTTGTTGCTCTGTGGACTCCTTGTTACTCTGTGGACTCCCTGTTACTCTGTGGGCTCCTCTGATGCTCTGTGGGCTCCTTGTTACTCTGTAAGATCCTCGTTACTCTGTAGACCCCTCTGATGCTCTGTGGACTCCAACACTCTGCGGACTCCTTGTTACTCTGTGGGCTCCTTGTTACTCTGTGAACTCCTCTGATGCTCTGTGGACTCCTCTGTTACTCTGTGGGTACTGTGTTGCTCTGTGGGCTCCTTGTTACTCTGTGGACTCCTCTGATGCTCTGTGGACTACTGTGTTACTCTGTGGACTCCTTGTTACTCTGTGGACTCCTCTGATGCCCTGTGGACTCCTTGTTACTCTGTGGGTACTGTGTTACTCTGTGGGCTCCTCTGATGCTCTGTGGGCTCCCTGTTGCTCTGTGGGCTCCCTGTTGCTCTGTGGACTCCTTGTTACTCTGTGCACTCCTCTGATGCTCTGTGGACTCCCTGTTGCTCTGTGGACTCCTCTGATGCTCTGTGGACTCCTCTGATGCCCTGTGGACTCCTTGTTACTCTGTGGACTCCTCTGATGCCCTGTGGACTCCCTGTTACTCTGTGGACTCCTCTGATGCTCTGTGGACTCCCTGTTGCTCTGTGGACTCCTCTGTTGCTCTGTGGGCTCCTTGTTACTCTGTGGACTCCTCTGATGCCCTGTGGACTCCTTGTTACTCTGTGGACTCCCTGTTACTCTGTGGGCTCCTCTGATGCTCTGTGGGCTCCTTGTTACTCTGTAAGATCCTCGTTACTCTGTAGACCCCTCTGATGTTCTGTGGACTCCAACACTCTGCGGACTCCCTGTTACTCTGTGGGCTCCTTGTTACTCTGTGAACTCCTCTGATGCTCTGTGGACTCCTCTGTTACTCTGTGGGTACTGTGTTGCTCTGTGGGCTCCTTGTTACTCTGTGGACTCCTCTGATGCTCTGTGGACTACTGTGTTATTCTGTGGACTCCTTGTTACTCTGTGGACTCCTCTGATGCCCTGTGGACTCCTTGTTACTCTGTGGGTACTGTGTTACTCTGTGGGCTCCTCTGATGCTCTGTGGGCTCCCTGTTGCTCTGTGGACTCCTTGTTACTCTGTGCACTCCTCTGATGCTCTGTGGACTCCCTGTTGCTCTGTGGACTCCTTGTTACTCTGTGGACTCCTTGTTGCTCTGTGGACTCCTTGTTGCTCTGTGGGCTCCTCTGATGCTCTGTGGACTCCTTGTTACTCTGTGGACTCCTCTGATGCCCTGTGGACTCCTTGTTACTCTGTGGGTACTGTGTTACTCTGTGGGCTCCTCTGATGCTCTGTGGACTCCTTGTTGCTCTGTGGACTCCCTGTTACTCTGTGGACTCCTCTGATGCTCTGTGGGCTCCTTGTTGCTCTGTGGACTCCTCTGATGCTCTGTGGACTCCCTGTTGCTCTGTGGACTCCTCTGATGCTCTGTGGACTCCTTGTTACTCTGTGGACTCCTCTGATGCTCTGTGGACTCCCTGTTGCTCTGTGGACTCCTTGTTACTCTGTGGACTCCTCTGATGCTCTGTGGACTCCCTGTTGCTCTGTGGACTCCTCTGATGCTCTGTGGACTCCTTGTTACTCTGTGGGCTCCTCTGATGCTCTGTGGACTCCTTGTTGCTCTGTGGGCTCCTTGTTGCTCTGTGGACTCCTTGTTACTCTGTGGACTCCTCTGATGCCCTGTGGACTCCTTGTTACTCTGTGGGCTCCTCTGATGCTCTGTGGGCTCCTTGTTGCTCTGTGGACTCCTTGTTGCTCTGTGGACTCCCTGTTACTCTGTGGACTCCTCTGATGCTCTGTGGACTCCTTGTTACTCTGTGCACTCCTCTGATGCTCTGTGGACTCCCTGTTGCTCTGTGGACTCCTTGTTACTCTGTGGACTCCTTGTTGCTCTGTGGACTCCTTGTTGCTCTGTGGGCTCCTCTGATGCTCTGTGGACTCCTTGTTACTCTGTGGACTCCTCTGATGCCCTGTGGACTCCTTGTTACTCTGTGGGTACTGTGTTACTCTGTGGGCTCCTCTGATGCTCTGTGGACTCCTTGTTGCTCTGTGGACTCCCTGTTACTCTGTGGACTCCTCTGATGCTCTGTGGGCTCCTTGTTGCTCTGTGGACTCCTCTGATGCTCTGTGGACTCCTTGTTGCTCTGTGGACTCCCTGTTACTCTGTGGACTCCCTGTTGCTCTGTGGACTCCCTGTTACTCTGTGGGCTCCTCTGATGCTCTGTGGACTCCTATTGTGACTCTGGAGTCCTGCTACTCTGTGAGCTCTATGTTGCCCTGGGCTCCCGCTGTTCCTCTGTGGATCCCTCTGATACTCTGATCTCCTGCTCTTGCTGTGGGCTCCTCCTGTTACTCTGTGAACTGCTGTTTCTCTCTGGGTTCTACTTTTACACTGCAGACTTTTTTCCATCCTTGAGTTCCTTCAATTATTTTGTCTCCTCAACACGCAACCTGCGGAATTCCTTCATTGGGAACTGTGTTCGTGCTGGACAGCTAGGCTACAATTGGTCCGGATGGTCCTTGACACAGGATTGTTCAACAGTTTTTTTTTTGTTTTTTTTTTTACTTCGAAGGCTGTGAATGCGGTACCCCTAGAACCCTTCTGCTCCCCACTTCTGGCACGGAAACCAATCAGTGTCACTGGGCCTTGAGTTGGATGATTTCGCCAGGCGGTGGGCTCCGGTGCGTTGACCACCAGGGAGGCTCGGCGGGCTGAGGGCCGGCAGCGTCCACCCAGGCTGAGGCTCTGACTAAACCAGGGCAGGTCTGGAAAGGAGGGGGAGGCAGGGGCGAGGCCGCCGGAGGACAGCGCGGAGCGCTGGGAGGCCGAAGGCTCGAGAGCCACTGGGCCGACGCGGCGACCAGGCGGCTCCGCACAGCCCCGCACCGCCCGCACGGGTCACGCACTTCCCGCGCGCGCTCCGGAGGCGGAAGCACGTCCCGCGCGAAACACGCACGTTCGTGCTCGTGCACTGCACTTGCAGCCGCTTCGAGCGCGCCCACTCGCTCGTCCCCGCAGAAACCCTACAGCCAAACGCCCCGAACTCGGACCGCGGGGCCTCGGGGCCGCCTCCGCTTCCCCCGGCACCCGAGGCCCGCAGCCGGACAGCAGCCGGGCCACAGAGCGTGGCGGCCGCACCGCGCACCGAGCGCACGCGGCTGCCAGGCTTCGTCGTGTCCGCCTGGCCCGGCTAAGCGCCGCGTCCGGGTGCCCACAGGGGCCGGCCTGCGGGCGGGTCAAAGGGCGGCCCCGCCCTCCGCGCCCTGGCCCGCCAAGGCCCGCCCCCGGCACCCGCCGGCCGAACCCATTGCGCACGCGCGCCACGGGCCTCGGGGACCGGGTAGCAACAAGGCCACGCGGAGCCGCTGCGGCCAATCAGCGGCCGGGGGCGGGGCTTGCCGCACGCCCTGGACGCGGCGGGTGACTTCCGGCAATAATCCCAGACGCGTCGGCTGCAGGTGCGGACTGAGGCGCGGCGCGCCGCGCCGCGGGCGGATGGGGCTTGGCGTTCTTGTTGGGCACTGGGACGGTCTGGCGGACGTGCCGGGTGGGTGCGCGGCCGTGACGGGCCGGGCGGGGACGGGGCCGTGGTGGGCGAGGTGGGGTCGGGGCGTGGATGGGCCGGGCCGGGCGGGGCCGGGTGAGGACGAAGCCACGGGCAGTGCGGGTGCCCATGGGGCCGAGGGTGGTGCGGTCGGTGGGACGGAGGTTGGTGCACCTCGCAGCCGCTGCTCGGTGGACGCCGCCCTCCCAGGGTCTGCCGGCTCGGTGGCCCCGGCCCCCCGGCCCACGCCTGGGCCTGGCCGCTCCGGCGCATCCTCCGCGCGCCCCTGCGCCCCAGCCCCCCGGGCCCCGTGATGCCGGCCGCCCAGCCCGGCCTGTGGGTAACCGCCCTGGGCGCCTGCTCTCCTGGCTTCCGGTCAGTTGCCCTCGCCGCCCGCTTCTCCCGCCGGCGGAGGGAGAGGTCCGAGCCGCTCCTGGTGAGAGGCTTTTGCCCGCGACGCCGCCTGCGGGTCAGCGCGTCTGGTCTGAGCAGAGCAGACGCTTCCTCGTCACACCCAGGCCCTCCCTGCCGAGAGCAAGAGGAGAGGCAGACGCGTATGAAGTGAAGGCCTTTTCCCTTACCCCAGCGCAGTGCAGCTTAGTCTGTCATAATGAAAAGTGAGAGGGGCAGCTCCCTTTGCCAGCTGCTTTCCGCCGAGTACGCGATGTCTTGCCATTGTTTCACACTTCTGTGCTGTGCGGATCAGGGTGACCGCCGCCAGCGCTGGCTGTTCCCGTTGCTGCATTTTCCTTCCGTCCTGCGGAGCGCGAAGACACAGAGCCCCTCGTGGGCTTTCCTGTCTTGTTCTCCTTGTTTTCTTGTTCAGAGCCATCCCGGGTTAGGTCATGTTGGTGATGTAGGAGATGCACGTTAATGTAACAAACGCACCTAACCTTGTAATTTTACATGGTGGGTTGTCCGGGTGTTGCTGCTACTGACTACTACAGCAGGGATCTTGGAGTCTCATTTTGATTCCCAGCTGAGTGTCGGCATCAATAGAGTAGAGAATTAAGCCTGAAAAACGAGGATAATTGAAGCTTCCTGCCTTGTAGGCTGCAGTGAGAGCGAGGGCCGACGTGAGGTGGTGGTTGTAGGCTGTTGAGAGTCGACCCAGCCAGCACCAAGCCCCGGCAGGTGCTGGTTCTTGTTAGTACCATTAGCTAAGAAAAAGCTGCTGGTGGAGGAAGAGATCTTTGGTCAGTTCTGACTCCTGCCCAGAGTTTCCACAGCACACGGGCTTGGTGAAGTCCATTCTCCTTCAGTTCCCAGCCCAAGGGTCGGGAAGAATTTAAGTGGCTCAGCCCCAGGTACTTGCCCACATGCATCGGTGTGAAATGTGCTTAATGAATGAGGTACATCACAACTGAGTGGTGTAAGAAGTAATTTCTATTGTGTTTACTTATTTTCAAGGCAGAGAGAGAGCCTTCTCATCCACTGATTCACAGCGCAAGTGCCTGCCAGGAGCCGAGACCTCGGTCCAGATCTCCTTTGTGGGTGGCAGGGACCCAAGTGCCTGAGCCATCACTTGCTGCCTCCCAGGGAGGCATTAGCAGGAAGGTGGACTTGGGAGCAGAGCTGATTTGGACCCAGGCACTCTGATGTAGGATGTGGGAGTTATGCCAAACACCCACTCCAAGGCGTGATACTAGTTTTTTATTTTTGCATTTGCAGATTTTCAAAACAAAGGTACTTTGAATTAAAATAAATTTGTAAAGCCCTAATACATTCACATTTATTTAGTAACATTATTTTCTTTTATTTTTTTTATTTTATTTTTTTTTATTTTTGACAGGCAGAGTGGACAGTGAGAGAGAGACAGAGAGAAAGGTCTTCCTTTTGCCGTTGGTTCACCCCCCAATGGCCGCCGCGGTAGCGCGCTGCGGCTGGCGCACCACGCTGATCCGATGGCAGGAGCCAGGTGCTTCTCCTGGTCTCCCATGGGGTGCAGGGCCCAAACACTTGGGCCATCCTCCACTGCACTCCCTGGCCACAGCAGAGAGCTGGCCTGGAAGAGGGGCAACCGGGACAGGATCGGTGCCCCGACCGGGACTAGAACCCGGTGTGCCGGCGCCGCAAGGCGGAGGATTAGCCTAGTGAGCCGCGGCGCCGGCCCTGTCTCTGATTTTAATTTTTCTGTCTTTACTACTCATTGGGTAGTCATGTTGGAAGATTGCTTATGTGTGTGTTTTATACTTTGTGTTGTTACAGTATGTTAATGATATCGCCTGTATATGGCATATGTGTGTCTTGTACTTTTTTTTTTTTTTTTTTTTGACAGGCAGAATGGACAGTGAGAGAGAGAGAGAGACAGAGAGAAAGGTCTTCCTTTTGCCGTTGGTTCACCCTCTAATGGCCGCCGCGGTAGCGCGCTGCGGCCGGTGCACCGCGCTGTTCCGATGGCAGGAGCCAGGTGCTTATCCTGGTCTCCCATGGGGTGCAGAGCCCAAATACTTGGGCCATCCTCCACTGCACTCCCTGGCCACAGCAGAGAGCTGGCCTGGAAGAGGGGCAACCGGGACAGGATCGGTGCCCCGACCGGGACTAGAACCCGGTGTGCCGGCGCCGCAAGGTGGAGGATTAGCCTGTTGAGCCACGGCGCCGGCCATTGTACTTTTGTTTTATCACAGTATGTTAATTATCCATTTATATATGCAGTATATGTATCTGCATGTATTTTTTTAAGATTTATTTATTTATTTGAAAGAGTTACATAGAGAAGGAAAGGCAGAGAGAGAGAGAGAGGTCTTCCATCCACTGGTTCAGTCTCCAGTTGGCAGCAATGGTAGGAGCTACACCGATATGAAGCCAGGAGCCAGGAGCTTCTTCTGGGTCCCCAACTTGGGTACAGGAGCCCAAGAATTTGAACCATCTTCTGCTTTCCCAGGCCATAGCAGAGAGCTAGATCGGAAGTGGAGCAGCCGGGTCTCGAACTGGTGCCCAAATGGGATGCCTGCACTGCAGGGGTTGGCTTTACTTGCTATGCCACATTGTTTTTTTGTTTGTTTTTGTCCAGGGGACCAGTGCTGTGTTTGGTTTGGTTTGTTTTTGTTTTTGTTTTTTTTTAAAGATTTATTTTTTTGAAAGGCAGAGTTAGAGGTGGAGGCAGAGAGATCTTCCATCCACTGGTTCACTCCCCAAATGGCTGGAGTTGGGCCAGTCTTAAGCCAGGAGCCAGGAGCTTCTTTCAGGTCTCCCACCTGGGTGCAAGGTCCCAAGCACTTGGGCTGTTGTCTTCTGCTTTCCCAGGCCATAGCAGAGAGCTGGATCAGAAGTAGAGCAGCTGGGTCTCAAACCTGACACCCATATGGGATGGCAGCACTGAGGGGATGGCCTTTACCCTCTATGCTACAGCGTCAGCCCCATTTGTGTGTATTGTACTTTGTTTTATTACAGGTTAATTTTATTAACTGTGGGTGGAGTGTATGTGTATGTGCTGTGGCTTTTTTTTTTTTTTTTTTTTTTTTTTTTTTTTTTGTAAGTTCCTTGACCCGATGGTATACCTTTACACCTTGAGGGCAGGGGGTTTTCAGGGTTACCACTTAATTTTTTTGAGAAGAGATTTCTGAGTCTACAGTTTTGATGTGTATTGAGAAATACTTGGGCAGTTATTAGGGTCCTAGCAGCCCTTTTTTCTGCTGTGTTCTTGAAACTGAAGTAGTCATTGCTGCCTCCCAGCCCCTGGCCTCTTCTGTGGAGTGTTCCCGGCCTGTGGCTGGTGTTCATGTGGGCCAGGCATGCACTCTGGAGGTGGGTCACACAGTCTGGGCTGCCTGGCGTGGTGGTAGCTGTGAGGCAGGTTTGGAAGATTAGGTCCAGCAATGTAGTGCAGGGGTATAAGGGATGTCTTTAAAGCAAAAAATTTGGAAGTGGTCTGAGGTGGGGCTAAGCAGTTCTGTTTTTTAAAGATTTCCCAGACTGATTTTAATGCCTCCTGCTAGTTGAAAACCACTGGCCAAGAGAAAGGGAATCCCAGTCAGTGGGGAGACCTCAGTTTAGGTTTTGGGCTTGTCAGATTGTAAGGTCTGTGAAGTAATAATGTGTCGTTTAAGACATTTTGAAAATTACAGTCTTCACCTGGAAGCCAGGCCGTCGGACCCCAGCAGGAAGGCCGAGAGCAGAGGCAGCGGGTCCTTGCATCTTGTGTTCCTCACCGCAGAGGCAGGGGCTGAAAGACTCCGACGTGATTTCTTCCTCGCGCATCCAGCCTGCCTTCCAGGGCTGTGGACTCTGCTCCTGGGCAGTCCTTTGGCGCCATACTTGCCTGGTGATGGCCATCTTCGTTAGCTGCCAGTCCTTACAGTCTTTCCTCCTGGAGTCAGCCACTCCCCACAGCTTAATCTGAGTTCTTGGCAAACCTCAGGTCTGGGCAGCTCTCTTGCCTGTGTGAGTCCCTTTCTTGGGCTCTTGTTGCCCCTCAGACCTGACCTGGCTGATAGTGGCTTCTCCATTCTGGCTTCTAGCCCCTCCCTCACCTCTGTTGTAGTCTAGCTTCTCCCACAGATCCACTCCATGCTGTACTATGCATAACTCCAGGCCGTAGGGCACTCTGTTTGCAGTAATATTCTGTTGGCTTTCCCACACCTAGATCCCTGCGTGTTCTTCAGGGCTGAGCTGTGATGTCACCTTTGGTCACCTTTTCACAACAGATGTAATATTGATTTGGCTGGTAAATTGACCTGCATTAGGGCACTTCAAAAATTTGTTGGAAATAGAAATAAAAGATGTTTATCTTGGTGCAAAAAAAGTGAAATCTGCAGTTTTTTGGTAATATTTTCTGTGAGCTTCTACAATTCAGATGTGCTTATCACTTCAGGGTGACTCTAGTGCCACATTGTTGGCACTATTTTTATTTATTTTGTCACTGCTATCTGGCTGATGTTGACTGATAAGCAGACATATAAATGTTAAGTAAGGATTTTAGTGGTTAAGATCAATGAAAAACTGCTTGAAATGAAAATAAACTTTTGATGTACATACACTTTTTTTTTTTTAGAACTATGCCATTTTTGGGTCAGGACTGGAGGTCTCCTGGATGGAGCTGGATTAAAACAGAAGATGGCTGGAAAAGGTGTGACTCCTGTAGTCAGGAACTTGAAAGAGAGACTGACCAGTGCGGCCTCAGCCACAACATGTAAGTCAGCCTTGCCTGTTACTTAGGGCACCACACACAGTGCTCACAAATTTCCTGGACACGGGTGTGAGAAGATGGCAGAAAGTTTGCTCACCCAGGGGGTAAATGTGAGGAGACAAATTAGTTTGTCCACCCAGATGGAGGTGTGAGGAGGTGGGTGAGAGTTTGCCCACCCAGATGGAGGTGTGAGGAGGTGGGTGAGAGTTTGCCCACCCAGGTGGAGGTGTGAGGAGGTGGGTGAGAGTTTTCCCACCCAGGTGGAGGTGTGAGGAGGTGGGTGAGAGTTTGCCCACCCAGATGGAGGTGTGAGGAGGTGGGTGAGAGTTTGTCCACCCAGGTGGAGGTGTGAGGAGGTGGGTGAGAGTTTGCCCACCCAGATGGAGGTGTGAGGAGGTGGGTGAGAGTTTGCCCACCCAGGTGGAGGTGTGAGGAGGTGGGTGAGAGTTTGCCCACCCAGATGGAGGTGTGAGGTGGATGAGAGTTTGCCCACCCAGATGGAGGTGTGAGGAGGTGGGTGAGAGTTTGCCCACCCAGATGGAGGTGTGAGGAGGTGGGTGAGAGTTTGCCCACCCAGATGGAGGTGTGAGGAGGTGGGTGAGAGTGTGTCCACCAGGAGGCAGGTGTAACGAGATGGTTGAATACTTGCATACCCAGGAGGTAGGTGTGAGGAGATGGCTGGGATTTTTTCCAGCAAGGACACAGGTGAAAGGAGATAGCTGAGAGTTTTCTCACTGGGGAGGCAGATGTGAGGAGACCCATGAGATTTTGCCCATCTGGACACGGGTATGAGGCCACAGTTGAGAATTTGCCTAGCCAGGTCACAGGTAGCTTAAAGTCTTTCTCTCCTTGGAATTTAGTTTATGTAATGCAGTACCTTGGTTCTCTGGATGTCTTTGTCTACTTTGAGTAGTTGAGCATTTCTCAAATCATGACTGTCTTCATTTGTAGCCCTGGGATACTGAACCATTAGATACTGTATATATATATATATATATATATATATAGTATCTATCTATCTATATAGTATCTATATATATATATATAGTTTTTTTGTTTGTTTTTTACAGGTAGAGTTATAGACAGTGAGAGAGACAGAGAGAAAGGTCTTCCTTCCGTTGGTTCACTCCCCAAATGGCTGCTACGGCTGGTGCTGCGCTGATCCAAAGCCAGGAGCCAGGTGCTTCTTCCTGGTCTCCCATGCGGGTGCAGGGGCCCAAGCACTTGGGCCATCCTCCACTGCCTTCCCAGGCCACAGCAGAGCACTGGACTGGAAGAGGAGCAGCCGGGACTAGAACCTGGCGCCCATATGTGATGCCGGCGCCGCAGGCGGAGGACTAACCAAGTGAACCACGGCGCCAGCCCCTCCAGTTGGTTTTAAAACCAGCAGAATGTGGGTGTTACAGGGTGACTAAGAAATTCATCAGTGAAAGGTGGGAGTCCCCTCTTGGCTTCTGGTTTTAAGGGGTGCTGTTCTCACAGAGGAAGCCTTGCCTATCTTTTGGAGGACAGCAAGGGTAGCCTGTCCAGTGTGCCCTAATCCCAGGGATGAGGATCTGTTCTATTTTGGATTTCAACAGGGAGATCATCCAAGTTGGATCTGATCTTGGTTCTCATTGATACCATAATAAAATATTTATGTTTAGGGGTAATGAGTCAGGAAGAAGTGCCTAGGGAGGATAGCAAGTTCCTGTCAAGTGATGTAATTGGACATTCTGGCATCACCAGAAGCTGGTGGGAGATGAGGACATCTATCTAGCAAACCAGAGGCATAGTAAGTTGTCAGAAATGGCATCGCTCCTGTGATAACACAACTCTCAGGATAGGAGTCCCAGATGGCCGCAGTGGCAGAGCTGTGCCATTCTGAAGCCAAGAGCCAGGAGCCTCCTCCTGGTCCCCTACACGGGTGCAGGGGCCCAAGAACCTAGGCCATCCTCTGCTGCCTTCCCAGACCATAGCAGAGATGTATCGGAAATGGAGCAGCCAGGACTAGAACTGGCGCCCACAGGGGATGCTGGCACTGCAGGTGGTGGCCCTACCCACTATGCCATAGCACCGGCCCCTGTGTTATCTCTTTAAGGCCTCTACCAGCCATTTCTGGAATAAGGCTGGATTCTCTTCCTTAGCTGTGTCACCCCACTGACTTTGTATGATTTATTTGCTTGATAATACATTGTTTTCATCCCAGCCCCTAAACCATAAGGTCTCAGCACCCTAAATCCTCATGACCTCTTTGCTAATACCATTGAGGATCTGTTGGTAGAACCGTCTGGCTCCTGCAGCATGTTGGTTGGGCCCCTGGGGAGACACCATGGGCATGGGCCTCATCCCAGATTTGCCATTTGTCCTCCAGGGTACAGCAAGCAGGTCACCCCAGATTCCTCAGTATATGTGGTAGGATTTTCTAAAAACCTCCCCTCATTTTGTTGACACTGATTTAAACCAATCATGGAGAGAAGGACATGTACTCCAATTTTCCAGCATCAAAATTGGCCTGGGTGCTACCAGGTCCCATTATGAGTGATTCCAGCTGGGCTTTCCTGTAGTAGAGGGGGAAAGGTTAAGTTGTAGGGTACAGGCTGTGGGCAGGTAGGGGAAAGAGAACTGAGGTCTGAGTGGGGAGCCTGCACCCCTGGGGATGGTCTGGTACTGGGACGAGCTGAGTTCAAGGTAGTTGGACCCTGATGGTGAATCACTCAATAGTAAGTCATCACCCTATGTACCTGTTCCTGTGTGTCTTGTGTCTCTAGGACAGGGGCATAGCACAGGCTGTACACATCTCCTTGAAAAGTGGGGACCCAGGGTTGACTCACATGCAGGCATGGGTGTACAGATTTATGACCACTCTTACTGGTCCTTTACAGAAGATGCCAAGTTGGCAGATAGTATTAAAATCGAGGGCCAGATTCTCCATTCTCTAGCTTAGTATTGTGTCCAGTGTTGAAAAAGAAAATTTTTTTCTTGTTTATAGCATCTAGTCTAAAGTTTTCCAATTTTTTTAAAGATTTATTTATTTTGAAAGTGACAGTTATGAGGGGGAAGAGAGAGAATCAAGATTGATCGATCTTCCATCCACTGGTTTACTCCCCAGGTGGCCTCTCCTGGCTGGGCAAGGCCAGAGCCAGGAGCTTGATCTGGATCTCTCACATGGTGACAGGGGCCCAAACACTTTAGCCATCTTTCCCTGCTTTTCCCTGGCTGTTATCAGGGAACTGGATTGGAAGTGGAGCAGCCAGGATATAAACTAGTGCCTATAGGGGATGCTGGTATCATAGGAGGCAACTTTACCCACTGTGCCATGATGCCAGCCCCAGTTTCCTAATTCTTAAGGGGTGAGTCCATGGGGCTAGATGGGGAAGGAGTGGGTCATGGTCCCTGTTTTGCTCAAGCACCCATGGTCCCTGAGGCTCTCTGTGAGCCCATGGACTAAGTTAGATCTGCAGGATCTCAGTCATGTCCTTTGGCACCTCAGGCATTTCTGGGTGCCCCCATGTGGGCTAATTTGGACCTGGTCTCCCAGATCTCAAATAGGTGGCCCCTGGGCTTTCTTTGAGGAGGGTAGTTTACAGAGTAGGTTGTGGGAGACTTTGGGCCTTGGTTGTACTGTCTCAGCAAGGCGATGACCTGCTTGTTGCTTCAGACGTGTTGAAGTATTTCTGAAAGGTGTCAGTTGAAGGGAGAGCAGTTTTTGAGTGGAGTGTTCCTTAGAGCACTTGTCAGTCATATCCCAGGACCACATCCAGATCCCTTGTTCTGGGCTGTACCGTGGGGGATGACAACATTGTAATAAACAGTGAAGTAAATAGATCCCCAGGATAAAAGTGGGGGAGGGAGCAGTCGGTGTCAGGTCATGTAGATATTGGAGCTTGGAACATGAGTGTTTCCAAGTGTGCTTAGGGGTCAGTGGATGACAGGATTTATTTTCCATACATAGGAAGATGCTAAGTGCTCAGGAACCAAATATTTCATTGGAAAAGGTGACAGAATATGGCTGGGGAAATCTTCCTTAAGGACCAAAAAGGCTGGAGGTTTAGAGGCATAAGCAAAAGAGAAGCTAGGCAATGTAGGAAGTCCATGCCAGATAGCGATAGGAAAAAAAGAAGACCCTCTGGGCACTGTACTGCTTGGGAATGAGTCCCAGCCACTCTCATAAACCTTCATGAAGGACCAGATTTGCACAGCGAGGGCTCCTGGCCAGTTCCTGAAGGGCTCTGACCTGGTTGGGTTAAGAGGAGTTGGTCCGAGAGGATCAGAACGAAGTGAAGGAGGAGAGAAAGGCAAAAAGAAACGAAGACCCTCAAGCTCAAAGCGAGGTGAGATTTGGTAGAAGAACTCATTGGTCAGTGTCTGGGTCAGCTTCCAACTCCTGCTGCATGTTCCTGGCTGGCTCACCGCTGATGTTGTGAGGTGGATGGGTCTAGGTGCTTTTCTTAATTCCAAGAGGGAGTTGAAGGATAGGTGCAGATCCAGGTCAGCAGAGAAGCAAGATTTATTTACATGGTGAGGGCAAGTGTGTACTCAAGAGAGAAAGCAAGCAAGCTTTCAGGGCAGCAGCTCAGCAGGCTTTGGGGCCATCCCTTTGTGTGTGCTGAGAGGCGTACAGGGTGGTGTTTGGGAGGAGACTTATTGAATATTCAAAGAAGGTGGAGTTCAGGGCTGGACAGAGTGCCACCCATTTCCTTGTGCTTTTTTGGAAATCTTTGAAGTGTAATACATTGGATGCATCATGGGTGGGGGAGTACCAGTCATGGAAATTTTATTATAATGACATTGTAATGAGCTGAAGGTCATCCCAGGGATGCACTTGCAGCCATAATGGATATTTTTAGTTGGCACTAGTTCTAAGTGGCGGAACGGTGGAAGTTGCAGTTTTCCACTACACGGAAGGAGGGTGATTGGTGGTGCATGGAAGCAGGGGCTTGGGCAGCGCAGGGGAGGGAGTGGAGGGCTTGGGTGGTACACAGAAGAAGAGTTTGAGCAGTGCAGGCAGGGCTGCAGGGCCGTGTGGCTTAACTCCTCTCTTCTGTGCTTGCTGCCTCCTTCAATATGAACTCATTGTTTTGATTTGCTAAGTTAATTCGCATTTCCCTAATGATTAGTGGTGTTGAGCATCTGTTCCCGTACTCGTCTATTTGTGTATCTTACAGGAATATCTACTGAAGTCCTTTGTGCATTTTTAGATTGGGTTGTGTTTGTTGTTCAAGGTTCCATTTTTTTTTTTTTTCTTTTTGACAGAGTTTTGACAGAGAGAAGGGTCTTCCTTCTGTTGGTTCACCCCCCCCCCCAAATGGTTGCCACAGCTGGTGCGCTGCGCTGATCCAAAGCCAGGAGCCAGGTGCTTCCTCCTGGTCTCCCACACGGGTGCAGGGCCCAAATACCTGGCCCATCCTCCACTGCCTTCCCAGGCCACAGCAGAGAGCTGGACTGGAAGAGGAGCAACCGGGACAGAATCCGGTGCCCCAACCGGGACTAGAACCCCGGGGTGCCAGCACCACAGGCAGAGGATTAGCCTGGTGAGCCTTGGCGCCAGCCAAGGTTCCATTGTTTCTTAACTCAGGGTAGATGAAATTTATCTTAGGCATGAAAGAGGAAGGGTTTGCTTTGAAATGTCTTGGATCTGTTGTTTACATACATGTAATGTAGAAAGATTTGTACAAAATTCATGTATATATTGTAACTTTGGAAGCATGTATTTTTCTTCCCTATTTTTGATTTTTATTTACCCAGTAGTATAAAACCACCACCAAAAATGTTTCTCCCCCTGTTTAAAAGACTGTAAAAATAATAACTAAGTTAATAGTTTCTCTAAAGGAGCAGTTTTCCTGCAATTACCACTTTTGGACCCAGGCTTGGGGCTTGCAGATTCCCTAGAAGCCTGACCTGAGATCTTTGGAGCCCAGCAGCTGCCCCCACCTGCCCCAGGCAATGCCTGGTAGAACTGAGTTGGCTCCCCTGCAGAGCCTGTTGGTGTGTGGAGCCTGCCAAGGGGTCTGGGAGCAGATCTCTAAGACACCATGACAGCAGCCTGAGGCTCTTCCCTCCCTGTGGGCAGAGTCAAGTCAGAGAACAGGCTCCCTGTGTTTACCTGGTGCCTGCTCCACTTCGTGAGACCAGGGGCAGCCTCCCTTCTCCTTCCAGGTTTTCATTTTGGGTACCAAAGGCACTCTGGGTCTCCTTCAGTGTGTTTGTTATATCCATGAGAAAAGGCATTCTGATCCAAAGCGTCGCATTCATGATCTAAATCAGTGACAGCAAACTAGCCTAGGAGTGGTGTGTGTGTTTCCAAGTGCACCCTGCTTGTCTCCATGGTGACAGCCAGTGCCGGTGCTGGTTGCTTTTGTTGACAGTGATAGAGTTACTTGGCAATCTCAACTCTCCTGCTGAAGTGAACACTGGTGAGGAGAAAGGGGCTTGTGTATGATTTTTATGTTAAAACGTGGTGATGAAGAGATAGACAACTTCAGTGTCCTGGTTTGAGTGCCGGCCCCACATCCTCTGCCAGCCAGCTGGGCTCAGCAATGTCTGCTTCCGCAGCTGCTCACTGGACACCACCCCAGTCACCAGGTGTAAAAAGTGAAAACAGCATGCGTCTTCAGTCTTGACGGTGTGGACTGCTATTTACAGTTGTTATGTCCTTGTTTTTTACTATGAACAAGAAACTTTTTTTTTTAAAGAGTTTCAGCTCCATCCAGTTTCCTTTTTTTAAAAAAAGGTATTTTTTTTTTTAAGTTACAGGGCGAGGGTGGGTAGTGGCGTGGAGGGGTACCTATTTTCTTCCCCGGGTTAATTCCCCAAAGGGTTGCAGTGGCCAGGGCAGGGCCACGTGGAAGCTAAGAGCCAGGCTTTTTCCAGGTCTCTAACATGGGTGCAGAGGCCCAAAGACTTGGACCATCTTCTGCTCTTTCCCAGGTGTAGTAGCAGGAAGCTTGGCTAGAAGTGGAACAGCCGAGCGTGGACCTGGCACCCACACTGCCATTGCAGTCAGAGTCTTAACCTGCTATGCCACAATGCTGGCCCCAAGAAGAAACTTGAAAGAAGAGCTTTTCACATTGTTTAGTTATTGCTTTCTGCTCTTATTTCCTTGTTCCATAAAAAGAAATGGTGGGAAAGTTTAAATTCAAGCACTTACATGGTGAGGCTGCATGCTTCTCGGTGATGCTGGTGAGAGGATGCCCAGAGCACAGATGAGGGCAGACGTGCTGCCCAGACGTGCACACGCATCCGTGCAGGTGTCACTCACTCCCGGAATTTCAGAGTTTTGCTTACCATCTCTGTTATTTTTGATCATTTTGATGTCTGAAGCAGCCTGGCAACAATAACAGAATGCTTGGGAAATTCTCAAGTGTTCCTGGCATGTTCTGGGTAACCCTCCCCAGGAACAGGAAACATCTGAGGTTTCTCTAAGTGAAAACCCTGTATTCCACATTGCCTTTGTAATTTTGAGCGCATGATTGTTGTTAACCAGTACCGTCAGAACTTAATGTCATGTTTTTGTTTTGGGTTCCTGCATTGTAAATCAAATATTTATAGCATTCTCTTAAAAAGAGAAACCAAAGGAAGATCTCTCTGAAAAAAATATTTTAATAAAGTGCACCTTTATTTCAGTATCCTGAATAGTGAGAATGGAGACGTTTTCAGTAATGAAGAGCATGAATATGCATCCAAGAAAAGGAAAAAGGACCATTTTAGAAATGATGCAAATTCTCAAAGTAAGATGATTTCATTAACAACTTTTGACATTTTCCTTAAACAGATTGATGTTCTGAGTTGTTTTGGCAGGGCTGACTGATAAAGGTAAGGGGAGGTAGGTGTGTCAGTGGCAGCTCTGAGTCCATGTGGCCACTGATGTGTGACTGCAGCCCACTTGCCGAAGTTGGAAGGTGTGCAAATGGCCCCATTATGGCCGTGAGTTCAGTTCATTCCTGAGCAGTAAGGCAAAATCTAGCAGTCTTGATGTGTATAGGGTCACTGGATATTGGGAGCAGTGTGGTTGGAGCAGGGATTGGAGGCACTGCATTTAATGTGGGATGGAGGAGCCAGGAAGGCAGAGGTCCTCCATCACCACACAGCTATGCATCATCACAACTGTCTGCTTTACACACTGCCTGAGGTCCTTGGGAGTGTGACCACACGCACTGTCTCACATCAGCACAACTACCACTGTGCTAGTACACAGCCTGAAGTCCACACTTCTTCACATCACTGGGACTGTCACCACACTGCCTGCACATCCCTGGGACTGTCACTACACTAGCTCACGCATTGCCTCATATCACTGTGTCATACATACAGCCTGACATCCCAGGAACTGTTACCACCCTGCCTCATATCACACAGCTGCCACCACACTGGCTCACATTACTGTGACTGTCACCTCATTGTCTCATATCGTGATTGTCACTGCACTTCCTCACATCCCTGGGACTGTCGCCACACTGCCTCACGCATCGCCTCACATTGCTGCAGCTGTCATTGCACACCGCCTGACATCACTGTGACTGCCTCCTGCACAGCCTCACATCACTGGTAATGTCACCACATTGCCTCCCATCACTCTAACTCACCATACTGCCACATGCACTGCCTCACATCACTTGACCCTTTGGAACTTGAGTTATATGAGAATTGTGTTTCTAGGGTGAAAGAAGAATAGAACTCTTCTTAAGGTACATAATAACTTATGAATAATTTAATTGCATTTGTATAAAAATATAATGTTTCTATTTGACTACAGTCATTATTGACACCAATTTTCTTCTCAGGTGCTAGATCTTGATGCTCCTTTAAATTATTTTCCACATAAGAGTGCATCAGTACTTTTGAAAATAATGCCAGCAAACTAAGCAATACCATTTACATTTACTGAGTAAAACCACCTACTAATATAGTCAGTCATAAGACTTTGACAGTTATTGAAATTTTTTAAATCCTCATTTTGAAGTGATTTGCCAGATATAAAAAAGTTAATTTTTATTCTAGGTTTTTATCGTGAAAAATGGATCTATGTCCATAAAGAAAGCACAAAAGAAGTAAGTACTGTGTCACAGCATACATCTTCTGTCGTTTCTGATGAGTATGTAACATCACATTAAGTAAATTCCTCAGCAGTGTCAAATCTGTGCTCCCTTTCCAACTGTTGAATGCATACCAGAACTTTTAAAGCACATTATATGGGGAGGGGTAGTGGTTTATGTGTAATGCGTACATGTGTCAGTGTGTGGTATGTGTGGTTCATGTGTGTGTGATTGTATTCAGCATATGGTGGGTGAACAGGGTGCATTCCGTGTGGGGTATGTGAGTGCAGTGATCGTGATGTACTGGCTGTGCATGTATGTTGGGGGTGTGCTTATGTGGTGTGATGGGTGTGTGTTGAATGTATGTGTTTGTATGTCAGGTACAAGTATGTGTATAGTATGTCAAGTACAAGTGTGTATAGGGTGTGTTTAGAGTGTTCATGGGGCTGTGCAGTGTGTAGTGTGTGTAGGGTGAGGGTTGGGTGTACAGTGTGGGAGTGTGGAGTGTGTGTGTGCTATGTGTCACATGACTGGGGTGTGTCAAGTGTGAGGGGTGTGCAGTATGGGAAGTGGTAGTGTGTGTCAAGTGTGTGAACTTGGTATATGTGAGTCAGGTGTGAATGTGGGGTATAGGGTAGGTATAGTGTGTTGGGTGTGAGTGTGGGATATGTGGTGTGTAGTGTGTCTGGTATGTGTGATGTGTCTGTGAAGGGGTATATGAATGTGTGCTGGATATCTGTGTGGGGTATGTATATAATGTGTACCAGGTATTGGGTGTGTGTGTTGGGTGTGTTTGTGCCTTGAGTGTGTCTTGGTATGGGTTGTATAGCATCAGGTGTGTGTAGTATGTTTTGGTGTGAATACGGGATATAGTATTGGGTGAGTGTGAGGTGTGAGGAGTGTGTAGCATGTTGGGCATGGGACGCTTGTCTTGGGTGTGTGGTGTGTGTAGGGTATGACAGGTGTGAGAATGTGAGGTGTGTGTCAGGCTTGAATGTGCAGTGTGTATGTCAGATTGTATTGGATGTGAGTGTGAGGTGTGTGTCAGGTGTGAGGTGTGTTGGGTATATGTGGGATGTGCATTCATGGGTGTGTGTGTCAGGTGTCTGATGTGTGGGTATGAGTATGTGGTGAATATATGTGTTGGGTATAGTGTGCAGGCTGTGAGTGTGACATGTTAGAGATCTGTAGTGTGCAAAGGGTGTGGGGTTTTGGTGTGTGTGGTATGAGCATGTAGGGTGTGTGTTGGGTGTGATTCTGAGTGCGAATTGTGTTGAGTGTGGCGAGTTTCTGTGGTGCGCAGGGTGTGAGCGTGTGGGAAGTGCATTCACATGTGTGCAGCACCTGGTCCTGTGGCCATGAGTCCCTTCTTGTGGAGCCCCCAGAGCTCGCTTCCGGGTGAGGGTGCCTGGTCCTCCCTCTGCAGGGAGCCTGCTGTGCAGTTTGAACTCTGCCTGTCTCTTGCCGAGCTGGCTAACTTTTTTATGATCCGTGAAGCAAACTAGTTTATTTCTGCTGCTTTCTGCTCGCCCGTATTGGGCAAGCTTGGTCCCTTTCACAGTCCTGGAAACTCTGCGTTGGCTTTATCCTGTGGGAGCAGGTGTCCGTCACGTTGCGTCATGCTAGGGAAAGCCAAGCTATTCTGAAACTAGCTCTCCATCCTAGCAAGTCTGCTTGGTGATGGTCACTTCTAACCTGCGGGGGAAGGTTGTCTGACAGGCTAACCTCGTTTGTACCACAAAGCTGAGTGCCAAGACATTCTGTGACGTGTGTCCATGCCTGACCACAGGACAGAGTCCCCACTGGTGCAGCAGCTGAGGCAGGGATGTTCCATGAGTCCTGGGAACAGGGATCTGACCAGGAGCCCACAGGTCTGGAGGTCAGGGTGCAGCTCCGCTTCTCTCACCTGCTGTGCCCACACGGCTGCCCCATGGGCCCCCACGGACATGGTGTGGTGTCCCGGTTCTGGGCCCCTGCAGGGGCAGACTGCTCGCTGGGATCCACTCTGTGAGGAGGCTGCCTCCTCCGGGTCTGTGCACCCTCGGCCATGGTTCTGTGTTCTTGGGAGGACATGGAGTAAACACGTGTGCTGTCATATGTGGATGCGTTTCACGGACACGCACATGGTAGGACTGCTGTTGACTACTACAGTACACCTGTGACTGAGGCTGAGGATGGCCTCGTCTCGCCCCCGCGTCCCTGCTGACGAATTCTGGGATGAGCTGTTGCCCGTGTCCCAGCCGTGCAGAGATCTGAGGATCACGTTTTTCCCAGTTCATGCTGTCGCAACTCTGAACTGAAAATCTCTGCCTTTAGTATTTCAGATAGAGAAGTTGCAGTGTAGAGTGACTCCTAAGCCTAACATGCAAATCTGTAGAAAAGGAAAATCCCAGACCAGAAGAGCACTTTGTAGTACTAAAGAGTGACATCACACTTGCTTTTTCTATTCTTGGGGCTGATTTTCGCTTCTTTGGGTTTTTGGTGCTCAGCACCCGTGGTGCCAGCCTTGCATGGCCGTGCCTTCCACGTGGCTGCTGGCCACCCAGGGGCCTCTCCAAGAATCCTGGTGTCCACACACGCTCCCAGCACCCACACCTTACACTAGGGCTGTGCAGGTCATCTGTCTTAGCAGAGGATGTCACCAGGTTTTTATGGTCTTAGGCTTAATGGAGTCTGCCTCAGTCTGTCTCCAGCAAAATAAACCAACAATGTTTAATAAATGTTTGCTGTGTTATTGTCTCATCAGTGGTCTGAAAAAGTCAATTGAGGTATCACATCTTGCTTATGCATAAGTAGCTTAAATTTAGCACTGCTATGATTTTACTCTCCTCTAAACCTAGGGTAAATCTTCAGAATAAAAACAAATGTCCCTTGCCAGTTTGTTGAAACACATGTGTGCATTTTAGTTGCCATTGCCTGTTGGCTTGTTCGGACAGTCGACTGACCTAGCTCCCCTGTGCTGCTTCCCAGAGGCACGGCTACTGCACCCTGGGAGAAGCCTTCAACCGGCTGGACTTCTCGAGCGCCATCCAGGACACCCGGAGGTTCAACTACGTGGTGAAGGTAAGTGTTCCTCACAGGAACTATGCTTTGAAGTTTATATATGTGAGGGTTTCAGATGCCTTTGGTAACTTCACAGAGCTGTGCTGTTTGCTGTGTTGGACAAAAACTGGAGTGGGTTCAGGAGGAACAGTGGGAACTGAAGATCCTGATGTTGGTGCCCGGAGACTTGGTTGGTTCCATGGGGCTGACGCGGCCAGAGGCCCTCTCACGGTGCCAGGGAGCGGGGTCGCACGTGAGCTTGATTCCGCCTGCATTCTCCACTCAGCGTTGTTCACAAAAAGAGCCTTGTTTCATAGAGGAAGAACTAATAGACAAAAAGGATTTTATACAAAAGGCAGCAACAGAAAGGTCTTCCATCCACTGGTTCAGTCCTCAAATGGCCACAATGGCTGGAACTGAGCCGATCAGGAGCCAAAAGTTCTTCCAGGTCTCCCACAGGGTGTAGGGACCCAAACACTTGGGCCATCTTCCACTGCTTTCCTAGGCCAGAGCAGAGAGTTGGATCAGAAGAGGAGCAGCCAGGACATGAATTGGTGCCCATATGGGATACTGGTGCCACAGGCTGAGGCTTAGCCTATTACACCACAATGCTGACCCCTTAAGACAGCTTTTTATTTAGAAGTTTTACTGCATTAATGATAGTTACCTGAAATTTTTATCATGGGCTGCATTTGAGAGGTTGCATGCTTGAGCCTGTTGGCATTTGTCATTTGCTGTGTTTGTCTGGAGGCTGATTACTGTGCAGCTCGCTCTCCTTTTGTTGGAGGTGAAGTGTGAGTTAGGGTGTGTGGGATCATCAGTTCTGGGCTTCAGTGTGGCTGTGAGACCTTGGGAAAGTTTCTCCCACAACTTCTTTTTTTTTTTTTTTTTTTCTTTTTTGACAGGCAGAGTGGATAGTGAGAGAGAGACAGAGAGAAAGGTCTTCCTTTGTCATTGGTTCACCCTTCAATGGCCGCCGCGGCCGGCGCGCTGCGGCCGGCACACCGCGCTGATCTGATGGCAGGAGCCAGGTGCTTCTCCTGGTCTCCCATGGGGTGCAGGGCCCAAGCACTTAGGCCATCCTCCACTGTACTCCCTGGCCACAGCAGAGAGCTGGCCTGGAAGAGGGGCAACCGGGACAGAATCCGGTGCCCCAACCGGGACTAGAACCCTGTGTGCCGGCGCCGCAAGGCAGAGGATTAGCCTAGTGAGCCGCGGCACCAGCCTACTCCCACAACTTCTTAAAGTGTTCCTGGGAGGCAAACAAAAGGGGTGAGTGAAGGGAAACCCCAGGGCGTTGATCCCCTCAGTTTTTAGTCCCAGGCAGAATATTCCAGGGCACGGCCATGGCCCCTGATGGATGCCCAGCTGCCATGCACGTGTCTAGGCTGTTCCCTCCTGGGTTCTCGGGTGATGGCTCCACCCTGATGAGCCGTACCGCCCCTCACATGCCTGTTGCAGGTGGGGAGACCGAGGCTTGTCTCAGCTGTGGAAACGTTCAGGAATCAGGTCAGCAGAGAGGCCTGACAGGGAGCGTTTCTACATGCAGCCCTGCTGAAGTGGGTTTAGAAGCAGTCATTGGCCACTGTGGGGAGAAGATGTGGCTTGGCATCTCAGGGTTAACCGGGGGAAGGTTGAGTGCCCCATGTTGTGCAGGGGCCCTTTGCAGGCCAGGGCTGGGTCTCTTGTCCATTCTGTCCTGTGAACCCCTTGGTGATTTTACTGTGTCCACGTATCATACGCTGCTGTCCTTTATCAGGTAACTTTTCTTCAGGTTCACCTACTTAGCTTGATCCTACAGATTATACCTGTCCATGTGAGATGAATACCTAACCGGGATCCAGAAGTTGTGCTGTGCACCTGAGTCCCTGCTTGCAGCATGGGAAGCTCTGTCCCTCGGGACCACCTTCCGGTGGTGGGAGGGGGAGCTGGTGAGTTTAGGAGGATGCTGGGGACTGCTGGCTTCAGAGCCTTTCTGCCCACGTCCTGCCGAGTTTTCCCAAATTGATGTGATCACGCTGCCTTCTGCTGAAAACCAGACCAAACCCTCCTGCCATGACCTCCATGATACAGCTGGTACTTCCCCTGGGCCTGGCCTCTGGGACATTGCCCGCTCCTCCACCGTTGCTCCCGGGGCCCCCAAGTTGTCTTCTGCTCTCAGCTCTGCACTCCACACACTGCCGTGTCTCCAGGGGGCCATGTGGCTCTTTGAGCCAGCCACACTTGGTGTGGGACTTGGTTATTTCTTCACAACACGCCTGAGAAGCTTTGTTACTGGAAGAGAGTGTCAGATCCAGTGTAGTGTAGTTCTGATCCTGGAAGCAGGTGATTCTCAGCTGCTGACCCATCTTCGAGCACTCTGCCCATTTGGCCTGTGGATAAGTCATGTCCAGCACCTTCTGTGTTGAGCACTGGTATGCCATGCCTCTGGAGTCCTGTGTCGGGTTCCCTGTAGCATTAGCATCTCTTGGCACATGTGCCAGTGAGGCCAGCTAAACTCACCAGGCATGGTGTCTAGCCAGATGATCACAGTGATCTGGCTGGGGCCTGAGTGGCCGGGGCCCGACCCTCTACCCTCCAGACTGTGCTGCCGACCACCTCACGTGAGGAGCCCAGGGGAGCAGGGATGTGGTCTGCTCTCAGGTGAGCCCATCAGAGTGGGTGGCTCTGTCTACACAGCTGCCTCCTTTTCCGGCAGCACAGGTGGGTGAGCTGTGTCCATCTGTTAGGCTGTGGGCTAGTGTGGCTGCATCTTTTATTTAAAGATTTATTTATTTATTTGAAAGGCAGAGTTACAAAGAGGCAGAGGCAGAGAGAAGTCTTCCATTCGCTGGTTCACTCTCCAGGTGGCCGCAATGGTCATAGCTGCGCCAATCCGGAGCCAGGAGCTTCTTCTGGCTTTCCAGCGTGGGTGCAGGGGCCCAAGTACTTGGGCCATCTTCTTCTGCTTTCTCAGGCCACAGCAGAGAGCTGGATTGGAAGTGGAGCAGCCAGGACTCGAACCAGTGCCCATATGGGATGCTGGCTCTGCAGGCAGTGGCTTTACCCACTAAGCCACAGTGCCAGCCCCAGTGGCTGCATCTTTATTTAGCCCTTTGTGGTCTTTTCCTGTAGCACTGAGAGCAGCCAGCCGCACCCCACTTGGGCAGCTCTGACCACAGGTTGCCCACTGGGGGCTGGGGAACACAGCTGCAGAAGCAGCCCAGGTGTGGTGCGGACATTCTGAGAACTGCTCTGTGTGACAGCTGACCTCTTAGGTGTGTTCACTGTGTGGTGTTTGCTGAGATGAGTGCATCTGGAGTCCGCACTGTAGCCCTGAGGTGCCCTACTCTGTCCCCTCCCCTCAGGGCGGCACAGCACTGCTTTCCTAGCTTGGCCTTCGTGGAGGTGCGATCGTGTTGTGAAGCTCTTGGAGCCGACTGTCGGCTGCTGCGTTGGTCATCTTTGAGGATGGTTCAGGCAAAGCGTTAGCGGGTGTGCAGACCCGTTGCCCTAGTGGGAGGAGAGCAAGGACAGGGCCCACATGCTCCATCCTGACGAGCGTCACCCCTGCTCTGTGGCCTCTCTGATGGGCACTGGGGCTGTCATAGGCACAGCAGGAGCGGCCACGCAGGACTGGTCACACTGCTAATCAAGCCTTTCCTGCTTTGCTGAACCGCATCTCAAGGGAAAATCAAATGCTAACTTCGCATCCCATGCACTTGGCAAATAGTAGGTATTTGTATTCCTAGGCTGAATGAGTGAACAAACTATGTTCACATGGATTTTTTTCAATTATTTTTACCACTGTTGGGTATCTTCCATAAATTCACACAGACTCAAATGACCCCCCAAGTCCCAGCAGTAGCGTGAGCAGTGGCTGGATGCCCTGGGTGCTTGGCTCTGGCTGGGTACAGGTGCCACCTCTCTTCAAGAAAGCTTGGCTTCTTGGGTTTGGCGCTGTAGTGCAGTGGGTTAAAGCCCTGGCCTGTAGTGCTGGCATCCCATGTGGGTGCCAGTTCGAGTCCTGGCTGCTCCTCTTCTAATCCAGCTCCCTGCTGATGGCCTGGGAAAGCAGTAGAAGATGGTTCAAGTGCTTGGGCCCCCGTACCCATGTGGGAGACCTGGAAGAAGCTCCTGCCTCCTGATTGGCCAGCTCCAGTCATTGTGACCATTTAGGGAGTGAACTAGCGAATGGGAGACCTCTCTCTCCCTCTCTCCCTCTCTCCCTCTCTCCTCTCTCTCCTCTCTCTCTCTCCTCTCTCTCCTCTCTCTCCTCTCTCCCCTCTCCCCTCTCCCTCTCTCCTCTCTCCTCTCTCCTCTCCTCTCTCTCCTCTCTGTCTCTCTTTACCTCTCTAACTCTTTCAAATAAATAAATCTTTAAAAAAAAAACCAGTTTGTACAGAAAACACGTCTTTATGTTTCAGTCTTGCATGTTGAGTGTGGATTCAGGGATGGACTGTAGGGCCCGTCATTAGGTCCGGGTGTTCCTCCTTAAGAGTGGCTTGGCCTCCCTCACATGCCTCTGGTCTGTTTCTGACTTCAGTCTGTGGCGCAGGTGCCACGTGGCCTCTGAATGGGAGAATGGGCTGGGGGCGGCATCTCAGAAGACCACGGGAGCAGCCACGTGTGAGTGGGACGGACGTGGGGCTCAGGAGCCTGCCCGCTGCCTCTGCCCTCACTTCTGTGCTGGGAGTGGAATAGAGCTCATGTTGTCTGTCTCCTGTCTTCCCTCAGGAGTAAGCGATTTTGTATTTTCTGGTCTGTTTCTCTCGTGCCCTCAGCCCGTGGGAAGATGCCTTCTTGGGCAGTTTGGGGAATTCAGGGTGGAGAAGGGGGTGTGTCACGCAGGAGATCCCTCCTGACATCCCCTGGGCTGCACTTCCGGCCTCACCACGTCCACCTCTACTGCAGGGCACTGAGGCAGCCTGGCTGTCGAGCCCTGGTGTGAGCTGCTGTAAGCAGGCACCTGCCCAGCTGGTGGTGCCAGCAGGGGGTTCCAAGAGCGCTCGGCTAAGCAGAGAAGCCCTGGGACAGGCGTGAGGCCTGAGTGGTTCTCTGTGAGCTCAGTGCCATCTGCTCCGTGTGTCTGGAGGGCTTGCTGTAAGCAGCCTGGTGTTACCTGGGGCTGTTGCAGGAGAGTGCTGGAACTTCCTCCTGCTGGAGGGTGGAAAAGAATGGGACTCTGATGTGTGCCAGGCTTAGCAGAGGCAGCTGAGGCACGGATGAGAGTGGGCCAGGCTTGGCGGTGCTCACACCTTGTTAGCAGAAGGCAGAGGCCACTGTGCTGAGCCCCTGCTCAGTGGGAGGAGCAAGACTGCGAGGACGAGGGCTGGCAGCAAAGGGCTGCCCAGGCCAAGATGTACTCTGAGAGATGGGCTGTGTGGCTGCTCGTGGGATCCACACGGGAGAAGTAACAATGGGGCAGGAGCCACTGAGACAGCGGCCTGGAGCCGCCCTGGCCCGGCTCTGACCTCCTACAGGAAGGCTGCCATGCCCAGGGGAGTCAGCTGTAGCCCTGATGCTACCCTTGGGGCAGAGTGCAGAGCCTGCAGGCAGGAGGAGTGCCCAGACAGCTGTCGGGCAGCAGGCTGGGCACAGGAGCACAGGGCACGGTTGTACAGAGGGTCCCGGGGCCGAAGTGCTGTAAGGGAGAGGGAGGGCCCAGGATTCACAGAGTGATGGAGATGATGGCAGTGACACCAAGAACCGGCAGTGACACCAAGCTTGAAGGGTCAGAGGGTCACGGCATCCAGGACTGTGAGGGGGTGGGGCACAGGTACCACTGGGACGAATGTTCTAGAAAACTTCTCGTGGTATGAAATAGACTTGGGTCTGTGCCTACAGAGGGAGCCCTGCCCAGGGGGTCCTTTACCTCTGGAGGGGACCGAGTCTCTCCTGGGGAAAGCCACCAGGGTTGTCCAAGGGTGCTCCTGAGGTCATGACCAGCCCCCGTTCTGCTGCCAGGCCACAGCATGAGAACTTGGGGTGTTGTTCTCACGTGTTTCTGAAGAAGCTGACTTCCCCGTCTGGAGATGGCTGGAGAAACAGGCCCGAGGGCAGGACAGTGGTGACAGAGGAGGCCGCACCTGTGTGCCGAGCTAGTCTGCACGGTGCGGGGGGGGGGGGGGGGGGAGGAGCGCGGGGAGGGCTGCTTCACGTGACCCAGTGTGCTGGGCGTTGTGTTTGCAGCCACAGTGGTGACTGCAGGCAGAGTCGTGCATACCTTTGCTAAGTGTCAGCCCACAGAGAGAGAAACGGCATTTTTTAAAGCTACAAAAACAGGAGCCATGAATTAAGACCAACTGTGTGTATCAGTAAATGTGCATGTCAGTGGCTGCTGAAGGTTTTCAGATTGGATCAAGAAGCAAACCACCCCCACCACCACCCCCCGCGCTTGTGTGAGAGCACACCTGGGAGCCAGCGACTCACGCAGGCAGGGGGGCTGGTGTGCAGAAATGCAGGGCAGCAAAAGCGTTGGAGGAGGGGCAGTGTGGCTGCAGTGCCCAAGGTGCAGGTGTGCGTGTGCAGTGAACTCCGGGGTACTTCCCTCCCGTGACAGCCGACCTGGCCTTTTGAGCTCTGTTTCCTTGGTTTGTGGTCCTTGTTTTCTAGATAGGCTTCATTTTCTTGCCTGACCAAAGTGCTGCATTAAGTTTTAGTCTGGTTTTGCTTTTAAATTCCAAATGGAAGGGCATTTTAATTTTCTGGTTTCTGCTCCTCAGAGAACAGTGATTCTGGCCTAGTCCTGGACAGATGCCTGTCAGTGGCCAAGCATCCCTCAGCCTCCTCCTGGGTGCCCTGCACAAGGGAGGTTGGAAAACTAAAAAATGCATCTGAGGCTCCCCTGCAGCCAGGGACTTAGGCTGGTAACTCCACACCTGACAGGCATCCTTCTGCCCAGGTTAGCACTGAGGGTGAGCATCCTCTGCCGGCACCTCTTGTAGAAGTCTCCTCACTGATGTGCGATGCATTTTGCCATGGATTCTGTGTTGCTCAGCTCTTCCACTCTTGCCTTTCAGCTGCTGGAGCTCATTGCAAAATCCCAGCTAACGTCATTGAGTGGTGTGGCACAAAAGAACTACTTCAACATTTTGGATAAAATTGTTCAAAAGGGTAAGATGACCACTGGTATTTTTAATCTAAATCCTAACTAGAACTGTGTGTGCCTGCCGTGCCCCAGGGGCATTCCGTGTGCTGGCTGGCTGGCTGGCTGGCTGGTCACAGCTGTTAAAGTTGCTCTTGAGATTGAGCCATGAGTGTGATGGGAAGGTGCCTGCTCGCAGAGCCAGGGAGACTGCTCCATGTTCACTGCCAGCCACTCAGACCATGCAGCTCTGAGTCTCCATGGTCAGCAAGGTTGTGACTTAGCATTTAGGCATCCAATAAGCCAGCAATTTTCCTTTTAAGTTAACAAGCTTGCTTGATTAATTAGTGGTTGTTAGTACATTGAACTTTCAGATTCCACACCACATGTCCACAATCATTATTAATCCTCTTTATGATAAATGCAAAATGAACTATAAACCATTTAATGGCAAAATTATAGACTCCACTATCAGACATACTGGTGATATCTTAAAAGGGACATCACTTGTGGGTCGCACTGAAGTGTGATCCTGGTTTCCCACTGTTCGCAGCCCTTGGGCAGCAGCTGGCACACTCACCTTGTGGTGTGGCCCACCAGCCTCCCTCCCCAGAGCAGTTTCTCTTCCCAGACGGAATCCGGGTTCCATTGAATGGCAACTCCCCTGTCCCCCTCGCCCGAGCCCTGGCCTTGCTCTGCTTCCTGTGTGTGGATTCGGTGCCTCTGGGCCCCTGTGACTGGTGCGGTTCACAGAGGGTGATGTTCTTGGGGTCCCTGACATTGGAGCAGCACCAGAGCTCCTGACCTTTGTGAGGCTGAGTAACGTCCCATTGTAGATGGGCCACGTGGTGCTGTCTCACGGGTATCTGGCTGCATGTTTGGGTGGCCACACTCACGGTTTGTGTAAGGAGCTGTGCTATCCCTGGCTCTGTTTTGTGCATCCAGTTCTCAGGGACCACCACAATCCTCGCCTCATCAAAAACCTCCTGCAGGACCTGAGCTCCACCCTCTGCGTTCTCATCAGAGGGGTTGGCAAGTCCGTCTTGGTGGGGAACATCAACATCTGGATTTGCCGGCTGGAGACCATTCTGTCCTGGCAGCAGCAGCTGCAGAACCTCCAGATGGCAAAGGTGAGGGTCTGTGCCTGCTGTGTAGACAAAGTCACCTCCAGATGACGAAGGTGAGGGTCTGTGCCTGCTGTGTAGACAAAGTCACCTCCAGATGAGGATGACGAAGGTGAGGGTTTCCTGAGCCAGAACTCACTGCACCCAGCTGTGTAGACAAAGTCATGATCCCTTCTAAGCAAACATGAACAACTGTTGCAGTCATTTCAAATGTATTTATTAAGTTGTAAAATATAGTAGGACCAAGAGATGGCATTCATGGCTCACAGGTGTATTGGGAAGGCAGCGAGGGTGGGAAGCGTTGACCAGGCTGATACTCAGGGTACTGAGGTGGCAAACGCTCATCTTCAGAGGACACTGCTTCAGGCTGAACAGGCACCCAGTCAGGGAAGGTCAAGCTGTCCAAGCAGCTGTCAGTCTAGGTGCTGCCTGGCTCCTCTTGCTGTCCTTTGCTGGGTGCCTGCAGCTCTTTGGGAAGAGTGAGCAAGGGAAAGAAAGTGCAGCTCCTATTGTTGGTATTGATCTTCTTTAATGCTAGAAATCATTTCAACAAGAAAAATGTTAGTAGAACCAACTGAAGTCTTTAAGTTGGCTTCTTGTTTATTTCTGTACTGAATCTCAGACGTCCACAAACACGAAATCCACAGGTGCTCAAGTCCTTGGTAACATGGCCTCCTTTGTACTGTGTGTTTATTTTTCAGTTTGATCTATGTGGGTGTCTGTTCTTGGACAACATAATTACACATATTCACGGGCACAGTGTGATGTGTGATTGGGCTAGAGAAGTGGCTTATCTGTCACCTCAGACGTTTCAAAAACCTTCTCCTGACTACTTCAGAGAGTCCACTGCTATGCTGTGAGTGTGGTGGCCCGTGCCTCCTGCCTGGGACTCTGTGTTGCCCGCGACCTCCCCTGTGCAGCCTCTGCTGACCACTGCTATGCTCCCAGCTTCTCACATATGTACTGGCCTCTGACCTGGCTCATGTCACATGATGTGATGCCCTCTAGATTTATCTGAGTCACTCAGTGACAGAATCTCAGCTTCTCTGTGGCTGGGTAGTGACCCATCCGGTGTGTGGCCTCAGTGGTGGACACAGGGTCTGGTAGTGACCCATCCTGTGTGTGGCCTAAGTGGTGGACACAGGGTCTGGTAGTGACCCATCCTGTAGTGGCCTCAGTGTTGGGTGTGGGGTCTAGGTAGTGACCCATCCTGTGTGTGGCCTCAGTGGTGGACACAGGGTCTAGGTAGTGACCCATCCTGTAGTGGCCTCAGTGGTGGACACAGGGTCTGGTAGTGACCCATCCTGTGTGTAGCCTCAGTGATGGGCACAGGATCTGGTAGTGACCCATCCTGTGTGTGGGCATGCTTCCCCGTCCACGCTCAGTGGTAGGCACAGGTGATGCATTGCTCACAGCAGTGACCTCGGGTTTTTACTCAGGCATGGGACTGTAGCATCCAGGACAGCTCTGCTTATAAGCTTTGTAAGGAGGTTAAACAATTTTATGCTAACAGTTTTGATAACTTAGGTAAAACACACATATTTCCTTAACCCCAATTCAGAAAACTGATATGGAATGAAAAGAAATTTTAAATAGTTCCATATGTGTTTAAGAAATTTAATTCATGGCTGGCGCCGTGGCTTAACAGGCTAATCCTCCGCCTTGCGGCGCTGGCACACTGGGTTCTAGTCCCGGTCGGGGTGCCGGATTCTATCCCGGTTGCCCCTCTTCCAGGCCAGCTCTCTGCTATGGCCCGGGAAGGCAGTGGAGGATAGCCCAAGTGCTTGGGCCCTGCACCTGCATGGGAGACTAGGAGAAGCACCTGGCTCCTGGCTTCGGATCAGTGAGATGCACCGGCTGCAGTGGCCATTGGAGGGTGAACCAACGGCAAAAAGGAAGACCTTTCTCTCTGTCTCTCTCTCACTATCCACTCTGCCTGTCAAAAAAAAAAAAAAGAAAGAAATTTAATTCATGTTTAAAGGTTTTACTCCAGAGATGTAACTAAAGGCCTAAATTGTTTCTCTGGTGAATAATTCTGAACATTTATAGATTTATTTGAAAGGCAGAGCTACAGACAGAGATGGAGAGACAGAGATGATCCATCTGCTGGTTCACTGCCCAAATGGCTGCCTAAGGCAGGACAGGGCCAGGCTGAAGCCAGGAGCTTCTTCTGGGTCTTGTACGTGGTGCAGGGCCCCACGTATCTGGGCCTTCTACTGCTTTCCCAGGCGCATTTGCTGAAGCTGGATGGGAAGTGGAGCAGCTGGGACTAGAACCAGAACCCATATGGCATGCTGGCACTGCAGGCAATGGTTTAACCTGCTACACCACAGTGCCGGCTGCTCTTCTAAACATTTAAAGAAACAGTTGGGCCAGCGCTGTGGCACAGTAAGTTAATCCTCTGCCTGCAGCACTGGCATCCCAGATGGGCACCGGTTCTAGTCCCGGCTGCTCCTCTTCCAATCCAGCTCTCTGCTATGGCATGGGAAAGCAGCAGAAGATGGCCCAAGTTCTTGGGCCCCTGCACCTGCTTGGGAGACCTGGAAGAAGCTCCTGGCTCCTGGCTTTGGATCAGCGCAGCTCTGGCCATTGTGGCCATTTGGGGAGTGAACCAACGGACGGAAGACCTTTCTGTCTCTCTCACTGTCCATAACTGTACCTCTCAAATAAAATAAAAAGTCTTTAAAAAAAAAAAAAAAAGAAAAAGTAGCACAATAATAGGCTCTTTGGGAGAGCAGACAAGGAGCCGTGCTTTCCAGCTGATATTCAGAGACCAGTCCAATCCAGATATCGGAACCTCATGAGCACAACAAAAGCGTTTACAGAACTGCAGTCCCGAAACTACATATGCAGCAAACCCCAGCCAGAGATAAGTGACAGTAGAATTCCCATCTTAAGATGTTTCTTTCTCTTCTCTGTGTTCTTGTGGCTCCTGCTTCCGGGGGAACACCTCAGGCGTGTAGTGTGGTGTTCTGGTAGTGAAGACGTCCTTCTGCTTCGCTTTGTCATGGAAAGTCCACATTTCCCCTTCATTTCTGAAGGCTAGCTTTGCTGGGTGTGGCATTGTTGTGACAGGTTTTTCCTTGGGGACACTGAAGTGGGGCTGCATTGGTGCCTTGGTGCTGTGTCGGTGCCAATTGCCCAGCTGTAGTCAGGGCTGGTGACGTCTGGTGAGGCAGGGTTGTAGGGAAGGGCCCGGTTTCTCAGAGCCGATTTTCCATTTGCTTCCCAGTAAGGAAGGTGGGGCTGTCCGGCTGCTACTGGGGCAGCAGCAAAACAGGGCTGCCCAGCTGTTTGCTGGGCTCCCTGCTGGATGAGCTGTCCAGGGTGCTGTCTGGCTTCTTCCCAGGCTATGGGAGGGGGAGCGTGTGCTCCTGGCTCACAGGGTAGGTTCTGCAGAACTGCTGGGAGCAGCTGCCCCACAGGTGGTGAGACTTGAAGATGGTTCCTATAGCAGGTGCCTGGGGCCAGGGAGGGGCCAGTGTGACAGGGGCAGCAAGGGCAGGGAGGGGGCGGTGAGGGCAGGGAGAGGACAGCATGGGTAGGAAGGAGGTGGGTACAGTGTGGGCAGAGAAGGGGCAGGTAAGGGGCAGCGTGGGTAGGGAGGAGGCAGTGTGGACTGGGAGGGGGCAGCCTGGGCAAGGAGCGGGCAGCGTGGGCAGGGATGGGGCAGCGTGCGCTGGGCTCGCTCTCCATGACAGTGTGGAGCTGTCCTAATCCAGCCGCTCAGGGCTGTCCAGTGGTGTGAGTGGGGCCTGCCAGGGGCCTGCTGCTCACCCTCCTCCCACTGAGCAAAGGCCCACATGGTCCAGGGCGCATCTCAGGAGAGGCAGGAGCAGATGCTGTGGGCTTAGTCCCCTGGTCACAAGGCCTCTCTGTGTGTCTGCTTGCTCTGCAGTGTCCAGCCCTGTGCTCTTTGCTGCCCAGCTCCCAGTGGGTGCTGCTGCCTGAGGATCCCAGAGACTCAGTCCCTGGGTACTGGCCTGGGGGCAGGGGCTGTGTTGTCTGCGTGGCACTAAGTTCGGGTCTAGGTCTGGAGAGCTCCCTTTCCCACTCCCAGGTGTGATGTGTGTCTGGCTGTGCTGTTGGGAGCTGGGGCACGATCTGACTTCTCTTGGTGTGATAAGACCAGGCACTGAGCATCTCACCTGGCTTCCCGGCTCTTACAGAGCTGGACTGGGTGTGAACAGCTGTTCAGCACTGGTGTCTCTTGGAGATGGGGGAGTTGCTCTTCCTCTTTCCTGCACACTTAGGAGAATGTGTGGGCGACTGACAGTAACTCACACAGTGCTAGGCACAGTGTTTGTCATGATGACAAGGAAGATAACCTGCATGTGCTCAGCAGAGACACATTCCCCCTGTGTTGTCAGCTCACGGTTAGTGGAACCCAGCGCTGTGTGTGCTGGAGGCACAGGCTGTGTGGCTGCAGTGGTGTGAATGATGCTGCTGCAAACTGTGCTGCCCTCACACTGCACCCTGGTTCCCCATAGAGGGAGAGGTGACTCCTAGTTATGACTCTGAAACACACACCAAAAATCCAGCAGTCAGCAGCACTGGGAGCAGAGGAAGTGCACCTGCCCCCCCCCCCCCCCCCAGGATATTCCCAGTAGCCCAGCAGCTCTGCCTGTGCATGCACAGTCGGTCATACCAAGAAGCAAGGACCTGCCACCAGGTCCCACTCAGCCCTCAGGGGGTGACCCTTGCCCACAGTGGGGTGTCCATGGGAAGGCAGCCTCCCTGGCCTGGCCAGGAAGTTCCAGGTGGGACTTGGCCATGTGCAGTCCTGGGAGAGAACTGTGGGTGAAGGACAGCCTGGGCCCCAAGAGAGACCTGTGCAGATCATGGAGGGGAGTCTTCGTCTCAGAACAGGGGTCCCTGTCGTTGGCTGACTGTTCACGCTCACTGGACAGATGGAGGAAGGGCACAGCGTGGTGAGGTCGGCCATTCTGCAGTGGAGCAGTGAGGACAGCACACAAGTACAGTCTCACGGCATCCTGGGTGCCCCCAGACCTGGCTTGGCCCTCTGGGTCTTGCTTCTTGCCCACTGTGCTCCCAAGACACCCTCATGAGCTGTGCCATGGTCTCTGCAGAGGAGGCAGTGGTTTGGGGCTGAGCTTGGGCATGCACCTTGGACCGTCTGAGCTGCTTGGGCATTTGGCCTTCCTGGGAACAGTGGAAACCAGAAAGAGCTCTTTCCAGGATTAGCTAACTCCACTGTGTGTAGACAGGCCGCCAGCCTGCTCTGAGCCTGGCTGGTGCCCACAGGCTGATGGCCACCTGCTCTTTTACTGTCAATTGGGCAGCAGGGCCAATAGCTTCCAGGGACCTGGGGGCAGGCAGCTCAGCCTCTGCAAGCTGAGTCTTTTTCCTTCTACAGTCTGAATTCTCAGACCCCAGAAGTAAGCGGAAGCTGAACACATTTCAGCAGCGCTGAGTTTCTAAGAACACCAGAACCTTCTGGTCCTGCTCCAAGTTCACCCGCTCTGACAGCTCAGCAAGACTGATTCTGTCCACCCATGGGCCCTGAGGGAGCACTGCATAGACACACACCACGTGCCCTTGTTCTCAAGCTCCTGGTTTCCTTTTAAAAAATTTTCTTCTAAAATTAATGAGTTTTTTTTAAGATTATTCATTAATTTGAAAGTCAGAGTTACACAGAGAGAGGAGGAGAGGCAGAGAGAGAGAGTCTTCATCCACTGGTTCACTCTCCAATTGGTCACAACAGCTAGAGCTGTGCCTATCAGGAGCCAAGTCTCCCTCGTGGGTGCAGGGGCCCAAGGACTTGAGCCATCTTCTGCTGCTTTCCCAGGCCATAGCAGAGAGCTGGATTGGAAGTGGAGTAGTCGGGACGCAAACCGGCGCCCCTATGGGATGCTGGCACTACAGGTGCAACTTTACCTGCTATGCCACAGCACTGGCCCCAACTTTTCTAATTTATTGATTGCTTGTTAGAAGTAAAAGTACAATTTACTAGGTTTAAAAGTGAAGTTTTTCCTAAGTTCTGCTACCTTGTGTTCTGTGTTGGGAACAGCTCCTGGCCACATGGCGGCCCAGGGTCTCAGTCACGACTGGCAGTGGTCAGTGTCCTGGTAGAGAATACAAAGGCTGCCTGGAGTCGAGAGGCAGCGTGTAGGTGGTGGTCAGCTGTGAGTGTGCACATGAGAGGGAGGCAAAAGAGAACTGAAAACAATGTGGGCTCTTTTGTGTTCCTAACCTGGTGCCTTAGTTTTAAGACTCGCTGTTTAAAAAGGCTCGTTTCCATCCTCAGAACAAGCATCAGCTCCTCTCTGCACCCAGGAACGCAGCACGGGGTTGAGGGGCTGGGGGCCAGGCACTGCCCTGTGTGCATGTGGATGCCAGTGCTGCACACACACGCTCTGTCTAGGACAGTGTCTTGCAGACACAGCCGCTGAGGGACATGGACAGCTTCTTCCTCTCTCCTGTAAGGCTTGGGTGGTCCTGGCAGGTTCCGTCTCCTGGTGCTGTCCCCATGGTTACCTCACTCAGTCAGCACTTCCTAGCCCACCTGCTCAGTGTGCACCTCAGGGAACACAAAAGCAGGATTGTTGGGGGTGAGTGTTCTGGTCAGGGCCCTGCAGATGCGCTGGGGATAGAAGTGCCCAGGTTGTAGCTACCACAGGAGGTCTGCTGTGAGCAGGCCGGAAGCGAGGGAGTTTCTGCTCTTAGGGCACCTGGGCTCCTGGAGGAAGGTGTGGAGATTCAGCTTGGGGCCTCTGCCTTCCACACGGGGTCACCAGGTGTCACGAGGGTGCACACCAGCAGTGCCTGGTCTGCCAGGTGCAGTATTGCACCTCCAGTCCTGCACATGCAGAGTATTTGCCCAGCGTGTGCAGGGGCCTTGCTGCTCCACAGCCCAGGACAGTGCCGATGGCAGAGACCGAGTGGTGGGGGGAACTCGGGGCAAAACGGCACTTTATGGCCTGCAAAAACCTCATGACATAGCCAAGATGTCACTGCTGCACGCAGTAACCCTAAGCTCAACCTCTCACCCCAACCCGTATGCCGTGTCTGCCGCACGGGGTCTCAGGCTTGTCTGGCGGACTCTGAGTGTGCTGACATGGGAGCAGGACTCATGCCCCCGTGCTTCCCCTAGGATGCACAGGAAGGACCCTGAGTGGCTGACACTGTTGAAGTCCTGAGGAAGTGTTCCTGGCAGGATACAGGAGGGGAGCAGAGAAAGACAGCTGGGATGGAGCCCTCGCAGCCTCCCCTGCGGCCCACACCATGACAAGTTAATCGCGCTAGGCAAGGGCAGGTCAGAAGTGTCCAGACAAGGCAGCAGAGCCAGCTGTCCCCACGGCTAGGGACAAGGCCTGGTGAAGCACAGACCACACTGGGACAGCCAGGACGTGGGCACCAGGGCTGCTTCCAGGGCCCCCAGCTCAGCCCCAGAGCAGGTGGACCCCAGCGTCGAGGCTGCAGCTCCCAGGGCCACTGTGCACCCTTCCCAGTAGTGGCCCCAGCACAGGCTCCTGTGGTCTCCAGGTCCACATCCAGGAAGAAACGGTCACTGCAGTGGCAAAGTCTAGGGTTCATCGTGTCCACAGCTTTGGGTCCCTCAAGGCTGTTCCAGGTGTGCCAGTGGGGAACCCACCTCCAGGTGTTCGGGGTAGACTTGGTGCCTGGGTGGCTGGAAGGGCCTCTGTTAGGGTAACCCTGGCCCTACCAGCCACCCAGGCTCCAGCTCCCGAGGTCGGTGAGTGTGGGACTGAGCGCCCTGCGGGAGTGAGGTGCTGCTGCGGCTTGGGCGTGCTTGCTCCTCCTGGCTGTGGCTCAGTCGCTGCCCCGTGCTGTGCTTTCAGCAAGTGGACACAGGGCTCACACTGGTGGACCTCCCTCTACACATGCTGAGCAACATCTTGTACCGCTTCTCGGACGGGTGGGACATCGTGACTCTGGGCCAGGTGACCCCCACGCTGCACGTGCTCAGTGAAGACAGGCAGCTGTGGAAGAAACTGTGCCAGTACCACTTTGCCGAGAAGCAGGTGAGTGCCACGCGGCAGGCCCCGTCCTCTGAGACGGTGACAGGCACGGAGTGCATAGATGTTACCGTGACCCGCTGTCAGCACCCCCTCGCAAGTCATGCCCTTCGTATGAGATTTGTACCAGTGTTTGTTTCCGTTCTACAAAGTAAAACCTGCTCACATGCTCCAGTCCGTGCCACGAATTACAGGTAAGAGAGTGTGGACTCCCCACCCCCACCACGGCAGCCACTGACCCTCGGCACGCTCCCTGGTGTGCACCTTTGTACCGCTTCCGTGGGTGCAGGAGGTGCAGAGCTGCCCATGTCCTTCAGCCGCCACCCGTCATCTGCCTGGGGTCCCCACCAATCACGCCGTCCCTGGCGCTGGGGATGCTGGGTGCCCCTTATGACCACTCTGAGCAGTGTCTTCAAGGCTCTGAGCTTCAGCGGGAAGCAGAGCCTCGTTTCCTTCCAAGGCTGCCTGACGTCCACTCTGTGGTCATGAGGCTGGGTTCCTGCTTTCCTGCCTGTGTGCACCTGTGGCTGTTGTGGCCCTTACTGGCTCACGCACAGGTGACAGGTCCTGGCTGTGGCTGCTGGGTCAGGTGGCAGCTCTGGGCTCAATCTTTTGAGGGACAAGCAGGGTTTTCAAAGGGGTGTGCTGCTTTGCATCCCCTATGGCAGGTGAGGTTCCAGCTGTCCACACCCCAAGCCCGGGCTGCTGAGATTCTCAGGCCACCCTGGTGGGTGTGTTCTTCCTTAGGATGAAGGCATTTTGAGTCCTTTGCCTGTTTTTAAACTGAGTTGTTCGTCTTTCTTCTGAGTTGCGAGTGCTCTCAGTTTGCGATGTGTGTAATGCAGACTCGATGCACTGTGGGTGTCCTTCCAGATCTGAACCCTGCGTCTCCAGCAGCTGCCTGGTGCCCCTCAGACACGGGCCTGCTGGTGTGATCTCTCCTTAGTGACCTCAGCCACTCGAGCTTGATGCAAGTAACGAAACGAGCCACAGCCCACCCGGCGTTGTAGGGACAGCTCGCCCTGATGTTCGATGCTGAGCTCGGAGCGTGTCTGGTTCTGAGCGGGATCTCTGTGTTCAGTTCTGTAGACACTTGATCCTCTCCGAGAAGGGCCACGTCGAGTGGAAGCTGATGTATTTTGCCCTGGAGAAGCACTACCCAACCAAGGAGCAGTACGGGGACACCCTGCACTTCTGCCGGCACTGCAGCATTCTCTTCTGGAAGGTACTCGCTGGAAGCGGCTTTTACCTGTGCAGCCACGCACTCACATTTGAAGTGTAAAGGCTTTTTCTTGAAAAAGAAAAATACTGTTTGTGATGACACAGGGCAGGGTCACAGGGTAAAACTATGGCTTTGAACCAGACCCACAGGGTGGCCTCATCCTGTGGGCATGTGTGGCTGTCCAGGACAGGGCTCTGGCCCCTGCCCCAGCCGGGGCATGAGAGTCAGGTTTTCCCTGCTTTCTCCACACCTGGCCTTCGCCTGCAACCCCGGTGCCTAGAGCCCGCCCTCTACATGGGCAGGCCTGCCAAGGTCTGCAGGTGGCCAGGAGTGGTCTAGGGCTTCCTGTCCGACACCCGCACTTGTCAGAGCAGTGGGCCCAGAGGAAGCCACTGGCATGGTAACCTGACAGGACAGTTGCTGCATGCCACCACGTCATTCCTCCAGCATGTCCATGTCCACAGAGTGAACAGGGAGCCCTCCCAGTCACCCTGCACTGTCCCAACCAGCCCCCACTGCTGCAGTACCCTTGAGTGTGTTCTCAGCGTTTGCCTGGAGCTTTCCCTGCTCAGGTGTCAGGAATGGGCGTGTCTGCCTCTGCTTGCGGTCTGCGGGGGACCCTGTGTGTGTGTATCTCGGCTGTCAGAGGGTCTCAGGCTCTAAACCGCTCCCACTGTCCTGTCAAATCACATCCTCATCGGTGCTTTTCACTGCTCTGAGCCGTGGCTGGCAGGGATGTGAAGGGCTGAGGTCCCCTGTGCCATTTCAGGGGTTTTGTCTCCAAGGTGAGTGGCCCCACAGCCAGCTGCAGATGGCTCCGTGCGTGGGCAGCTGGAGAGAGAGTGTTAAGAGACTGCTTGTTCTGTATGTTGGTGTACCTGCCCTCTTTGCAAAATTGAGATGTGCACAGGTGTGTGGGTGTGCTCTCAGGTGCGGGGACTTGTGTGTCATTGAGCACCCAGCCCCTCTGCGGAAGTGTCAGGCCCATGCTCGTGGGGCACTGTTCCTGGAGCAGACGGTTCCAGCTTTGCGAGTGATGGACTGAGACACCGTCTGTCTTCTGGCTCTGGGCTGTCAGGCAGAACTCGGGGCACTACCAGAGTTTCCTTTTTTGAACTGATTTTCTAGCTTCACAAAGGCATTTGTCTGCGGTGAGAATCAGACTGGGTCTCCTCTCTGAGGCCCTGGAGGGTGGTGGTCACCTCACAGCCGCTCAGTTCTGAGTGCAGGTGCGCAGGTGTGGAATAGTGCCACATTCCCCGATTGCTCCTGCTGGGATCACATTACCTCCTGTCCTGCTGCAGCTGTGCAGGCACAGAGCAGTCATGGAGTCACAGGCCTGGGGCTGTCTTGAGTGTGGCCACAGCAGGTCCCCAGGCCAGACAACTGTTGGTGTTCTGTAGCATCTCCCTGGCTGCTTGTGTTGACTGAGAAACTCAAGTAACATCAGACCTACTAACAAATGGGGAGGGAGCACTGTATTCTTCCCTGGCTCCAGACCGTCCACCAGCCAGGCCATGGCTATGTGCCTAGTAGGGCCTCTGCCAGACGGGGGCTGTGCCCTGGCTCAGAACGCAAGGGAAGCTGGTTTTGTCTGTGGACTTCCCTTCTTGCTTTTTTTTTTTTTTTTTTTTTTCAAGATGCAAGTAATTTACTTGGGAGGCAGAGTTAGAGGTCTTCCATCTGCTGATTCACTCCCCCAGTGGCCTCCATGGCCGGAGCTGGGCCCATCTGGAGCCAGGTGCTTCTGAGACTCCCATGTGGGTACAGGGGCCCAAACACTTGGGCCATCTGCTGCTGCTTTCCTAGGCAGAGAGCTGGATGAGAAGTGGGGCAGCCAGGACACGAACCAGCGCCCATGTGGGATGCCAGCACTGCAGGTGGATGCTTAACCTACTATACCACAGTGCTGGCCTTTAAGGATTGACCTCAGTGACTCCTGGAGGGTCCAGTGAGGTGACCCTGCTGGGTTCCAAGGCTGGACAGAGTCGTGCCCTCTGCTTCTCCAGCTATCAGAAACTGAACTTGTAGGGTGGGCAGGGGAAGCTGGGACAAGGATTGGGCACCTCTGTTCCCCTGAAGCCAGGGCTGGCCCCGTGGGCATCAGAGCAAAACAGTAGCTGGAGCTGAGTGGGACAGGGCTGCCATGGAGCAGGTGAGACCGGGACAGAGCAGGGTTCTGGAGGTTGGGCTGGCTCGGGCGGCCGCAGAGAGAAGCTGATATTGCTGCACATGGGGCACAAGCACAGGAATCCAGGGCGCCCCCCAAGTCTGCCCACATGTGAGACGAGCATGCTGACTCCTCAGGGAACGGCTCCCGTCTGAGACTTGAGACAGAAATGCTTTTCCGAGAAAATTCTCTCGAGTGCCTTCAAGTCCTGTGGGAACTCCGGGTGTCTGATGGGGTGCTGCATGCTGTGCTAATACTGTGATATAACTCGAGGTGTCTGATGGGGTGCTGTGTGCTGTTCTCAGTCACTTTGCCTGACGTCCAGCGGCTTTTGTGAATGACGTGCACTAACCCTGACTGCCCTCCACGGTCTGGCTGTTTCTAATCCTGACTTTTCTCTCTCCTCCCCTCGCTGCACTCCTTGCCGACTCTTCTGTTTTCCAAGGACTACCACCTTGCTTTACTGTTCAAGGTACTGCCCTGTGGTCCACACGTGCAATGTCAGGCCCTGCAGCAGCTGAGCACCCGAGTGAGCGGGGCTTAGCCTGAAGGGAAGCTCTGGCCGAGAGGGTCGGGGACTGACAAACACGCAGGCCCCGCACGTCCCTGAGATGAGGTCCACAAAATGGATTGTCCTTTTGCCACTTGCCCCAGCAGTGGAATTGTCAGCTCCACCCGCTGCCTGCACAGGAGCCTCCTGGGGTTGAGGGAGGAGTGGTGGGGCAGCAGGACAGGAAGGGGGCAGTGAGGCAGAGACCTGGTTCTGAGACTGCCTGGGGCAACCACGCGAGGCAAGCTGTAGTTCTGTTAGAGGTGGGGCTGGGGTCCACGTGGCCACAGGAGCAGGGCTGATGGCTGGGTAGTGCTTCTGACCCATGCCCTGCCCCTGCAGGACTCTGGACACCCCTGCACCGCGGCCGACCCTGACAGCTGCTTCACGCCCGTGTCTCCCCAGCACTTCATCGACCTCTTCAAGTACTGAGACTGCTGGCGCCCGCTGTGACCAGATGCAGTGATGGGGACTGGCTGTGTCCTCCCCCAAGGCCTGCACTTTCAGAAAGCGCCGGAAATAGCGGGCGGGGTTTCCACCTTTGAGGGGGTCATTTCATTTCTTTCCTTAAAACTTCTAAGCATACTGAAATTTGTAATTTTACATATTTTGTAAGAATGGACCAAAATATTAGGGGTTTCAGCCCCACATTCTGTGCTGAACTGACACAAATGGCCAAGAATATGCTTCTTAAATGTCAAATTACAGCTTCCCGATGTTCTGGTAATGGGGGATAGAGGTAAAACAGTTGATCCTTGTAAATACATTGTGCAGAATATTTATTTTTTTCTTAAAATGTATTTTCACTGGCCATGTCCACGTGAGCCTCTCCGGATACAAATGGACATGGAAGCTGTCAGTGTCCGTGGGGCTGTGAGCTGTGCAGACCACCAGCAGCCATGGCCAGGAACAGCTGGTGATCACCAGATTTTATTGCATCGACTACTTTTATAAACAGAATAAATCGTGTGTACTGACTGCATTGTGGCTTTCCATCATGCTGAAAGAAACAGTGATTTTGATATCATTAAGTCTTTCAAAGACTTTTCAAAATTTTCTGAAATAGACATGTATTATTTTAAAACTGGTCTAAAAATAAAAGTAATCAGACACTGCGGGAGACATTTTGTCTGTTTTCATCTTGCACGGTCAGAGATGCCTAGCAAACCAGTTTAAACACTTGTAATGTGGCACATTTATGAATACAAGACAACAGATTTGGACTTGAACACTCGGACACCAAGGAGTGCACTCGTGACTTAGGTTTCCAACCAGACACCTGCAGATGCACACGTTGGACTTTCTCCTGAACCCCGAAACCCCTGTGTTCACATTGCCCATGCACATTTTATCATGGGCACCATGAACACCCTACAAACCACTTAATTGCACGTGCTGATCCATGAACACTGGCCATTCCACTTCGACAACTGACCACATGGTTGCCCTGCGACCACAGAGCAGTCCCCTTCATGGTAGCTGCCCCCAGGGCACGCTGCATCCTCATCTTCATGATGTCCTCTGTTCCGCTTCATTTGGTCAACAGACCCTTCAACACATTTATGTTCCAATTCGTTTAATTCAGGCCCCATGAACACCCCCACATAAACAGCCTTCATTGTACATTAATTTATGACCATGCCTGTGAACACCCTACGACCACACAACAAACACTGTATATTCAACTTCACATCATGACTGGGACCATGAACGTCCTATGTTCTTCATGTTATGGCCAGGTCTAAAAAACCCTGTGTTCTGCATTCATTTTATGATGGCTCATGAGACACCACATATCCCGTGTTCAATTTATGACTATCCCCAAGAACACCTTTCTCCATTTTATGCACAGAACTGCAAACACCCTAAATTCCAGTTCATACCACACCACCCTGTATTCTGCTGCTGCTTGTAACTGGCTCTGTGAATACTGTATTCTACTTCATGTTGTGAATGGCTGCAAGAAATGTACATTCCAATTTATTTTATGGCTGGCTCTGTGAGCACACCACATGCCACTTCACCTCATGACCAGGCCCACGAGCACCATAATTTCCACTTCAGCTTATAAACAGACCCATCAGCACTGTACAGTTCACTTCATGACCAAGTTCATGGACACACCACATTCACCCACATTCCATAAACAGCCCGAATCACGCTTCACTGTGTGACTGGCTCCACGAACACCCTGCACCCACTTCATTTTATAATCAGCCCCAAGAGCACCCTGCATTCCACTGCATTTTAGTAACAAAACCAAAACATCCTACATTCCAGTTCTAATGAACAGGTTCGTAAGCACCCTGCATTCCTCTAGGTTTTTTGACCCACACCATGAACACCCTGAATTCTTCATTTTGTGACCAACCCTATGAAAAAATTGTATTCCACTTTATTGAAAGTATGGCTCCAAAGACAGTATGTTTCACTTCATTTGCTGCCTGGCCCCCTGAGACCCAATAATCAGTACTTCGTTTTGTCATGGACCCCTTGAACAACTTAAATTCCACTTCACTGAAAGTGTGGCCCCAGGAGTACCCTATATTCTATTTCATTTAATGACCAGCACCACAAACACCCTACATTTCACTTCATTTTGTCAACAGACCTATCAACAAACTTACATTCAAATTAATTTTATCACTGGCCCTGTCAACACCGTATTCCATTTCATTTAATGACTGGTCCAATGAACACCTCCAGTTCCCTTTATTTTTTTTGAACAGACTCATAAATAACGAGCATTCAATGTTCATTTTACAAACATCCCTGAAACCTCTCGTACTGATATTCCATGAACACCCTGCATTAAACTTAACTTTTGACTGGCCCCATGAATGGCCAACATTCTACTTCATTCTCTGTGAGCCCCAGGAACAACAAACATTGCACTTGATTCTCTGTGTGGCCCTATGGATGGCAAACATTCCACTTTGTACTGTGTGTGGCCCCAGAAACACCCTGTGATACACAGCATTTTGGGAGCAGCCCCAAGACAATGCTGTATTTGTCTACATTTTATGATCAGCTCCATGAAACACTGCAAGTTATACTTCATTGTAAGACTGGCCCGGTGAATATTACACATTCTGCTTCACTCTGATCCCAGAAGTACCCTGCATTTCATTTCATGACCAGCCCAATAAACACCCTTCATTCCTCTTCATTTTTTGACCAGTTTTTTTCCCCTGAGTTATCGACCTCTTTCTTAATGGTCATTTGTAAACCTGGCTCTGTTGGCTACACAGCATCAAACAGATGAGCAACCCTTATCGTCTCCGCGTTGGGCTGTTCTGACTCCAGTCTACACTGTGCGACTGTGCGAATGGAGAGCCAGCAGGGAGTGGATCCAGTAGTGATTCCGGCAGTCACGGTCTTACCTGTCCGTGCAGATGCTTGTGAGGACAGACGCAGTGGCTGCTGTCTCAGAAGCAAGGGCACTTCCTTTTCTCTCGGCGCTGGGTAAGAGTTGGAGCTGTTCTCTGCCTGTTGTTCGTGTGGGCTGTTCTTACCATGTTAGCTGCTTCTTCAGAGCCTGATAATCCCTGGAGGTCTCAGCTCCAATTTGCCAGGACTCCTCTGCTTGATGTGATGTTGTGGGCTGGGCTGTTCTGTGGAGTCGTACATACATGCTTTGAGCTTGTAAACTGAGCACTTCCTGTTCAGAAGCAACTGTGCAGGGAGGGGAAGCCAGCCCACACTATGAATGCAGGTAGGCCAGCCCCCAGCACAGCTGGGAAGCGGAGGCCTATACCACTAAGAAGAGCCAGACAAACACAGAATGAAGAAAGTTTTGAGCCCCTGATTACTTGCAGAAGGTCAGACACAGAAAGATGAGAATCGGCCATAAACGTGTGCATTCACACAGAATCCTGACTGCAGACCCTGTCAGCCGCTGCTTGTCATTGCATTAGACTCAGTCGTGAGTCTGCAGTGCAGAGGCGGCAGAGGGACCTAGAGCCCGGCCCCAGACCTCTCCCACTGGTATTGCCCAGCACTCATCCTCCATCCCCCCACTGCTCACCCAGGTGCCACCCCGCCTCCCAGCCAGGGCGTGTGGCCCTCCTACCGCAACTTCCCTTTGTGGGTTGAGGCGTTTCTCACTTCCTCTGTGAGCAGGCGCACATCACAGCGGCCAGCAGAGTGGCAAGGGGCACCTGCGTGCTGGCTGCACACATGGGCACAAGTGCCTTACGTGCTGACTGCAGAATCAAACCCTCATGCAGGATCTTTGCTGATCTTGTATCCTGCAACTTTGTTAAAATAGTGCATTAGCTCCAAGAGTAGTAGCGCTGTATCCAGACTGATGTCATCTGCAGATAGACACGGTTTCACTTCTTCCTTTCAGTCTAACTGCTCTGTTTCCTGTTCTTGCCCGGCTAGACCCTCTAGCCCAACGCTGAGAAGACATGACAAGAGCTGACATCCTTGTCTTATTCCTGAAACCAGCGGAATGCTTCCAGCCTTCAACCTCGCCGGCGAGGTCAGCTGTGGGGTCTCCGTGGATGCCTGTGTCAGGTTGAAGAAGTCCGCTTCTATTGTGAATTTGTTGTGTATCATGCAAGGGTGATGGGTTCTCCCCCTCGTTCTGTCAGTGAGGTGTAATCACACAGTTTCTGGATGTTGAGCCGACTGTGCCTTCCTCAGTTACACCCACTTGGTCACAGTGTGGCTTTAGACCCACCTGTTGGACGTGGCATGCTGGTATTTAACTGAGGATTTTTGAATCTGTGTTTTTATGAGATGTAGGTCTTTAGCCTCTTTTCTTGTGATGTCTTTGGTTTTGGTGAAAAAGGACCAGATAGGATGAGCCCAGAATGCCCCCTTCCACCCTGTGGGAGGTGACGACTTCCTGTCGTTCCCCCCTTACACAAAGAAGCGAGAGCCGAGGAGCACTCCTGCTGCTGTCTCAGCGGAGACTCCCTTTTGCACAGTCCTTGCCGTGATGCTGTGCTCTGTGGCCAGAGTAGGTCCAGGGCCGCCTCTGAAAACCAGTGCATGAGATACACACCTCCCTTTACTCTCCACAAGGGCAAAGGATTGAAGCAAGTGTGGAGGAAACTTGAGGACCTGGGTGGCCAGCAACACCACCCAAGGGCTCTGACGCCCGATGCCCATGGCTGGAGGTCCGATTTCCACACTGTTCTCAGCTTGTTGCACCCTCGCCTGTCTAAAGGCAATTGCCGCTTCGGGCTTCCCTCACACGCCCCCTCCTGGCCGGTCCCTGCCACTGCCCTGGGGTGGAAACACCCTTGACTTGAGACCGAGTTTTGACTGAACTGGTCTGCTCGGACACGACTCAGAGCTGTGGTGTCCACCCGTCAGGCTCCCAGCAGGCAGCTGGGGTGCAGGGTGGGACCCCTTCACCTTTCACCCCCTCCTGCATGTCCCTGTGACAAAGTCCACTGCACTGACTGTGCAGAGGCCTGCAGTGGCACAGGCCCACTCGGGTTCCTGGGAAAGCCGTGCCCTCCATCCCCTTCCCTCAGTCCTGTCACACTGTAGGGAGCAGAAATTAAACAGCTCCACCGTAATATTAGCAAGAAATATCAAGAGCTACGCTGAGTGCAGAGATCAGCACGGACTTGGTAAGAACCACATTGGCCCCACAGCCTCCTGGGACCTGATCAGCCCCACACTGACTACCAAAGTGAGTATCAGCTGCAGACTGACGAGGCCCAGGGAGAATCCCTGAACACTCTCCTGAGAGCCTCAGAGTGGAAGTTCCGGGTCCACCCACTGCACTCAGACCTTCCCATGAGAGAGTTCTCGCGGCCAGCCCTGCTCGCCTGACGCCGAGGCTCTGCTCTCGTCCAGCACCGAGCCTGCTTGCCTGCCGAGGCCCTGTGCTCACCCTACATTGAAGCTCTGCTCACCTGAAGTGGAGATTCCACTCACTCGCCCTTCGAGACCCACATCCTTCTGCCCAGAGGCACCACCCGTGCGGATGCTGCGAGAATCCGCCCTCTGTGGCTACGACACGTGAGGAGCACCGGAGGTACTGCGGGAACCTTGGGTGGTCAGTTTGCCCAGTGTGTTGTGAGAATTAGAACATGTGCCTTTCCCACTCTTAATAAAATCCTTATTGGAACCAACACAGCCTCGGTGCCGTTACTGTGCTCGCGACACTGTCACTGATGCTAAGGCACAGAGTGGTGACCGGCAGGAAGAGGTGTCCGGAGCAGTGGCCAGGGAGGGGGGTGCAAAGCACAGATTTTCCTCACCTGACCACTGAGGCTTCCATGGGCACAGCTCCCATGGCACTGCCAGGGGCCAGGCAGACCCCAGGCAGAGCGGAACCACGCCCTTCTTGCTTCACCAGCGTATTTCCACACACTCACAATGAGCAACCCAAAGATTTAAGGACATCCATTTACACGGTAAAAAGAATGAACTACTCAGAAGCTCAGCCTGGGGTGAAAGACTGGGGCACTGAAACTACAAAACCACGGGAGGACAGCGGCCGCCCACCGCGACACCAGCATCCCAAGTGGGCACGGGTTCGAGTCCCAGCTGCTCCAGCTCCCTGCTAATGCACCTGGGAAAGCAGCAGAGGTCCCCAGCACCAGCCCCGTGGTCCCCTCTTTGATGCTTCAGTTGTTTAATCTCCACATGCTGTGGACTGCTCATGTTTCCTTCTGCTGATATCTAGTTTCATCCCAGAAACTTTGTGTTGTTTGTGTTCTGAAGTTGACTAAGAACATGATCTTCCCTGGAGAAGGCCCGCATGGGTGTGCCTGCAGCTGTGGCTGGAGCTGCCGTGGGCGTCGGTCGCCCCTCTCCGGCTGCACTGTCTTGGGTCAGGTGCTGTCCAGTCTCAAGCAGGGGAGCTGCTGGCCCTTCTGCCACTGCAGAGCTGTTTCCTGCCCCAGCTGTCAGTCTGCTTTATTTTGGAACTCTGATGTTTGGTACAAATGTATTTCTTTTCCTGGAGAATTTTAAAACTTGAGCCAATGGAAGGTGAGATTGTAACAGGTCTGGACATCGCTGGGATGGGGTGAAAACAACCGTGGCTGACGAGAGGCTGGAAGCAGTGCGCGCGGCCTGGGGTTGGCGCGTGTTTCCTGCTGAGGCACCCAAATGTGGTTTGGCTTTGCAACCGTCTCAGCTGAGCTGAAGCAGCATGGAGCAGCCCCAGCCATCCACACACAGGCGAGCACGGCCATGTCCTGCCACACTGCGAGCAGCTGACGCTGGAGTTTCACAGACTTCCATCTGCCACAGAGCACTTCACCTTCTCACTGCTGAGAAAGGTAGAAGCCGTCCTTCCCCGTGGGTACGGCCACACGTGGCTGCAGCCTGCCAACCTGTGATTGATGCTGCCTCCTCTTTTTGCATTTTCCAGTCACACGTGGCAAACAATGTTGCTTTTTCTGTCCTCATCTTCCTGTTTCTTGATGGCCAAAGTAACAGTACATTGTAGAGTTTTTTAAAAAGGCCCAAACAAAGGCTTCAACAGGCTACGCAGCTCTGCTCTGCTCTCAGCCGCCTTTCTCTTGCCTCACTCAGTGCAGATGCAGGGTGGGGCCTGCAGAGGGCAGGGTCAGGGTGCACCCGCGGCTCTGCCACCTGCAGATCCCACGCCCAGCCTGGGAATGTGAAGATAAAGAGATTGATGAAAAGCCAGAAATGGAATTCAAAAAATTGATTGTAGGGCTATGTAGATGTAATCAGAACCCAGTTCATGAACTAAAGAAATCTGTCCATGATATGAATGAAAATTTTTCCCATAAAATTGAGATTTCAAGGAGAAATAAAAATGAAATATTGGAAGTGAGGAATGCAATAGCACGAATAAAAAATGTGGTGGAAAGCCTGAAGAAAGGACTCCGTGAGGCAGAAGAAAGAACATCCGAGTTAGAAGACAAATCTCTGGAAATTTTATAGGCAGACCAAAAAATTAGAAAACTGAAAAACTGTGTTGGAGATTATTGGAGTACTATCAAATAACCCAACATACAGGTCATAAGAGTTCTTGAGGTGTGAGAAGACAGAATGAATTAGAAGGTCTTTTTAGTGAAATAATTATAGAAATTTTCCCTAATTTGGAGAAAGAAAGGGACATCCAAGTACAGAAAGCACATAGAACTCCTAATAGACATGACCAGAAAAGATCCTCACCATGACACATTGTAATCAAACTCTCCCCAGTAAAACAAAGATTCTAATGTGCACAAGAGAAACACCAGAGTACTTTCACTGGATCACCAATTTGACTCACAGCTTACTTCTCATCACAGGGTAGGAGAAAATGGTGAGATTTAATCCTCATCTTAAGAGAAAAAACTGTCAACCCAGAATACTGTACCCTGCAAAGCTCTCATTTATCAGTGAAGGTGAAATAAAGACCCTTCCATAACCAACAGAAATTGAAAAATTTTGTCACCACCCGTCCAGCCCTGCAGAAGATGCTTAAGGATGAGCTACACACAGAAACACAGAAACACGGTCATCACTATGGAAGAAGGTGAAGGTAGAAAATCTCCCAGTAAAAGTACAAAGGAAATCCAAAGTAAAAAGTAGGAATATTTATGAGAAAATGGCAGGGCCAAGTCATTACTTATCAATAGTCACCTTGAATGTAAATGTCCTCAATTCTCCAGTTAAAAGGCACAGACTGGCTGAATGGATTAAAAAACAAAATCCATCTATTTGCTGCTTACAAGAAACACATTTCACCAACAAAGACGCACTCAGACCAAAAGTGAAAGGATGCTAACACATGCTAACAGAAACCAAATAAGAGCTAGTGTAGCCATCTTAATATCAGACAAAATAGACTTTAACACAAAAACTGTTAAAAAGGGATCAATTCAACAGGGAGATGTAACTATTATAAACATATATGCACTTAATTACAGGTTGTCAGATTATTTAAGAGAAATGTTAAGGGATCTAAAGGGAGACACAGACTCCAACACAATAGTAATGGGGGGTTTCAGCACCCCACTTTAGGCAATGGACAGATCAACCAGACAGAAAATCAACAAGGAAACAGATTTAATCAGCACTATAGACCAAGTGGACTAACAGATACCTACAGAACTTTCTATCCTATATTTGCAGAATACAAATTCTTCTCACCAGTACATGGAACTTTCTCTAGGACAGACCACATGCCAGGCCATAAAGCAATTCTCAAGAAAATTTAAAAAAAAAAAAAGTCATACCATGCATCTTCTCTGACCACAATGAAGCTGGAAATCAAGAACTCAGGAATCTCTAGAGCACATATAAACACATGGAGACTGAACAACATGCTCCTGAATGAACAGTGGGTCATTGAAATCAATAGAGAAATCAAAAAATTTCTGGAAACAAAGGAAGAGAACAATACAACATAAAACTATGGGATACTGCAAAAGCAGTATCAAGAGGAAAGTTTACAGCAGTTGGAGCCTACATCAAGAAATTGGAGAAGCACGAAATAAATGAGCTATCAATGCATCTCCAGGACTAGAAAAGCAACAGCAAACCAAACCCAAAACTAGTAAGAGAAAAGACATAATTAAATCGAATTAAAACAAAAATAAACCAAAAATACAAAAGATCAGTGAAATGAAAAGCTGTTTTTTTGAAAAAATAAACAAATTGACACACCATTGGCCCAACTAACTAAAAAAAGAGGGAGAAGATGCAGAGCAATAAAATTAGATATGAAAAAAGAAATGTAACAAGATACCACAGAAATAAAAATCATCAGAAATTACTACAAATTTCAGCTGTATGCCAACAAATCAGGAAACCTGGAAGAAATAGACAGATTCCTGAACACATGCAACCTACCTAAATTGAGCCATGAAGACACAGAAAACTTAAACAGACCCATTACCAAGACAGAAATTGAATCAGTAACAAAGACCCTCACAGCAAAGAAAATCCCAGGACCAGAGGGCTTCATTGCTGAATTCTACCAGATATTTAAAGTAGAACTAAATCCAATTATTCTCAAGCTATTCAAAACAACTGCAAGGGAGGGAAATCCACCCAAACTCCTTCTATGAAGCCAGCATAATCTTAATTCCTAAATCTGAAAAAGATACAACAGAGAAGGGAGCTATAGATGTGTTTCCCTAATGAACATAGATGCAACAATCCTCAACAGAATACTAGCCAATTGAATCCAACAACACATCAGAAAGATCATTCACCCAGACCAAGTGGGATTTATCCCTGGTATGCAGGGATGTTTCAACATTTGCAAATCAATCAATGTGGTACATCACATTAGCAAACTGAAGAACAAAAACCATATGATTATCTCAATAGATGCAGAAAAAGCATTTACTAAAATACAAGACCCTTTCATAATGAAAACCTTTAGGCAAATTTGGTGTAGAAGGAACATTCCTCAACACAATCAAGGCAATTTATGACAAATGAATGGCCAGCATCCTATTGAATGGGGAAAAGTTGGAAGCATTCCCATTAAGATACGGAACCAGGTAAGGATGCCCACTCTCACCATTGCTATTCAATATAGTCCTGAAAGTTTTATCCAGAGCCATCAGGCAAGAAAAATCAAAGGGATACAAATTGGGAAGGAGGAAGTCAAACTCTCCCTCTTTGCAGATGACATGAGTCTATACGTATGGTATCCAAAAGACTCTACTTAGAGACTATTAGAACTCATAGAAGATTTTGGTAAAGTGGCGGGATATAAAATCAACACACAAAAAATCAATATCCTTTGTAAACACAGACAAGGCCATGGCTGAGAAAGAACTGCTAAGATCAATCCATTCACAATAGCTACAAAAAATTTAAATACCTTGGAATAAATTTAACCAAGAATGTCAAAGATCTCTATGATGAGAATTACAAAACAAAGAAATAGAAGAAGACACCCAAAAATGGAAAAATCTTCCACATTCATGGATTGGAAAGTTGGTATCATCAAAATGTCCATACTACTGAAAGCAATTTACAGATTCAATGTGATACCAATCAAAATACCAAGGACATTCTTCTCATATAGAAAAAATGATACAGAAATTCATATGGGAACACAGGAGTCTTTGAATAGCTGAAGCAATCTTATACAACAAAAACAAAGCTGGAGACATCACAACACCAGATTTTAAGACATACCACAGGGCAGTTATTATCAAAACAGCCTAGTACTAACATAAAAAGATTGATAGATCAATGGAACTGAATAGAAACTTCAGAAATCTACCCACACATTTACAATAAGCTTATCTTTGATAAATGAGCTAAAATTAATCCCTGAAGCAAGGACATCCTGTTCAACAAATGGTGCTGGGAAACTGGATCTTTGCATGCACAAGTGTGAAGCAAGACCCCACCTAACACCTTACACAAAAATCCACTCAAAATAGATTAAAGACCTAAATTTCCGACCTGATGCCATCAAATTATTAGAAAACATAGGGGAAACTCTGAAAGACATTGGCATAGGCAAAGAGCCTATGGAAAAGACCCTAGAGGCACAGGCCGTCAAAGGCAAAATTAACAAATGGATTACATCAAACTGAGACGCTTCTGTACTGCAAAAGAACACTCAGTGAAGAGGCAACTGACAGATGGGAAAAAATACTTGCAAACTATGCAACTGATAATGGATTAAAAACCAGAATATACAAAGAGATCAAGAAAACAACAACAAAACAATCCTTTTAAGAAATGGGCAAAGTACTTAAACAGGCATTTTTCAAAAGAGGAAATCCAAATGGCCAAAAGACACATGAAAAAATGCTCAGGATCAGTAGCTGTCAGGGAAATACAAATCAAAACCACAATGACGTTTCACCTCACCCCAGTTAGAATGGCTGTCATACAGAAATCAACAAATAACAATGCTGCTGAAGATGTAGGGAAAAGTTAACCCTAATCCACTGTCAGCGGGAATGCAAACTGGTAAAGCTGCTATGGAAGACAGTATGGAGATACCTCAGAAATCTGAATATAGACCTACCACATGACCCAGCCATCCCACTCCTTGGAATTTACCCAAGGGAAATGAAATCAGCATATGAAAGAGTTACTGGAGCCAGCACTGTGGCATAGAGGATAAAAGCTGCTGCCTGAAGTGCCGGCATCTCATGTGGGTACAGGTTCGAGTCCCGGCTGCTCCAATTCCTATCCAGCTTTCTGCTATGGCCTGGGAAAGCAGAAGATGGCCCAAGCCCTTGGGGCCCTGCACCCACGTGGGAGACCTGGAAAAATCTCCTAGCTCCTTGCTCCTAGCTTCGGGTCGGCACAGTTCCAGCCATTGCAGCCAACTGGGGAGTAAACCAGAGGATGGAAGACCTCTCTCACTCTCTCTCTGCCTCTCCTTCTCTCTGTGTAACTCTTCAAGTAAAATAAATAAATCTTAAAAAAAAAAAAAAAAAAAAAAGGCCGGCGCTGTGGCTCAACAGGCTAATCCTCCGCCTTGCGGCGCCAGCACACCGGGTTCTAGTCCCGGTTGGGGTACCGGATTCTATCCTGGTTGCCCCTCTTCCAGGCCAGCTTTCTGCTATGGCCCGGGAAGGCAGTGGAGGATGGCCCAGGTGCTTGGGCCCTGCACCCGCATGGGAGACCAGGAGAAGCACCTGGCTCCAAGCTTCGGATCAGTGCGAAGCGCCGGCCGCAGTGGCCATTGGAGGGTGAACCAGCGGCAAAAAGGAAGACCTTTCTCTCTGTCTCTCTCTCTCACTATCCACTCTGCCTGTCAAAAAAAAAAAAAGAAAGAAAGAAAGAAAAATAAAGAGTTATCTGTACCCCCATGTTTATTGGAACTCAATTCACAGTAGCTAAGATATGGAATAAACCCAAATGTACATCAACTGAAGACTGGATAAAGAAATTATGAGGTGTGTACACCATGGAACACTACACAGCAGCAAAAAAAAAAAAATCCTGTTGTTTGAAGCAAAATAGATAAAACTGGAAAGCATCATAGTTAGTGAAATTAGCTCGTTCCAAAAGGACAAATCTGTGAGAACTAACTAAAAGGAAATCTATAGAAGTGAAACTGACACTTGGAGTTGCAATGACTTTGCAGCAGCCCAACTGCTGAGGAACAGGGTTTTTTGTTTTGTTTTGTTTTTCATACAATTCGTTGAACTCTTTACTTAATCTCATGGATATAAATTTAACTGAAAATAGATCTTAGTCTCTTAGAATGACATTCACTGTAAATAACACTCTGACCTCAGAATCAACCCTTAAGGCTTCCTGGTCTGGCTGAAAGGTCTGTAAGAACATTTCAGGCATGGAAAGCCAAGACTCTGTGGCAAAAAATATCCTACACAGAGGATCTCTTTGAGACCTCAGTGGAAAAAAAGGGGCCATCAAAGAAAGATGTACTTTTCTCTGAAGGGAGGAGAGAACTTCCACTTTGCTTATGCCTTGTCCAAATGCTAATGGAGTCTGTGTTCACAAAAGGCTTCCATAGCCTTGGCAGCCCATGGCAAGAGCCTTGGGTGATCACTGATGTCATAAATAAGACTGTTAAAGGAACAACAGAAGTCACTGTGCACTTACTCCCCACATGGGACCTCCGTCCTTGATGAGTTGTGCTATGAGTAGTAACTGCAAATCTTGTTCTCAAACTGTACTTTATATATTGTGCATATGTGGGGCTGTAAACTGTAGAAATCTGTGCTTAACATGGAGTTGGTCCTCTGTAAAATCAAAAAATGAACCATAATGAAGAAGGGGATGGGAGTCGGGATCGGAGGGTGGGTATTGGGGAAAGAACCACTATGTTCCCAAGGTTGTGCCTATGAAAAACACATTCATTAAATAAAAACTTTAAAAAATTAAAAAAGAAAATATCTCTTAGTAAAAAAAAAAAATAAGAATAGGGATAGGAGAGGGAGGAGGAAGAGGGGTGGGAGTATAGGTACTATGGGAAGAATCACTATGATTCTAAGGTTGTATTTATGAAATGCATGAAGCATGTATTCCTTAAATAAAAGGTTTCTAGGGGAAAAAATTAGCAGCTGCTTGGGGCTGGTGCTGTCAAGTAGCGGGAAAAGCTGTCACCTGCAGTGCTGGCATCCCTGTGGGTGCCGGTGCCAGTCCTGGCTGTTCCACTTCCGATTCAGCTCCCTGCTAAGGAGCCTGGGAACGCAGCAGAAGGTACCTGGAGGAAGCTCCAAGCTCCTAGCTTCTGCCTGGTCCTGCCCTGGCTGTTGCAGCCATTTGGGAAATGAATCAGTGAACACATGATCTGTCTCCCTGTCTCTCTGTGTAACTCTTCCAATAAGTAGATAAATAAATAAATCTTTAAAGAAAAAAATTAGCGTGTTGTGGATTTATTGAATTTCGGGTTTTGTCTGCAGTTGCTTTGGTAGGGCTGGACTTCCCTGACCACTGGACTAAAGGAAAAAAATCACTTCTCAAAAATTAAAACACAAATAAAGAAAACAGTGTTTCCCTTATCTTCCACTCACCACATTCAAGTTTGTTCGGCTTTCTTGAAAAGATAAATTATCTGAACTTTGTAATTTTTAAATCATAAAAACACTTCTAAAACTCTAGTAAAATTCCTGACTTAGTAAGAAAATCAATTTATGTTAAACAGAAGAAATCCCACAGGGAGCCATACCAGTGCCTATAAAATACCACCCAGTGCACTATCACCCTCTTGAGATGGTTGCCTGCGTGGTTCTGACCATTTCCCAACATAACCAGGAAACCAACAGCAGGTCTCAGAGCCACGGTGACCAACCTGAGAGGACCAGCCAGCCTTGGAAGCTGGCCCCACGTGGGCAACCAGCAGTGGGCACTGTTCCCCAGGCTCAGCGGGCAGAACCAGCCCCTTACCCAAGCTGTGCAGGCCCTATTCTGGTAGCCAGCTATGTGCCCACCCAGACATGCGGCTCTCTCTCGGGTTCTCACAGGAAGCTGGGGCCTGGCCCCCGACTGCCCCCGTGTGGGAACCTGGCAAAGGACAGCACAACCTTGACCCTCACAAGGCCTGGCCCTGCCCCTCCCTTGTGACCTCATCTGGGGTCCAGGACACAGCCCACTCAGGACCCCCATGGGTCTTCTGATCTCACCACGCTGAGGAGGGGCTCACACCCACTTAAGTTGTCATTCATTCATTCATTCATTCATTCTTTATTATTATTGTTAATGCATGCCTGCCTCCAAGTTGGCTGTTTCTGAGGGAAATGAGGGGCTCCCCAGACAGTCACCATGGCTGCCATCTCCTTTCTGGAGGCTGCCTGTGTGGCCGTGGCCACGTCCCGTCCACTCCACCCAGGGTGTGGTCAGGGCCACACCAGAGGCCACCTCAAGAGCAGCACAGGGCTGGTGGCTCCACAGATTCTGAGGAAGCCTCGGTCACCACTGCGCACGAGCAGCTCACGTCCACACACACGGCCACCCCCTTGCAGCAGCACAGGGTCTATGGCAAGGCTGTACCCAGCTCTTCTTGAACGGCTCACAGGTGGCCCCACTGAAGGTGTGGACTGGGACTGGGCCATGGCGCAAGCAGAGGGTCCTCTCCCCTTCTCACTCCTGTACCCTGCAGCCCCTCCCTTCCCACCCCTATACCCTGCCGCCCCCTCCCCTTCCTACCCTTGGACCCTGCAGCCCCTCCCTTCCCACCCTGGACCCAGCAGCCCCTCCCTTCACATCCCTGGACCCACACAGCCCCCTCCCCTCCCCACCCCTGGATCCTGCAGCCCCTCTCTTCTCACCCCTGTACCCTGCCGCCCCCTCCCCTTCAAACACTGGATTCGGCAGCCCCTCCCCTTCAAACACTGGGCTCTGCAGCCCACTCCCCTTCCCATCCCTGGACTTAAACAGCCACCTTTCCTTCCCACCCCTGGACCCTGCAGCCCCCTCCCCTCCCCACCCCTGGATCCTGCAGCCCCCTCCCCTCCCACCCTGGACCCTGCAGCTGACAGGCTTATTCCAGGCCTATAGCTGACAGCACAGCTGGTGGCTGCCCAGCCCCCAGGACACCCCACACTCCGGCCGCGCCTTCAGCATCCTCAACGGAGCCCTGGGTTGACACAGGTGCTCAGGGGGCCCTGGTTCCCTCAGCCCAAGAACACCGCATCTGTTGACAGAAGGCCAAGCCTCAGGTCTCGCTGCTGGGACGCTGGGGCAAGCACCACACTCCTGACAGGGCCCAGGGAGGCCCGCCTCACCCCTGCCAGCTGCCAGCAGCAACTGGCACAGCATGTGCCGCTCTTTGCTGAGACCATGTCATTCCCAAAGGACCCCTCCCCAGAGCACCAACCCAAGGCCATGACTGACAGCAGAGCTTCTGAGAGCAGAGGTGAGGACAACATGGGGGGTGGGAACACGAAGACAGAGGAACACAAGAAACCACTCAGCTTGAAACCTGCACAGTGGGGCCAGGCGGCAGAGGGCAGCACCAGGAGGCTTCAGAGAGGGGAGGCAGGAGAGGCCACACATCTGCCCAGGGGCGGTCAGGGTCACGCTCAGCACAGCACAGACCAGCTGCGGGCCAGGTGTGGCCTCGTCAGCAGCCCTGACGCTCTGGGGGGCCAGGGCTGGCAGAGCTGCACAGAGCGGGCACGCACACCCTGCCTCCCCACAGCCCGACCACAGCCGTGGCCACCAGAGCTGGCTGGGGCCTGCAGTGGACCTGAAAGGCAAACTGGCAGTGCCCACTGCCCTCCAGCGGCTCCCACAGCCCCTCTCCTGCGAGCCTCGAGCGCAATGCGCGGTGCACCGGCCGCTCTGCCGTCGCTCACGGCCCTTGCTCCTGTTGGCCTGTGCTCATTTCTGTGGCCCTCAGCTCGTGGATGCATTCGTGTCCATGGAACCAAATGTGTACGTTGGGTCTCCCCCTTGCCCACGCAGAAACCCAGGAGTAAGAGGCTACCAGCCTCTTGGGAGAGAACACATGTGGTCCCCTCATCTGTCGCTTCCAGGAGTGCACAGAAACCCCCCAGTCAGGACAGGGCTCTGGGAGGAGGGCCCGCACTGACCGCAACCTGGACACACACAGGCAGGCAGGGTCTGCGGCCCCAGCCCAGCCACTGCTTCTAGAGAGGGTCCCGTTTGTAGACAGACGACACGGTGCCAACGTGCAATGGCCAGCAGACACTGAGAGGTAAAACCCCAGGCCCCCCGCGCCTCGAGGGAGGGCGGGAGGCACACAGGCCCTGCCTGGCCACACCTCTCTTGGAAACCATTCACTGCTCTGTGAAGGCTCCAATGCACTCTCTGCATCTGAAAATGGTGTTAAAAGCCAGGAAAAGTGCCACCAGCTCCGGTGACTGATCAGTGCCACGGTAAGCAGAGGCCAGTAACCAGGCAGACTCACTGTGAGAGTTCAGAAACAAGTTTTATTTTTAAAAACCTCACTGTTACCACCAAAGTCAGTAGAACAAACGGAGGAGGCAGCACAGGGCCACCCACAGGCAGACCCCAGGCCACAGCCCCGCTCGCTCAATGACTCCAGAGCGACTTGGCAGGTTCTCTCAAGAAAAGAGCACACCAACCAGTACTTGTATGAAAAATAGTTATTTTAGTTGAAGAGGAAGGACAGCCACTGACACATGGCTCTGTGGAGAGCGTGCCCATGCTGCCCCAGTCTGCCCGTCCCAGTGTTGAGACCAGCTGCACGTCAGTCACACAGGGAGGCGGGCGGCAGGCACTTAGCATCAGCATGAGGGCACGGAGTCCCCACGCGCCTACGGCGGGGCTGGGCCTTCAAGTTCCCGCACACAAGTCGGCTCTGGCCGGGGCTGCCCAGGATTCACACCAGCGTTCACCTGAGCTCACAGGATTTTCCAATCCACTGTTACCCTAAGAATCAAAAACTTTCCTCTGCTTATGGAACAGAGAAAACCTACAATGCAGCATTTCAAGATTCGAGCACAAACTGGAATTATCTGAACACCATTTAAAGCATGTCCCCTTCCCAAGTTAGCTTCTTGTCCTAGCAAAGATAATGACAGACGGATGACATGAGTGAGTGTTAGGTCACTGACAGATCAGCCTCAGATGGCAGCCCAACAGAGGGACACAGATGCGGACCGCGGGCGAGAGGTCATTTTCCACCACCCCATGGATGAGATGAGACAACAGGGACACAGCTGTGACAGAGATGACTGAAAGCAGCCACGGATGAGACACTGGTGATGAACAGCAGGGTCTACCTCGTTCTACCAGAACACAGGCCCTCGGGAGCGCTGGCCCTGACTCCGAGCTCGGCCCCAGCATGCAATGGGAGCCTTTGCTTTTAACCAAAACAACCAGGAGCACACATGTACATCCGACGTCTGGGACACAGGGCTGAGGACCCGGGGCCGGCTGTGTGGGAGAAACACAGCTCCCCATGGCTGACAGCAGGCACGCAGACGGCTCACTCGGGCATGACAGAGAGGCACTTCAGCGCACACACAATTCTAATTCTCAGTGAGCAGCTTAACGTCTTCCCAACAAAACTCGGTCATAAAGTGATGGACCTGTATCCACACTTTATGGCATTGCTCTAATATGCAAATAAAAAGAGAGCCAGTTGTTCAAAGAAAATAAAGATCAATATTTAAAAGTTCAGGAGCCGTAAAAATAAAACTCCCAGAAGAGCCATCATTGCATCCGGTGCACGGAGGCCGTCGCTCCTCAGCAGCAGACGCGTGTGCAAACGTAAGCCTTGCTTTTCAGTGACTTGTCTACAGGTTTTTAATTCAGGAGGGAAAAGTTTAATTTGCTGAGTTACACAGGAGATTCATCTCATTTCCTGGACTGCAATTTTCTGGCAACTGCATGGCTGCTACATTCCCGTGTCACAGACGGGACACGCGTGTTGCATGCAGGAGCAGGTAGGAGGTAGGAGGGACAGACGGCTGTGGTCAGCGGCACGGCCATCCCTGGGGTCAGCTCAGAAACCCTCAGCTCGGGCTCGGCAGACGGTGGCGCCGCGGAGACACGCGTCGCTGCGGTGAGGCAGCAGACGGAGCCCCGCGCAGGCGCCGCGGCACAGTGTGGAGGTCAGGTCACCTTCGGGCGTCAGGTCAGGCACGGAGTGGCTTCTCTACCTCCTCTAGGGCGCCGATGCGGCCACGGCTCAGCCTCACTCGGCCTCCTCCCAGCCGTCCCGCAGGTGCCCCTTGCTCTGTCGGCGGATGCTGACCAGCTTCCCCGCGGACCTGAGGCTCCACCGGGAGCTGCCCGCTGAGCTGGCCAGGCTGGTGTACTTGGTGGAGCCCTTGGTGGCGTCCTCCCACTCTGGCCAGGGCGGGCAGCTGCCCGGGGTGTCCCCTGAGTCGGCTGCTGCGTCTTCCAGAGCAAGCCTGGGAGGCTCCCAGCCTTCAATCTCATCCGGCTTCTTGGACTGCGTGTTCTGTTTTAAGACCAAGCTGTCCCAAAACCCAGACTTCTTCTCTGTCTTCAACTCTTCTTTTAGCCGTGAATTAGCTCTACAGGAGACGAAAGAGGGATCTCAGGAAAGTGTCCTACGTACAAAGTTCTCTTCTAGAGTGTTACAGTGTGCAGAAAGCTATGTGAACACTTCTGAACGTGAAATTTGTTGCAGACAATAAGGAAAATCAGTTCCACCCATTGCTTAGGATGCTTGGTGGAGGCCGTATCTGAGCACCTGCCAACACCTGAGGTCAGCTGCATCCCAGACCAGACTCGGCTGTGGGGGCCTTGGTGAGGCCGAGCGGGGGCAGAGCCCCAGCGTCTGAGCAAACAGAACGCTCACACATCCAGGGTCCAGACGGAGGAACAAGGGGAGGACGTGCCCCAGCATCAGACGGGCGTTCAGTGGCGTTGTTGACAGCACATGGGTCCCAAGCACTGAGTGAGGCACTGTCAGAGTCCAGGCGTCCCTCTGTTTTAAGGAAGTGGGAGCCGGGCCTGAGCCTCAGGCACTGCTGTCCCTGCGGGCCGTGACAACGAGGGGCCCAGAACGCGGTGAAGCCTTGATCAGCCAGAGCACACGGCGCGTGAACCCGCGCCAGGGCACAACAGCGCAGGGACGCCCTGGGGGCAGGCAGCTCGAGCGGCAGGCTCCGAACCGCAGGCTCAGCGGCGCCCACCGGTGACCGTGACACCACTAGGTAGCTGCTGAATCTGTTTTCAACTTTAAGGACCCTTCTTAACATTCTGGAATGTTTATAATAAAGTTAGCAGCCACGTGCCGGTTTACATCTCTCACGGTCGGTGCCTCCGCCCTCTGCTTTGCAGCAAGCCCAGCGGGCAGCGCTCAGGCCGCTTCGCCTCTGCTCGGCCTCGCAGAAGCCGCTCCCCAGAGGAAGGGCTGCTTTATTTTGTCTGGGACACGCAAGGCAGCCCATTTCTACTGACTCAAAGGGAGAAGGCGACACGGCGCCCAGCTGGGACGCCCAGCAGGGACAGGCAGGGTGCCTCCCTGCATGGAAACCACTGCCCCGGTCCGCAGTGAGCCCAGCCGACTTACCCTTTGGACTTGGGAGGTTTGCGGCTTTCGAGCAGGTGCTGTTCATCGTCTTTGTTGAACAGAGAAGTCACCTCTTTCCAGCCTCGGAAGCTGGCTCCCTGAACCTAATGAGAGGGTGAGGGAGATGTCAGAGTCACGTCACGGAGTGAGAACCAGAGACATTTTCCACCCCAGCAACCACGGCGCTGGAACGTTGGAAGACTCACATCTGTGCACTGCTTAACAAGGACACCTCCTGAGACGTGCCTGCCCAATGGCACACACACCCATGTGGCCAGGCCAGCCTCATGACACAATCAAGCACCTGGGTGAGTGGCCGGCGCTGTAGTGCAGCAGGTTAAGCCGCCAATGGCAATGCTGGCATCCCATAGGGGCGCCGGTTCTAGTCCTGGCTGCTCCACTTCTGATCCATCTCTCTGCTCTCAGTTCCAGCTTCCTGCTATTGCACCCTGGGAGACAGCAGGTGATGGCTGGGACCCTGCCAAATTTGAGGAGTGACCTGAAATGATTCTTTGTAAACAAATAAGAGAAAACTTCTATTTGTGACCTTCAGCACAGCTGGGAAACAACAAGATGTCAGCGACAGTCACCAAGTTCTGTCCTATGATAGTGGCTGTCTCAATGTCACATGTACCTGGGGACTAGGGACCCCAAGGTACAGGGGGCCCCAGCCAAGGAGAGCAAGTGGCCCCCACCCCAGGGATCCCAGGTCCTCTCCTACCTTAAACCCTGCCCTGTCCTCTTTCAATAAAACCAACCCCTCCCGCCTGAAAAGCCAGTGCACACCTGGAAGGGGCAGGGGAGGGGCCCAGGGACCCTGTGGAAGCCCCAGACCCAGCCATGGCCTCCCTGTTCCCCAGGAGAATTCATATCCATAGCTGGGGGCAGAAGGAAACAGCAAACCAAGAGTTAGTAAATACGGTGAGAAATTTCAAAAAGGGGTAATCACGAGACGATGGTGCTGACTCCTGGAAAACTCAGACCTTCTGGGAAAGATGCTGGCCCTCTTAAGGGTCCCGGGACAAGAGGTAATCAACAGAGCATATCGGTCATTGTTGAAAACCAGGCTGCCCGACCAGTTCCCATATACTGACTGCCAGCAAGTCACAGGTCTCAGCCACGCTGGCTAAAGTCTTGTCTGGAAGAGAGCTCACATCACGGCGGCCCCTTCACAGTGCTGGCCAGAACCTGAGGGGTCCATCTCAGCCGAGCAGCCAGGGCAGGCTTGACCCTCTGCTACCACCTGCACTCCCCGCAAGTAGGGGAGAGATGAACTCCGTGCCCAGAGCCTCAGCAGAAGCCGCCTGCACCCCTGAAGCCACCTGAGACACCTCGGACTGCAGTCACCGCAGGGCTGCCATTCCCAACCCGCGTTCTCCAACTGGAAAGAGCCAAGAGGACCCTGTTGATGACCTCCTCCCAACAGAAGCCGAGAGAAATCTAGGGACCATCAGCTGTGACAATGGTGGCCAGGTGCAAGGGGTCGACACGGCTTCAAGTGTCAGCCCCTCTCCACCGCCCACCTCCTCGTTCACAGGGAGCCTTGGGCTCGGACAGGTCTGACGCAATCCATCATCCAGGCCCACAGACCTACTTGGCCCAGCTGTTTAACACCCAGGAACATTGCCAAATTACCCAGGCAGCGCCAAAACACCTGGAAGAACATGCTCTGAGACTGTAAACGTCCACTTCCCTGAAGACAAATGAAGCCCCAGAGCTTCGAATGCTGGAGAGCTGTCAAGAGGCTGTTAAATGGCGGGAAAGACCATGAGTGTGAACAAAACCTCAGAAGTGCTGCAAGGGCCTGAAGCGAACCCAAGCTCGTTCTGAGAGGCCGTGTGAGGCTTCGTGTCCACATGCCCTCAAGCCCGGAGCGGCAGAAAATCAATGGCTGGTGGACACCGCCTTCGTTGGCCAGGCCCAGGGAGACATCAGACCCAAGCGACACAAGTGAGAGGGCTTTGCTGGAGGTTGTCACCAGAGGGCTTGTCGGGGGCTTCAGCAAGCCCGCCGGGAAGCTGACTTGCTCAATGCCACAGCTCAGTGCAACAGTCAGGACACCCCCAAAGAGGCACTCCAGCAGGTGCATGGTGAGGACAGGGAGAGCTCGGCCAGACTGGGATGGAACCAACGTGCCACTGTCACCAGGAAGGCCACTGGAAAACAAGCGTCCACAACAGTTGGGAAAATGTCACCCAACTCCCTAGCACTACCAGCCCTGACAGTGACCGCCCGAGACCTCAGGGGAAGACTCTGTGGGTCCAGCCGCCATGGAGAACTACGAGGGAGCCTCTGTGCACCCAGGACCATGGAGAACTACAAGGAAGAGCAGGACAGACTGGGCCCCCAGGAGCCCATGCTCAGAATGACTGTAGGGGGCTGGCCCACAGACTTCATGGAGGGCACAGGGGCAGAGCACTCAGTGGTGACCCTGTCTGTGGGCCCCTCGCACAGAGGAGGCTTCTACTACGGGAGCCACAGGTCTCCAAGCCTATCACCCTGTTCTCTGCCACGGCGATGTGGTTTAGGCGGCCATGAAGTTACACAAATTCCTCTCTCTCCCTGTCCAGTGGCCTCCGTGGGTGAAGATATGAGGGAAACTGCAGGCTCAGAGAACTTTCAACTCCCGTGGCCAAGCAGCCCTCAGCCAGGGAAGGCCAGAAGCAAAAATCATGGCTCGTAGTTCCCCAGAGAGAAGAGTGGTGTCTTGTAGCCTCTACGAGCCCCGTGAAGGTGCCTGCGCTGGAACAGTGACAAGGGCCAGCTGACTTGGCCTAGACTGCACAAGGATTCAAAAACTCTCCAGCTATGTTAGTTCCGTGCTGGCCTCTGCATGCTACTCCGGTACGTGGACCTCCTGTGAAAAGGGCAGGTTGGGGAGGATTGCATGGGGGCACACGACTGCTCCTCACCCTCCTGTGGGAGGCTGGCTACAAGGTCTCCAGGAAAACGGCTCAACTCTGCCAAGGAAATGGAGGTAACGTACCTCAGCTTCCACCTGTCCCGAGGACAGCATCAACTCGGTCCAGAGAGAGCGCAGATGGTCTGCCCCCTCCCAACCCCCCTCAACACGACACCAGGTTCTGCAGGATCTGGGTACCTAATGTCTCTATTTTGGCATAGCCTGTGTGTGAAGCCACAAAGGGAGGAGACAGGGAACCTTTGGTGGGGGAATAGGCACGGGAAAGGGCCTTCGATCAGACAGGCACTCACCAGCGCCCCAGCTCTGGGGCTCCCAGGCGTAGCTAAGCCTTTCTTCCTGTAAGCACGTGGGCAGAGAACTGTCTCCAGTGTTGGGGCCTTGGTTTCTTCCAGTGGTGTCTCTAAGGCTAGCCACCCTGTCTCCGAGCCCTCCTAGGATGGGAGGAGATAAACTTACTCCGGGGCAAGAGCTAACACTCCAGGTGCCTCACCCAGTCCTCACGAATGGAATACAAAGGGCAGTACCGGCTGACGACGGCCCATGTGGCCAAGTGTCACAGGATGCTGTGTGAAGCCTGCACACTCACCTGGAGGTGGCAGAAACCTTAAACCCAGCAGCTCCGGGCCAGACGCTGGCTGCCCAGAGGTCACAGACGAGGTGTTCTCCAACCAACTGGACTGAGCGGGCCAGCCCCCAGGTGACCCGACAGTTCCCTCAGACGGGGAGCGCCTGGCAGGATGCCCCAAGGCAACCTCACGCTCAGCCACAGAAGCTGAGCCCCTGCTTGTGCCGGCTTCAGCACCAAAGGCGGAGCCCGCCAACCTGCAGCAGGAGTTCCTGGCGACTCGTACACAGACCCCCAAGGACACGCTCACCACTCTGCACGGGCACGGGCTTCCTGTGGAAAAGGGGGAAAGAAAACCTCCAGCTGTTGGACGCTGTGGGGGCCCCTAGGGGATGCCAGGGCCAATGGCCCAGGGAAACCAAAGACTGACCAGGAAGCCAAGCTCACACCACCAAGCGATCCTAGAGCCGGTCGCCCTGACCTTGTTCTCCATCCACCTAGCAGAGTGGGACCCAAACTACTCCCAACATGAGCCAGCTTGGTTTAAAACTCAAAGTGAGAAGCCAGCTCTGTGGTATAATGGGTTAGGTACTGCCTGTGATGCCAGCATCCCATATGGGTACCGGTTCAAGTCCCAGCTGCTCCACTGCCAGTCCTGCTCCCTGCTAATGTGCCTGGGAAAGCAGCAGAGGACTGTCCAAGTGCTTGGGGCCCTGCATCCATGTGGGACACCCAGATGGGGCTCCTGGCTCCTGGCTGCAGCCTGGCCCAGTTCTGGCTATTACAGCCATCTGGGGAGTGAACCAATAATTGGAAAATATCTCTATCACTCTCTCACTCTGCATTTCAAATAAATAAAGTTTTATGAAAAAAAAAAAAGGAAGTTACATCCCCAGTGGATGGTGGAAGTCTGACGACAGCCGAGCTGCAGTCCCTGGGCCCCTAACCCCAGCTTTCATCCAGCAGTTCCACCAAGGGGCTTGTACTAGCCAGACGGCCCGGGAGTCCACACTGGCCCAACACTTGGATATCCCTAGGCGCTCCTGCACAGCTTGAGCAGTGTGTGAACAATGCAAAATGTGTGCCTGACACAGTCCTCACCGGGGGCAAGACTGCCCCCTCCAGGCGCGAGGGGTAACTGTGGACTTCACAGAGCTCCCTGTGTTGGAGGCTGCAGCGTTTTTTTTTTTTTTTTTTTTTTTTTTTTTTACAGGCAGAGTGGACAGTGAGAGAGAGAAACAGAGAGAAAGGTCTTCCTTTGCTGTTGGTTCACCCCTCAATGGCCGCTGCAGCTGGTGCGCTGCAGCCGGCACACTGCGCTGATCCGAAGGCAGGTGCTTCTCCCGGTCTCCCATGGGGTGCAGGGCCCAAGGAGTAGGGCCATCCTCCACTGCACTCCCTGGCCACAGCAGAGAGCTGGCCTGGAAGAGGGGCAACCGGGACAGGATCGGTGCCCCGACCGGGACTAGAACCCGGTGTGCCGGCGCTGCAAGGCGGAGGATTAGCCTAGTGAGTCGCGGCGCCGGCCACATGACTACTTTTTAAAGTACAAATGCCATGATTTTTCTGAATTTGAAAAACAAAATGGGGCATGATTCTAGGGAAACTGCAATATAGAATGATAAAAATCTAAACTTCTCATCGAGAGCAGTGTTTTTACAAAACAAGAAGAAAAACAGCCAAGTAGAAGAATGGGCCGAGCAAGAGTGCCTGTGACCACAGGAGCCTCCCTCCGGGCCGCAGGAGCAGGTGGGCAGGCACCGCCCTAGGCCAGGCCTTCACCTCCGTGACGCGCCTGGGCCAGGCAGACGAGCGGAGGAGTGCAGGCAGGCTCAGCGCCCAGGAGCAGGGCCTTCACCTCCGTGACGCGCCTGGGCCAGGCAGACGAGCGGAGGACTGCAGGCAGGCTCAGCGCCCAGGAGCAGGGCCTTCACCTCCGTGACGCGCCTGGGCCAGGCAGACGAGCGGAGGAGTGCAGGCAGGCACAGCACCCAGGAGCAGGGCCTTCACCTCCGTGACGCGCCTGGGCCAGGCAGACGAGCGGAGGAGTGCAGGTAGGCTCAGCGCCCAGGAGCAGGGCCTTCACCTCCGTGACGCGCCTGGGCCAGGCAGAGGAGCGGAGGAGTGCAGGCAGGCTCAGCGCCCAGGAGCAGGGCCTTCACCTCCGTGACGCACCTGGGCCAGGCAGACGAGCGGAGGACTGCAGGCAGGCTCAGCGCCCAGGAGCAGGGCCTTCACCTCCGTGACGCGCCTGGGCCAGGCAGAGGAGCGGAGGAGTGCAGGCAGGCTCAGCGCCCAGGAGCCGGGCAAGGTGCACGGACTCTGCTGCCCTGAGCCAGCCAGCCCAGGACTGAGGAGCCGGCAGAGGTTCCCAGGCCGGCAGCAGTGAAGCAACATGGGAGTTACTCTGCCCCTGTGATTTCTGTCTCCACCAGCCAGGCAGGCGTTGTCCTCGAGAAAGACCCCCACCAGCCCCATCTGGCTGTGCCCGTACTCTGAGCAACGCTCCCACTCCTGGGCACTTTCTCCTCCTTTCTTTTTCCCATGCAACCTGGGGAGGCCGTAGTGAGGGTTCCTGAGCCCAAGCTGTGAAGGGAGGCAGAGGGCCCCTTTCCACAGCGTGGTGTCCCTTCTGCATCAGAGTTTAGACCCCAGACGCGCACCGACCCTGCTTAGAGAAACGTCCCCGCTGAGGCCACCTGTGCCCTCTGCTCCCTGTAGGGACTGCAGGCTACAGCCAGAGACCAGCCTCGCCCCCGAGAGCATCGCACCACTTAACTCCTCACGCACACGGCAGCCCCCGAGCTCTCCCTTGCACTCGTGCAGAACCCAGAATTCATAAATTCACAGCCTGTAAGCTGCATGTTCATCATTCTCATCATGAAACATTTCTAGTATTTGACAACTCAGTGTCTGTTGTTTATTAGCAATGGTAATTACTGACTTGGAATAGGAGTTGGGGAATGGGAAAAGGGAACTTTCACTCCCCAGGCCAAACTTTTCTAACAAGCGATCTTGCTGAAATAAAAAGTAACCTTCTATAAATGATTACTTAATATTCAATTTACAGAGCTAATACACACAAGCTTCACAAGACCGTGCAAGCCTGAGGAAAACCAACATGCACCGCTCAACACATGTGGAACTGCTCAGGAAACCCAGCCTCGAAGCCACAGGGAGTCCCCCTCAGCACGTGGCCTGCAGACGGGCGTGAGGCTGTGAGGCACGCAGAGGGCTTCCCGGAGTGTGCTGACCCACGCTGCATGCATCCACACGGGCCGTCGCTGAGCACCAACCGGCTCTCACGACAGGTGCATCATGACACCGCCCTCTGTCTCTCTGAGGGATGATCATCGCCTCTCACCCTTCAAATCTCTCTCCTGCTCTTAAGAAACTGAAAAGGCAGTCCCACCACAGAAACGTACAACCCACTACCTTCATCAACCAAAATCAAAAGCAGAGGTGGGGGAGGGAGTTGCTGCCGCGCTGCCAGAGCCCACCCTCAGTTCCACCCCCCACCCCCGCCACTTCCTGCAGTCTCAGCCACAGCCATGGAATAGGAGCTCCAGATAATCAGTCCAGCACCGGCCTCAGGGTGAGGATAATGTGGGAAATCATGGCTCCACGGTCCAGGCTTGTGCACAGCAGCACAGACGTCAGGACCCAAGGTCAGCACCAGGGGCCACAGAGTGGCTGCAGGCACTCCCAGGACGGGAGCATCGCGTCCCGAGCCAGCAGCTGCTGGATGCTGTTGTCTCTCCCCCCCCCCCCCATTCATGTTGTTTCCCCCCCAGCACAAACGCCTCCCTCCTGGGCCCAGGTCCACTTCAGACAAATGCCATTTTTTCAACAAGGTCGCCCACAACCCCAGCGATTGACACACAAATGAAGGCGGCAGGCGGGGGAGCCAAGGTCACCTGAAGAGGCACACAGAGCCACATGGGACTCACTCAGGCCCTCCTTCCGGTGCCGACCACGAGAGGCCGGAGTCCACACTGCTAGGGCCAAGCTTTCCCCTCTCTGGGACCACAGATCCGCCGGTGCTCCTGGCCACCCTCACAGCCATGCGGCCTCAGGAGGAGCCGCAGGCAGTAAGAAGTGGACCAGGCAATGACTTCCTCTGCCCCTTCAGCAAGGGGAAGGAGCCTGGGCTCCTGAGCCTCCCCGGACCCAGGACAGCTGCCCAGCTGTGCTACTCCAGGGGCAGGGGCCCAGGCAGAGCGCTGTGGACAGAGCTGGCTGGCGTTGGACAGGGAAAAGCACCCAGATTTCTGGGACTTCCAACAGCAAACTGCAAGTGCTGTAGGAGACAGGAAGAAGGGGGTGCAGGGGCCACTGGGAGGTGCTGCTGGGACGAGCAGGGCTGGGCACAGCTGAAGACAGGGCACCCCTACGGCACTGAGGACGCTGCTCGGGACGCCCATACCCCACCCAGGAGCCTGGTGCCAGTCTCAGCTCCCCTCTTCCAATTCCAGCTCCTGCTAATGCACCACGGGAGGCAGCAGGTGGTGGCTCAAGTACTCGGTCCCTGCCACCAACATAGGAGACCCAGAGGGAGCTCCTGGCTCCAGCCTGGCCCAGCCCCAGCTGTTGCGGATATCTGGGGAGTGAATTAGTGAATGGAAAATCAATCAATCTCTCTCTCTGATAGAATAATGAAAACAGTAACTTTTGCCATACCACCTTTTGCTGCAAGTGGTCATTTCTGTGTCACCACCCTTGCTCTAAGTGCTGCTGGCTCCTCGGTTCCACAGACCAAGGGCTGACCACCCTTCCAGCCTCGCGAGCAGCCCAGGTTCAGCCCTGTGCCCATGGGGTGCCAGGCTTCCTCCCCTTGCCTGTGACTTCCTGCAGTTGTTACCAAGCTTGCAGCTCCACCTCCCTGGTGCAGATGGTCCATCCATCCACACGGGGGCAGCAACGCCCCTTCACCTTCTGCATGCTCCTGGAACCAGCATGTGCCGGGCTCCTGCTCACAGGCACCTGGGCCGCTCCTCCCTCCACGTCTGAGGCTCCCACTCCAGTCTGCAGCGTTCTGAGCACCCACACACCTGAGCAGAGCCTGTCGCCGGCTGTGTGCTGTTGCAGCCACACTAGTCTTTCTGTTCACATAAGGTTGAGCTCGTGCCCAACCCAGAGGAGCCAGCAGCACTTGGAGCTGCAGACACACAGAAATGACCACTTACAGCAAAACAGCAAAACAGAGGTGTCACGGCTCCCCTCTGCCCGCTTCGCAGGCGCTGTGCAGGCTGATCAGGAACAGAACTCACGGTCCTGTCAACAGCTTGGGATTCTGCTCTCAGCTCCTACAGCTGAACAAGCAGCAGTCACAAGTCAGCCTAAATTTTAAGTACTTGCAATCGCACTATAAAAATAATTGGTAATAAGAACCAAATTATATGAAATTTCAAGACAGAATACTTCCAAATTGAGTAAAGACACCAAAATAAACACATCTGAAATTCAGAGCAGAGGTGGCTTCTGTCCATGGCAATAGCAGCATCTTGGCCATGATCTCAGCTTGAACCTCAGGTCAGAGGCGGGGCAGACCGTGGTGCCCAGGTGGTGGGGAAGTCTGTGCCTCCTTGCCAGTGCCAGCCTCCTGCTAACGCAGACTGAGAGGCAGCGGGGGGTGGCTCAAATACATGGGTCTCACCTCCCACATGGGAGGCCTGGATTCAGTACCAACGCCTGGCTTCCACCTGGACCAGCCCTGGCTGCTGCAGGCACTCGGGGGAGTAAACCAGCAGATGAAGATCTCTATCCCTGCTGCTCTTCCTCTCAAAAAAAAAAAAAAAAAAAAAAAGCTGCACACGCTATGAGCAAGCATAAGAAAGAATAAACAGAGACAGAATTGCGTTTTGAGTTACCATCCCTTAGTAATCGCTGGGACCTGTGCACACACTAACAGAGCTAATCTCAAACTCGATTTAAAAAAATGATTTAGGGGCCAGCACTGTGGCCTAGTGGGCTAAACCTCCTCCTGTGGTGCCAGCTCTCTGCTATGGCCTGGGAAAGCAGCAGCGGATGACCCAAGTCCTTGGCCCTGTAGCCACCTGGGAGACCCGGAAGAAGCTCCTGGCTCCTGGCTTCAGATTAGCCCAGCTCTGGCCATTGCAACCGTTTGGGGAGTGAACCAGCAGATGGAAGACCTCTCTGTCTCTCTTCCTCTCTGTATCTCTGCCTCTCAAATAAATAAATAAATAAAATGATTTCAGAACTGAGCAGGTGAGGAAGGAGCAGTCTGGTCAGGGCTAGATGCACTGAGCTGCCTGCAGTGATGAGGGGCTGACCACAGGCTCCCCACGTGGCTCCCACGGTGCCCTCCCTTTCCTCCCCATGCCCAGGTCACGGAAAGCACAGGGACCCCCAAGTCTGCCTTGTGCCTCCCCATCCGCACACCGTGTGCAGCTCCTGCAGCATTCCTGTTGGAAACCACAGTCCCCACTAGGAGGGGAGACCAGGACAACTGTACCCAAAGCATGAGCAAAACCATCAGGCGGTACCCTCAGAATCAAGCTCAACACAGCTCCAGAAGACTGCCCGTCAGCCGCCACCCACACTTCACCAGCCCTAGGCTGCCCTCTCTGCTGACCACAGTTTCCGTAACTCAGGCATGTGCTGCCCATACAAGCACCACAGGAGACACAGGGAGAGGTCTCGTGGAGGCACAAGTTCCTGGCCCTGTTCCCGCGGGGTCCGGGTGCTCCCTTGCCCAGCACATACGTGCGCCAGTACATATTTGCAGTTCTCACAGGGATCTCATTGGGAAGGCGTGACTGCTAAGTCACTGGCCTCTGCTCCCCTCCCTCCCTCCCTGCAGGTCCAGCGGCTGAAATCCTCCCGCTACCCAAGCCAGGCCTGTGCCTGGTCTCCACAGTAACCAGCGCCCACCTGGCAGCCAGCCAGGCCCACCCTCAGCCACTTCATTAGCCCAACAGACACTCTCCCACTCAGCAGAGGGACTGGGAACCAGGGAGAAGACTGGACGTGCCCTTCTCGATGCTACACAGAAACAGGCAGAGACTCCTGGGGGCAATGAGAGAGCAACCGCCACCGACCCAGGGACCCAGAGGGAAAGCTGACCTCAGCAGTCAGCGGGACAACGGCACCACAGAGCACGTGGAGAGGACACGCCACAAGACCCCATGCCCAGCCAGAGCATTCAAAACAGAAGGTGAGAGGAGGACTTCCAGAAGACCCCGAGGGCTCCGGGTGCCAGCAGAGTGCCTGTAAGAAGCCCTAGTGCAGCTCCTTCAGAGACAGGGGCAGAGCCTCACACGGTGACGCACAACCACGGGGGACCAGAGTCCAGGCAGAGGGCACTATGACACGGCACAGTGCAAATGCAATTGTGGGAAACGGTGTGTGCAGACGGCAAACAGCCTCAGCCTCAGGAATCTACCAGTAATGCACGTTGATACCCTGGCCAACAGCACCGCGATTGGGAGGAGCCGATTGTGTGAGGCTAGGAAACAACCACAGACAGTAAGTAATAAAGTTGAAATGCTTCGTTAGAAACAGACTACAGAAAACAAAAGTAATATTAAATGTAAACGAACTGGCCAGCGCAGCAGCTCACTAGGCTAATCCTCCACCCGCGGCACCGGTACCCCAGGTTCTAGTCCCGGTTGGGGTGCTGGTTCTGTCCTGGTTGCTCCTCTTCCAGTCCAGCTCTCTGCTGTGGCCCAGGAAGGCAGTGGAAGATGGCCCAGGTGCTTGGGGCCTGCACCCGCATGGGAGACCAGGAGGAAGCACCTGGCTCCTGGCTTTGGATTGGCACAGCGGCACCAGCCATGGCGGCCATTTGGGGGGTGAACCAACGGAAGGAAGACCTTTCTCTCTCTCTCTCACTAACTCTGCCTGTAAAAAAAAAAGTAAATGAACTAAAAACTCTAAACAAAGGCAGAGACTGCCACACTGGACATTTTAAAAATTGATCCAACTAAAAGCTGTCTATAGGAGACAGGCAAGATAAAAGCTATTCCGAGATAAAAGTGACTAAGAGTAAAAGAAAGAGAAAATATAAGTCATGGGAACAGCAAATTTTTAAATGTTAGTGCATATAAAGATAATTTCAAAATGATACATGAATTAACCCATCAGGAAGATAAAACTACTAAAGACAGAAATGCAAGTAACAGAGTAATAAAATACAAGAGGCAAAAATGGAGAAATAAGGGAGAACCAGACAATCCAGCATTTCCAGAGCCTTTTGTCAAAAGGGAAGCCAGAAGACACTCTGCAGCGACCTGAAGTGAGCTCTGACCACAGCTCGTGGGGCACAGTGAACTGGACGGCTGGAGAGAACTATGCAACTGAAACATCTAGGAAGACGAGCAGCTGCACATCGGTAACCCACCCGACGTGGGAAAAGGAAGAGCAAACACCACAGCAGGCAGAAGAAAGAAACAAGGATCGCAGCAGACGTGAGTCAACAGAGAGTAACAATCAACACCGCTAAAATGTGGTTCTTTCCAAAGAGCAACAATTTGACAAATCTTCAGGCAGACTGACCAACAAAAGAGAAAAATCAAATTACTAGGATGAAGTATGGAAGAAGGAACACTCGGGTTCTAGTTCTGGTTGGGGCGCCAGATTCTGTCCCAGTTGCCCCTCTTCCAGTCCGGCTCTCTGCTGTGGCACAGGAAGGCAGTGGAGGATGGCCCAAGAGCTTGGGGCCTACACCCGCATGGGAGACCAGGGGGAGGCATCTGGCTCCTGGCTTCGGATCAGTGCAGCGTGCTGGCCGTAGCAGCCATTTGGGGGGTGAACAACAGAAGGAAGACCTTTCTCTCTGTCTCTAACTCTGCCTGTCAAAAAAAAAAAAAAGAAGAAGAAGAAGAAGGAACACCACTGTTGACCCTACAGAAACACAAAGGGTATAAAGGAACACTACAAACAAGTGGACATCAACGCATCAGAAAACTCAGATGAGAAAGACAAACTCCCAAGACACAGCTATCAAACTGACTCAAGAGGAAACAAAAACCAGACTAGAGCTGTAACAGAGGAAAGACTGAATCAGTAATCAAAAAGCTACCAAGCTTGGATCCAAATGTGCTCACCAACAGAATTCCACAAATTATTTAAAGGAGAATATCAATTCTTCATAACCTCTTCCAAAAACCAGAAGATGAAGCAACACTTCTTAACTCTTCCTATGAGAACTATGTGAGCAATATTACCTGAAACCAAAACCAGATAAACACATCACAAGAAAAGGAAACTAACATCTTATGAATATAGACTGACAAAATAATAGCAAATTGAATTAAAAAATAAAAAGAATTATATACACATTAGCCAGGTATGATTTATTCCAGGAATAAAATGCTGGTTCAGTATGTGAAAATCAATTCATGTAATATATTAAGAGAATAAAAAACAAAAATATAATCATCTCAATGCAAGTAGAAATAGCATTTAAAAGCACAACATCCTTTCCTGATAAAAACAAAGAAAGTAAGAAAAGAAGAGAATTCTCCCTGATGAAGACATCTATGGAAAACCCAAAGCTGCTATCCTCCTTGCTGGCCACAGGGACCTGCTAGAAGTCCACTCTTGCCACTCCCATGTGGGTTATGCAGGAGGTAGAACCAGGGCAGTGAGTCAGGAGAAAGAAATGGAAAGTCTCCAGACAGAAAGAGAAAGAGCAAAACTATCACAGTTTGTGGTAACATCATCTTTCAGATAGAAAAACCTTAGTGGGGCCAGTGCCACAGCTCAACAGGCTAATCCTCCGCCTGCAGCGCCAGCACACCGGGTTCTAGTCCCGGTCGGGGTGCCAGATTCTGTCCTGGTTGCTCCTCTTCCAGTCCAGCTCTCTGCTGTGGCCCGGGAAGGCAGTGGAGGATGGCCCTAGTCCTTGGGCCCTGCACCGGCATGGGAGACCAGGAGGAAGGACCTGGCTCCTGGCTTCAGATCAGCACGGTGCGCCAGCCGTGACGGCCATTTGGGGGGTGAACCAATGGAAAAAGGAAGACCTTTCTGTCTCTCTCTCTCACTGTCCACTCTGTCAAAAAAAGAAAAAAAGAAAAGAAAAACCTTAGTGGTCCACCAAAAACCTATCAGGATGAACACAAGACTGCAGCAAGGTTAGAGGACGCACAATCAATACACACAGCTCAGCCATGTTCCCAAACACCTTAGCAAAGAACCCAGAAACTCAGGGAACAACTCCGCTTTTAACTGCATCAAAACTCACACATAGGAGTAAATTCAATTAACATTCAATTTTCTGAAAATTACAAATAATTGTTGAAATAAATGTTTAAAAGATCAGAATGAACAGAAAATCTTCCCATTTTCATGGATGGAAGATACGCCGTTACGATGGCAATACTCCCCAAACCTATCAACAGATTCGGTGCAACTGCAGCTGACTTCTTTGTAAAAATCAATGACTCTAAAATTCACATCAACTAATAAGGGATTCCACATAGCCAAAACAACTTTGAAAAATAGTTAAGGGGACTCACACTTCCCACTGCCAAACTTACCACCAAGCAACAGGAATCAAGACCGCCTGGGGGGATTCTAAGACGGCAGCACTGCTTTAGGCTAAGGGGAAATGGTAGCAAGGAAGTGGAGGAAGTGCATTTTCAGGAGAACTGGAGAGAAGTCTGCTGTGGAAATTCTGCAGAAGGACGAGGGATGCCATGGAGCAGTGTGGAAGCTGCAGACGCGCGGCAACAAGCAAGGACACGACACCCGATCCCACAGTGAGAGCAGGAGTAGTGCCAGCTCCGGAGAGCGAGGTGAGCAGATTGCCACGGCACAAGCCACTGCCAATGCTGCCAGAGGAGGGCCTGGCGCAGCTCTATGGGGGGACAGGCTACCTGGCCAACCCAGCAAAAAGAGAGTCCATTTCTCCCTCCCCAGCTCCCACAACAGCACCCAGCAACCAGCTGGGAGAGGGCACCATCTTGACACCAGCAGCAGCGGCGGCGGCTTGTGTGCCCGAGCCCAGTGGCTCGGGGGAGAAGGTGCCACTGTGACCTCAGTGGCTAAGGCGGCTCTTGTCCATGCTCCCAGCAGCTGGCAAGAAGGCACCATTTTGACATGAGTAGCAGCTGCAGTGGCTCCTGGGCATGTGTGTGATCCAGGGATTTTACAGAGGAAACATCCACATTCCCCACTGACTGAGTCTGGCTGGGAAGACTGATAAGGGCTGGGCACCATGTAGGACTGTGAGGCGCCCTCAGCCTCCCAACCTGTCACAGGACCCAGGGCTCAGACCGCTGAGGTGGAGCACCCACACGCAGCTAGCTCTGGGCTGTCTCAGCCTCTCTGTGGATGGGACAGACTAGCAGGGTGGAGAGGGAACTCTGCATCCTGTTAGTAAAATGTACCATCTTCCTAAGCCCAGCTGGCTTACCAGAAGTCAGGTGACCAAATGGCCCAATCACAAGCGTCAGCTCCACCCCCACCTTAACGGGATTCTTGGCTCCCACTTCCTTACCTCTGCAAAGCCATGTAAGACCTGTTCTCCCAGTGCAGGCTGCTGGTCTCCGTGCACGGGGAGGCAACCTGCGGGGTTCCCCACCTGACAGAAACCTCCCTTACTCCAGTGTTTGGTGTGTTCTGTGGTGCCTTTCCTCTCAGAGTCCCATGACGGCAAAACTCTGTGACACATGGTAGGGCACAGGTGCAGCTGGGTCTCTGGGCAGTCACTGGGAGCAGCTCCACACACTCAGAACTCCCCACCTGCCTGGGCTGGGTCATGGTAGTGGGATCCGTGCTCACACAGGACTGCACTGATCCTCTGTGTGGTTCATACAGCAGTGAAGATGAGCACTACACCTACTGAGGGCTAACATCCAGGCACTGATCACCTTGGAAGAGAGGCGCTGAGGGTGCGATCACGCCAACAGAGGTGATCACACCCTCCTGTTAACAGAGGCGATCTGCCACGCCCAAGTAAGTGGCATCCAGGATACTCAACCTCACCCTGGAGCATGAACTGGAGCTCCCTGGCCATACCCAGTGCCTGCCTCAGGGTATTCACTGAACGGGCAGACACTCCACTAAGCCACAGAGGCTCAGTTTGAAGATAAAGGCCATCAGAGGAAAAAACCAAGTATATTCTCAAATGCCTAAAAATAAATGCAGAAAAGTAAAGAAACAAGAATAAGGCAGACAATATGACCCCTCAAAGGAACACAACAACATTTCAATAGTATTGAAGATGTGAAGATGAAGAGACTGAAGAAATGCTATAAACAGAATTCAAAAGATTAATCATAGGATTATTCAGAATTAATGAGAAGCAAATTCACAAATTAAAGAAATCCATAGATGACATGGAAGAAAAATCTTCCCATTAGATTTGAGATTTTGAAGACAAATCAAACTAAAATATTAGAAATGAAGAATTCAAAATGTCAAATAAAAAAAATACAGTAGAAAGCCTTAACAGACTTGATCAGGCAGAAAAAGAACATCTGAGCTACAAGAAAATCTGTGCAGGTTTCTTGTTCAGACAAAAAAAAAAAAGAAGGAAAATTTAAAACAGTGTTGGAAATTTATGGGATACTTTGATAAAACCTGCCATTTGGGTCTTAAGAGTTCCTGAAGGCATGGAAAGAGAGAAAGGATTAGAAGGTCTTTAGAGTGAAATATTTACAGAAAATGTCCCTAATTTGGAGAAAGAAAAGGACATCCAAGTACAGGAAGCATATAGAACTCCTAATAGAAATGACTAGAAAAGATCTTCACCATGACACATTGTAATCAAACTCAACACAGTAAAACATAAAGAAAAAATTCTAAAATGCACAAGAGAGAAAAGCCAGATTACTTTCAGAGGATCTCCGATTAGATTCACAGCAGACTTCTCATCAGAAACTCTACTGCCAAGAATGGCGAGATATATTCCAAGTCTTTAGAGAAAAAAAAAATCTGTCAACCCAGATTGCTGTACCCTGCAGAGCTCTCATTTAGGAATGAAAGTGAAATAAAGACCCTCCATAACAAACAGAAATTGAATAAATTTGTCATCACTCATCCAGCCTTACAAAAGATGCTTAAGGATGTGCTACACACAGAAACATGGTTATCATTATGAAAGAAGGTGAAGGCAGAAAATCTCCCAGTGAAAGTGAAAGCAAATCTGAAGGATACAATAGGAATGTTTATGGAAAAATGGCAGGGCCAGGTCTTTACTTATCAATAGTCACCTTGAATGTAAATGGCCTAATTAAAAGATAAATCAAAAATTAATTTCAATTATTAATTTCAATTAAAAGATAAAGACTGAATGAATGGATTAAAAAACAGACCCACCTATTTGCTGCCTAATAGAAACTCAACTCACCAACAATGATAGACACAGACGGAAAGTGAAATGATGGAAAAAGATATTGCATGCAAATAGAAAGCAAAAACAAACAGGTGTAGCCATCCTAATAACAGACCAAATAGACTTTAACAAAAAAACTGCTAAAACAAAGAAGGGCACTATGTAATGATTAAGGGATCACTTCAACAGGAAAATGTGACTATAATAAATGTATATGCACCCAATGCCGGGGTGCCTGGCTACTTAAAACAGATGTTACTGGACATAAAGGGAGACATAGACTGCAATACAATAATAATGGGGGAATTCAATACCCTACTTTCATCAATGGACAGATCAACCAGACAGAAGGCAAGGAAACAACAGTTAATCAACACTACAGACCAAATGGACCTAACAGATACCTACAGAACTCTTCATCTTACAGTTGCAGAATACACATTCTTCTCACCAGTGCATGGAACATTCTCTATGATACACCACATGCCAGGCTATAAGCACGTCTCAGCAAATTCGAAGAAATTGGAATCATACCATGTATCTTTTCTGACAATGAAATGAAGCTGGAAATTAACAACTCAAAAATCTCTAGAACATATGCAAACACCTGGAGACTGAACAACATGCTCCTGAATGAACAGTGGGTCATAGGAAAAAAAGGGAAATAAAAAAATTTCTGGAAATAAATGAAGCTGACAATACAACATATCAAAACTTATGGAATACAGAAAAAACAGTGTTACGAGGGAAGTTTATAGCAATTGGTGCCTATATCAACAAATTGGAAAAGCATCAAATAAATTATCTAAAATCAATCTCAAGGAACTAGAAAAACAACAAACCAAACCCCAAATTAGTAAGAGGAAACAAACACTTAAAATTAGAGAAGAAACAAAACTGAAACCAAAAAAGTAATACAAAAGATCAGTGAAATGAAGATCTAGTTTTTTGAAAAATAAAATTGGCTCAACTAACAAAAAAAAGCAAGTCAATAAAATTACAGATGAAAATGGAAATTTAATGACACCACAGAAATAAGTAGAATCATTATGAATTACTACACAGAGCTATGTGCCAACAAAATGGAAAATCTAGAAGCAATTGACAGATTCCTGGACACAATCTACAAAATTGAGTAATGAAGACATAAAAGAAAACCTAAACAGACCCATAACCAATACAGAGACTGAATCACTAAAAAAAGATGCTTCAAGGAAAAGCTCAGGACTGGATGGCTTCACTGCTGAATTCTACTAGCCATATGAAGAAGAATTTTTCTAAAACACACAAACATAAAGAGAAATAAAATATAATTTTAAAGGAAAAAATAAATAAAAACTCCAATTCTTCTCAAGCTGTTCAAACAATGCAAAGGGAGGGAATCCTCCCAAACTCCTTCTATGAAGCCAGCATCTCCTTAATTCCTAAACCTGAAAAAGATACAACAGAGAAAGAGAATTACAGACCAATTTCCCTGATGAATATACATGCAAAAATTCAACAAGATATTAGCCAACTGACCCAACAACAGATCAAAAAGAATATTCACCCATACCAAGTCAAATTTATCCTTGGTATGCAGGGATGGTTCAATATTTGCGAATCAATCAATGTGGCACATCACATTAGCAAACTGAAGAATAGAAATCATATGATTATCTCAATAGATGCAGAAAGAGAGAGCAGCGCTGTAGCGCAGTGGGTTAACACCCTGGCCTGAAGAGCCAACATCCCATATTGGTGCCAGTTCAAGTCTCAGCTGCTCCATTTCTGATCCAGCTCTCTACTATGGCCTGGGAAAGCAGAAGAAGATGGCACAAGTCCTTGGGCCCCTGCACCTGCATACGAGACCCGGAAGAAGCTCCGGGCTCCTGGCTTCGGATTGGTGCAGCTCTGGCCATTACGGCCAACTGGGGAGTGAACCATCAGATGGAAGGTGCCTCCCTCCCTCCCTCCCTCTCTCTCTTTCTCTGCCTCCTCCTCTCTCTCTGTGTAACTCAAAAAAATAGATGCAGAAAGAGCATTTGATAAAATACAACACCCGTTCACGATGGAAACCTTAAACAAATTGGATATAGAAGGAACATTCCTCAACACAATCAAGGAAATTTATGACAAACCCACAGCTAGCATCCTATTGAATGGGGAAAAGTTGGAAGTATTCCCACTGAGACTGAGATCTAGAACCAGACAAGGATAGCCACAGAAAATATTACCTTGGAATATAGTTAACCAAAAAGGTGGAAGATCTCTACTATTAAAATTATAAGCCATTAAGAAAGAAATAGAAGATGACAACAAAGCGGAAAAATCTTCCATGTTCATGGATTGGAAGACTCATATCATCAAAACGTCTATACTACTGAAAGTAATTTACAGACCCAGTACGATCCCAATCAAAATAGTAAAGGCATCCTTCTCAGATCTAGAAAAAAAAAAAAAACAAAACGATGTTGAAATTCATATGGAAACATAGGAGACCTTGAATAGCTAAAGTAATCTTATACAACAAGACCAAAGCCTGAGGCAACACAAATTGAGATTTCAAGACATACTTCAGGGCAGTTATTATCAAAACAACCTGTACTGGCACAACAATAGATATGTAGACCAATGGAACAGAATAGAAACTCCAGGAATCAATCCATACATCTATAACCAACTTATCTTTGACAAAGAGCTAAAATCAATCCCTGGAGCAAGGACAGTCTCTTCAACAAATGGTGCTGGGAAAACTGGATCTCCACATGCAGAAGTATGAAGCAAGACCCCTACTTTACACCTTATGCAAAAATCAACTCAAAATGGATCAAGAATCTAAATCTTTGAAATTATACCATTAATTACTAAAAGAGAACATTGGGGAAACTCTGCAAGACACTGTCACAGGAAAAGACTTCTTGGAAAAGACCCCAGAGGCACAGGCAATCAAAGTCAAAGTTGACAAATGGGGCCAGCGCCGTGGCTTAACAGGCTAATCCTCCACCTTGTGGCGCTGGCACACCGGGTTCTAGTCCCGGTCAGGGCGCCGGATTCTATCCCGGATGCCCCTCTTCCAGGCCAGCTCTCTGCTTGGCCCAGGAAGGCAGTGGAGGATGGCCCAAGTGCTTGGGCCCTGCACCCGCATGGGAGACCAGGAGAAGTACCTGGCTCCTGGCTTCGGATCAGCGAGATGCGCTGGCTGCAGCGGCCATTGGAGGGTGAACCAACGGCAAAAAGGAAGACCTTTCTCTCTCTCTCTCTCACTATCCACTCTGCCTGTCAAAAAAAAAAAAAAAGAAAGTTGACAAATGGGATTACATCAAACTGAGATGTTTCTGTACTGCAAAAGAAGCACCCAGCAAAATGAAGAGGCAACAGACATAATGAGAAAAATTATTTGCAAACTATGCAATTCATAAAGGACTAAAAACCAGAATACACAAAGAGATCAAGAAACTCAACAACAAAACAACCCAGTAAGAAATGGGCAAAGGATTTGTACAGGCATTTTTCAAAAGAGGAAATCCAAATGGCCAACAGACACATGAAAAAATGTTCAGGATCATAGCTGTCAGGGAAATTCAAGTCAAAACCACAGTGAGTTTTCACATCACATCACATCACATCAGTTAGAATGACTCTCATACAGAAATCAACAACAGGTGCTGGTGAGGATGCAGGGAAAAAGTTACCATAATCCACTGGTGGTGGGAATGTAAACTGGTTTAGCCACTGTGGAAGACAGTAAGAGATACCTCAGAAATCTGAATACAGACCTACCATATGACCCAGCCATCCCACCCTGGGAATTTACCCAAGGGAAATGAAATCAGCATATGAAAATTATCTGTACCCCATGTTTATTGCAGCTCAATTCACAGTAGCTAAGATATGGAATCAACCCAGATGTCCATCAAATAATGACCAGATAAATTATGAGATATGTACACTAGAGAGTATTACTCTGCTGTAAAAAAATGAAATCCTGTCTTTTGCAACAAAATGGATGCAACTGGAAACCATTATACTTAGTGAAATAAGCCAGACCCCTGATCTGTAGTAACTAACAGATAACCTAAAAGGTAATCAAATCTATAGGCGTGAAATGGACATTCTGAGGTTTAATGTTCACAGCACTTGTCTTCACTATTCAGCAACAGTGGGATTTTTTCTTCATACTATTTGTTGAACTCTTTACTGAGTATAGAGTTCATCTTATGAGTATAAAGTAAACTGAAAAGGAAATCACTGCAAAAATTAAGAGGGGGAATGGGAGGGGGGAAGAGAAAGGGTGGAGTGAGGGCTGGAGGGAGGGTAGGGTGAGGAATATCACTGTGTTGCTAAATCCGTATACATGAAAGACATGAAATTTGTAAATAAAATTTTAAAATAAAATTTTCCTTGGGGCCAGCGCTGTGGTGCAGCGGGTTAACACCCTGGCCTGAGTCGCCGGCATCCCATGTGGGCGCCGGATCTGGTCCCGGCTGCTCCTCTTCTGATCCAGCGCTCTGCTATGGCCTGGGATAGCAGTGGAAGATGGCCCAAGTCCTTGGATCCCTGCACCCATGAGCAAGCCCCGGAATAAGCGAGTCCAGGCCCATCAGCGCCCAGGGAATGAAACCACACAGAAGCATCATGGCACCTGGCCACCAGTTGCTATGGTAAAAGGATTCCACATCTCAGTGCATGGTGCAGATCTGAGTTCTCATCTTGTACGGCGAGGCTCAGGACGTGGTGGGCACCTCCACTCCACTTTCTGTTCCAGGTTACAGCCTCACCTAAGAGGATCAGGCTGTGTCTGTTCATCTCACTGAAGTGAGTGTGGCTCATTTCACTCGGCCCAGTGTCCCAGGTGAAACCACATGAAGAGATGACTGGCTGCCTTTTTAATGCCGATTAATATTATATTATATGCATGTGCCACCTTTTTATAAAGATTTATTTGAAAAGGAAGAGTTATAGGAGGAGGAGAGGGAGAGGGAAGGAAGGAGAGAAAGAGGGAAGGAGAAAGAGAAGGAGAGGAGGAGGGAAGGATGGAGGAGGGGAGAGAGGGGAGAGAGTGGAGAGGAAGGAGAGAGGGGAGAGCTCTTCCATCTGCTGGTTCACTCCTCGAATGGCCACAACAGTCAGGGCTGGGCCAGGCTGAAGCCAGGAGCTCTATGGGTCTCCCATGTAGGTGCAGGGGCCCAAGCACTTGGACTTTCCTCTACTGCTTTCCCAGGCACATTAGCAGGGTCCCAGATCAGAAGTGGAGCAGCCGAGACCCAAACCAGCACCTGCATGGGACGCCAGTATGGCAGGCAGCAGCTTAACCCACTGTACCACGGCACATGCCCCATGCACTATGCCCTCATTACTGATGCACCCATGGACATGAAGACTGCTCTCACCTCTTGGCTGTTATGAACACACTGCAGGACTCCGAGGTCTGCCTTCAGTTCTGTGGCCCTCTGCCCAGCGCATGGACACGGATCCCATGAGATTTCCTGAGGGACCGCTGACATTTCCCACTGTGGCTGCCTCATGCTACACTCCCACCAGCAGTGCAAGAGTGTCCCTACTTTCCACACCCTCTTCCACGCTGGTCGTCTCCTGGGCTGTGCTAGTGGGCCTGCTCATGGACGAGAGAGGACGTGTGCCACCCTGGGGAGGGTGAAGTTGGGCCTCTTTCCCTCTTCCTCTGTCCACAGTGTTCTGTGCCTCCGTCCAGGTGGCCAGGTGGGAGCTCCCTCCAGCACACACCTGGGAGACTTACCCCGCCTCAGAGGGTGTGCACCCCAGTGCTCTGCTCCCAGCTTCCTCGGCTGCACAGCAATAGCTAACAGGGATACCGTCACAACTGCCTGGGCTTCCGTGTCACAGCCAGTAAGTCACTGCCAACTCCAGAGTCCTGAGCTTTCTCTGGCTTCTAGCTTTATGGTTTCAGGTCTTCAGTCCCTAAGCCACGGGCCCAATGTTGTCCTGTGCTCCTTGGGGATCAGTTTCCCCAATATCACTGGTTAGAGATACTGTCCATCGCTACTGCATGACAGGCCCCTCCTCAGAGAACTCCCCACCCACTGCCCCTACTGTGTGACAGGCCCCTCCTCAGAGAGCCCCCCAACCCAAGCCGCTGTGTGACAGACCCCTCCTCAGAGAGCCCCCCATCCACTGCCTCGCCTGTGTGACAGGCCCCTCCTCAGAGAGCCCCCACCCACTGCCCCTCCTGTGTGACAGGCCCCTCCTCAGAGAGCCCCCCTACCCACTGCCCCTCCTGTGTGACAGGCCCCTCCTCAGAGAGCCCCCCACCCACTGCCCCTCCTGTGTGACAGGCCCCTCCTCAAAGAGCCCCCCTACCCACTGCCCCTACTGTGTGACAGGCCCCTCCTCAGAGAGCCCCCCACCCACTGCCCCTCCTGTGTGACAGGCTCCTCCTCAGAGAGCCCCCCAACCCACTGCCCCTATTGTGTGACTGCTGCCTCCTCAGAGAGACCCCCTACCCACTGCCCCTCCTGTGTGACAGGCCCCTCCTCAGAGAGCCCCCCTACCCACAGCCCCTATGTGACAGGCACCTCCCAGAGAGCCCCCTACCCACTGCCCCTCCTGTGTGACAGGCCCCTCCTCAGAGAATCCCCCTACCCACTGCCTCTCCTGTGTGACAGGCCCCTCCTCAGAGAGCCCCCTACCCACTGCCCCTCCTGTGTGACAGGCCCCTCCTCAGAGAGCCCCTCCCCAGTCTCTAGGGCTGGTTCTATGTCAGTCCTGTGTGGCTCTCTCAAGTTTTCAAGTTGGGAAGTGGGAGGCCTCCACTTTTGCTTTTCCTTCTCAAGATTTTTCCGGCTGTGGAGTCCTTGGAGGTTCCACATACATTTTAGAGTGTTTTTTCCTACTACTGCAAAAAACTGCATTGGGCTTTTTATAGGAATTGCATTCAATCTGTCGGTTGCTTTGGGTGATATGGTCACCTTAGCTCTATTTAGTCTTCCCATCCATGTACATGAGATTTCTTTCCATTTGTGTCTTAATTTCTTCCAGCAATATTTAGAGTTTTCAGTGTACAAGACTTCCACCTCCTTGGCTAAGCTTATTTCTAAGCATTTTATTCTTTTTGACACTGTTGTAAGTGGAACTGTTTTTTTAATTTCCTTTTCAGATTGTTCATTGTTAGTGCACAGAAATACATTTTGGCACAGAGATTTTTGTATTCTGGAACTTTATGGAATTTGTTTTGTGGAATTTGTTATATGGAATTTGTCACAACTTTATTCCGTGGCATCTTTGGGGTTTTCTAAGACCACAGGCTCCATTATCCCTGTGCGGCTGTTTCTCCCTGCAAGTTGTCAGTGTCCGCCCCGGGCATCTGGGTGCTGTGCGGCTGGGAGGTCTGTCACCGCTGCTTCTGCCCGCTGAACCGACCCTTGCACATCAGGCGTCTTTTCGTGTCTTATGAAAGTTCTCCACCTCTGTCTGATGCCAGCAGTCACCAGGCTTTCTCTGGACGGAGAGCAGGGGACATCTGTTTCATGAATTATCTTTTACTATATTTTAATGTTTATCCTATGTGTGTCCTTTCATCTAAAGTAGCTTAGGTATAGCATATAATTGGATCTTATTTTTTCAAATTTATTTTTATTGATGTCACTTATTTGAAGGGCAGAGACAGGTACAGAGATCAGCCATCCACTAGTTCATTCCCCACATGCCTGCAACAGCTGGGGCTGGGCCGGGACAAATGCAGGAGCTGAGAAGGTTGCAGAGAGCTGAGTACTTGAAATATCAACTACGGCATCTACAGGTGTGCATCAGCACGACGGACACAGCAGAGGGGCCAGGTCTCAGACCCCAGCCCTCGACGGGGGACACAGGCATTGGCAACACCAGCTTAGCCGCTGAGCCAGACGCCTGCCCAGGGCTCCTTCCTGAAATCCATCCGCCATGGTGTCTTTCGACTATGGAGTCCCACCCCCCCCCCCATTCGGATGTTGCCGCCTCGCTCTCCGTGGTCTGGTCTTGTACTGATTCTGTTCCTCCTTTGCTCCCTTCCTCTGTTTCATCGTTGTTTCCTTTTTTCTAACAGATTTCAACTCCTTTCTCATTTTCTTTTGTGCATCTTCTCCAGAGATCTTCCTTGTGGTCACCCCTGGGACTACACAAAACACCTTCTACTTAAAATTGTCTGTTTTAAATGAGTAATTTACTCCGTGCCTTCACATTCCACCCTTTGTGTTGATGTCACAAATTATATATTTTATCCCTGAATACAGTCACTCTTTTACTTTCACCTTTTAAAATATTTATCTATTTATTTGAAAGAGAGACACAGAGAGAAAGAGCTCTTCCATCCACTGATTCACTCCCCAGCTTGCTGCTGGGTCCAAGGCTGAAGCCAGAAGCTGGGAGCTTTATCCTGTTCTCCCACGAGGGTACAGGGGCCCAAGCACTTGGACCTTCTGCAGCTCTTCCCAGGCCATTTGCAGGGAGCTGGATCAGAAGTGGCGCGGCTGGACTCAAACCAGCACCCATAGGACACCGATGTTGCAGGTGGTAGCTTTACCTGCTATGCCACAGCACCGGCCCCAGCATATTTCACCTTCTAAGAGCTGTACTAGAACTAACAGTGGTTTACTGGTGTCACAGGTGGTATTACAGAATCCTGTGTTCACCTGTATTGCAATTTTCCAGGTTGGTCTTGCCCACGGTGCTGTCCACATCCTCCCAGTGTTTCTCACGAGGCAGGTGGTACACACGGACGTCCTCTGCCTTCATTGGGAGGTCCTTCTCTCTGCCACCTCGGGGTCCTGGCCTGCAGCCCCCGCTGCTCTCAGCACGTGCACGCCTCTGCTGGGAGACAGCTGTAGCTCTTGGGTGGGTGACAGCCTATCTGGCTGTAGGCTTTTTGACTTCATCCTTGCTGGAGCCCTCTGGACTTCTTGGAATGGTGCCCAGCTCCTTTGGGGCTAAGCTCGTCCTTCCTCCCTCCTCCTCTCGGGATTGGTCCACTGCATGTGTACTGTGAGTCCATAAGCTTTCTCCCTTGTATGTACTCCTCCTCTGACGTGACCACTTCAAACCTGTGAACTTCACGCACTCTCTTCTCCCTCTACTGAGCTTTTCCTTCCCCAGATGGTGTTTGGTTCTTTCCACCGTTTCTGTCTGTTGGTGCACCTTGTTTCTGATTTCACTTGGCCAACCTGTCTGTCATCTGCGTCACCCTGAACTCCAAGGTGATCATTTGAAATCCCGTGAGTCCAGGGTCTGGGGAGCGACCCTGGGGCGGTGTCTGCTCTCTGTCTTCGCAGTCGCACAGGCTGGCTGGTGTCTGCTCAGTTGCTTGTGATCTCGGGACTGCTCTGGGATTTGCTGTGATGCTGCAGGTTGTCTGGCACTGCAACAATCTGCTGAGATCTCTGTCAGGGCCCCCAGGCCCCAGCCCAGCCTCAGGGAAGAGTTAGGAGATGAGGGCTCCTCCTGATGAGCCTGGTGGTGCCTACCTCCACCTAGGGCGCCGCCACGGCACTGGTGCTCTGATTCTCCTTCTCTGGTCAGGAGAGGCAGAGCCCCGCCAATCAGGCAGTGCCCAGAAGGCTAGGACACCACCGTGGCCCCAGCTCCCAGTCTGCCCCGGCTCGTGCTTGCCTGGGTGCTCAGACTTCTCAGCTGGTTGGTTCTCCGCACTCACAGTTGTTGTTCTGCCCGGCCTACGTGGGAGCAAGGCCTGGGCCTCCCCTCCCACCATCTCGTATCTCACGCCCCAGGCAAAGACGTGGGCACCAGGCTGCAGCTGGCATCTGATGTGCATGCATCTGGTGGGTCTGGGACCTTAATCTGTGGGGTCTGTGCTAATTCTCAGCAGTGGGCCCAGACCTGAGCTCAACTGCAGGACACCGGTTGGCACTGGGGTTTGGGTGGTATCAGAAACACATAGGGACACACAGTTTTCCCTGTAACAAAATGAGAAGTTTTATGTTTCTAGGAACACCTCACTACATGAGACAATACATGTCTGAGTTATACTATGGGGAAGCCTGCAGTTGTTTTTAAAACCACCACCAATATGAAACAGCTTTGTTTTCAGAAAGGGTTACACGTCTGTGCTCAGTCACAGCAGAGCCCTGCAAGGGACTAGGAGGTCTAAGTGGTGACACAGATGCACCAGCAGGCCCTATGGCACCAGGGAGGGGGGACAGACGCACCAGCAGGCCCCATGGCACCAGGGAGGGGGGACAGACGCACCAGCAGGCCCCATGGTGCCAGGGAGGGGGGACAGACGCACCAGCAGGCCCCATGGTGCCAGGGAGGGGTGACACAGACGCACCTGCAGGCCCCACAGTGGGGGGTGACAGAGACGCACCTGCAGGGCCCCATGGCGGGGATGGGGGTACAACAAATCCCATGTGCCTGTGGCCTCTCTGCTCTGCCAGGGTTGAGATACACATGCGACCACACAGCTCTTAATGCCGGCTCCTCAATACACAGTCGTCACTCATTTCCTCCCGGAAGGAGATAACAGATCTGATGAGACAATTTATGTGCAAGCACTTGGAGCTACACTTATAATGCACACTTGTTAACAAAACGGAAGCTCACAGGTGGGTGTGGCGCAGCAGGGGAGATGCTGGGTGAGACACCTGCACCAGACACTGCAGGCCTGGGTTCAAAGCCCTGCTTTGCTCCCTGTGAACACACACCCGGGCATCGCCTGGCGTCTCGCCTGGCAGCAGGTGATGGCTTCAGTACTGGATTTCTGCACCCAAGTGAAGACACAGACCCACCCAGCCCCAGCTTCTGCAGGCATTTGGAGAGTAAACCAGCGGACAATAGATCTTTGTCTCTCTCTCCATCTTTCTGCCTTTCAAATAAAAATGGGAAAGTGTAAATAAAACCAGATGGAAGCTCAGGAAGAAGGCGGATGAGCTCCAAGCTGCTTGCTTCTGGGCCTAGCAATGGAGACTTCCCACTGTGCCTTTATCAATGCTCTGAACACACCAACCCTGTAAGCCCTCAGTAATTCCTGAAGATAAAAAAGTAAGAATTTGGAAACAGTTTTAGAGAGCATCCTACACGGACCATGACTCGTACCGTGAGGGCAATGATGATACGGCAGAGACCACAGATCCATAGCTGGGCTCCACGTCACATCACAGTCACCAGCCGCCCCTCGCTCCCCAAGCGTAAGAAGCATGGCAGCTGCCCCAAACCCTCTCAGTGACAGGGGCAACGCCAGCTAGGCCTTCTCACCCACGGCCTCCTGGCCTTGCCTCACGATTCATTAATACCGAACTCACGGCCAGCGGCCAGGACAGGTTTGACGTGAGTCATGGTCTCCTGTGCTCGGAGACACAGGACAACAGCAAGCCAGCATTCGGAACACAGAACCTCCAAAAGAGGGCACGGAGACAGCACTTGAGCCGTCACAGACAGGATACGAGCTGCCACCTGTGGCTCAGTGCAGCTGGCCAGGGCTCAGCTCTCCAGTGAGAGCACAGGAGGACTGTACCTAAATGGTAAGCAAGTAGCTGAATCTGCAAATCCAGATCCCCCAAGTAATGGAGACCCCTAGTGAGGGTCTGCCACAGCATGCTCTCAGCACACAGCAGGGTCATTGGCTGCACGGCCACCCCCCAGCCAACACACAGCCAGTCACCAGCAGCGGCTCAGGGCAGGCACGCGATCTTGTGCCCAAGACACCGGCTGAGCTCCTGGGCTCCAGCCAGACTCTAACTTCCTGACAACGCAGATCCCGGGAGGCAGCAGGACCACCCCTACAGGCTGCTGGGGAGGGAGCCAGTGGACTGTGGGGGTAGCCGCTCTTCCTCTCAAACAACACTGTCATACAAAAGTAACTGCTGGGTAAACCCTTCATCCACTGTGCAGACAGGAAGCAGTCAGAAGGGCTCCACGCAGTCTCCAAGGCTGGAACTGAGGCAGCATTTGCAAAGATTGCCTCCCATCCACAAGATTATAAAGCTAAACTGCAGCTCACTTTCTTCAGTAAACATCTGCTAACATCTTGAACCCCTGGGGCCCCTCCTCCACCTTGGTCCAGGGCCTCCCCCTGGGCCCTGCACGCGCTGCTGTCCAGCCCCCTGCCCACACCCAAGCTGTTTCCTGGTGTTAGCAGTGGCTGCAGTCCCTCAAAGCCAAGGTGAGAAACAGCCAAAGCAGATGCACAGCACCGACACACCCAGCTCCACACGGCGCAGACAGCAAGACCCACGACCACTGTGCACGGCGGCTCCTGTGGGAGTGTGGGTCCCCTGGAGCCCCCAACACAGGCCCCATTCCACCAGAGGGCAATGCTGTGACCTCCCCCTCACTGTGGGCCCCACCTCACAGGCACAGGTTGGAGCCCCGGCCCCAGCCCAGCGAGCCAGGGTTCAGCCTGAGTGACACGTAGAACCCACAGGGTCTGACACAGACTGAGGAAGAGGAGCAACTCTGGGTCATGCACCTGCAGCTCCAGTGAGGACCGCCCAGGTGACTCAGCCATTCTTCTTAAATTCACTTCAGCGTCTAACGCTGACACTCCAGGTGAGCAGGACACAGCAGCACGCCAGGCCCTCACCGGCCACGACAGCAGCACATGGCATGGCCTTGGAATCCCCGCAGCCCACTCCTCCAGGGGCTCAGGATCTGGGAGAGATTCTAGGGCTCTGCGCTTTGGCTGGAGAAGGCACTGGAGACCTGAAACAGGGCCAGTGGGACTGAACTGTTATTTTTCAATTTAAAAACAAATACTCAATTTTGTTTATTGGAAAACTCTCATATTTGTGTTATTTCTGTCTTGTGAGAGGCGGGGACAGACAGACAGAGATGTCCCAGCACACGTTTTTCACTCCACAAATGCCCAGGACGGGCCAGGCTGAAGCCAGTCACTTAACTGTGGGTGCACCAGGTGGGTGCCAGGGACCCGGCCACGTCAGCCCTCACTGCCACCCTCCAGGGTGTGCACGGGCAGGAAGCTGGAGGCACAGAAGAGCTGGGACTGCAACTGGGGACCAGGGACACGGAACACGGCATCCCACACCGGGTCCAAGTGCACCCCTAATTCCTGCCACTGGGAAACGTCTCACGGTGCGCAGAGCAACTGGGATGGACCGGTCTGCTTCCTCAACTGCAAACTCACACCAGCCAACGCTGGCCAAGCACTGCGGAGGAAGATCCCGCAAGCACAGGAACATGATGGTGGCACACACGGAGCACGCCCCAGCGAGCTCCCCCACGCAGGTCACATCACCAGTTCCACCTTAAACTCTGTGGACGTTCCAGCACAGCTCCTAGAAACCCTGCATGACCCATGACACGTCCACTGCTGTCCTGTCCGGGCTCCCCAACCTTCCTTAGGCCCAGGGAGCTGGACAGAGGGAGGAGGCCCCGCACCCAGAGAGCTGGACAGAGGGAGGACGCCTCACACCAGAGAGCTAGACAGAGGGAGGAGGCCTCACACCAGAGAGCTGGACAGAGGGAGGAGGCCTCACACCAGAGAGCTGGACAGAGGGAGGAGGCCTCACACCAGAGAGCTGGACAGAGGGAGGAGGCCTCACACCAGAGAGCTGGACAGAGGGAGGAGGCCTCACACCCAGGGAGCTGGACAGAGGGAGGACGCCTCACACCAGAGAGCTAGACAGAGGGAGGAGGCCTCACACCAGAGAGCTGGACAGAGGGAGGAGGCCTCACACCCAGTGTGCAGGACAGAGGGAAGAGGCCTCATACCCAGGGAGCTGGACAGAGGGAGGAGGCCCTGCACCCAGAGGGCTGGACAGAGGGAGGAGGCCTCACACCCAGGGAGCTGGACAGAGGGAGGAGGCTTCATATCCAGGGAGCTGGACAGAGGGAGGAGGCCTCACACCCAGGGAGCTGAACAGAGGGAGGACGCCTCACACCAGAGAGCTAGACAGAGGGAGGAGGCCTCACACCCAGGGAGCTAGACAGAGGGAGGAGGCCTCACACCCAGGGAGCTAGACAGAGGGAGGAGGCCTCACACCCAGTGTGCAGGACAGAGGGAAGAGGCCTCACACCCAGTGTGCAGGACAGAGGGAGGAGGCCTCACACCCAGTGTGCAGGACAAAGGGAAGAGGCCTCACACCCTGTGTGCAGGACAGAGGGAGGAGGCCCCGCACCAAGAGAGCTGGACAGAGGAAGGAGGCCTCACATCCAGTGTGCTGCAGAGGAAGGAGGCCTCACACCCAGTGTGCTGCAGAGGGAGGAGGCCTCACACCCAGTGTGCAGGACAGAGGGAGGAGGCCTCACACCCAGTGTGCTGGACAGAGGGAAGAGGCCCCACACCTGCTCTCTTGCAGTCCCTTTCCTCAGAACTCACCACCCAGATTTGACCGAGCTCACTCAGTATCTGCTTCGGCTGTGACGCGCGTCTCGAAGACCATGGTACAAAGGAGTAGTGTCTCCAGCCACAAATCTGAATGTAGCCACAAACCAGACCTGCCACGGCTGCAGAGCCACTTGCTCTCCCAGGTGTGGCCACAGGCCCTTCAGCCACATGTCACACACCAGCACAGGGGTTGTCGCCAGGTGACGCGGAGCCTGGGCCCCTGGGCCTCCTCTGCCTGCCCAATGAGCACCTGCAGGCCTCAGCCTGGGCCCAGGGGCCCCGCACTGACACAGATCAAGTCCTTTCTCACCTGTCGTCGACCAGACCTCAGAGAGACAGGTGCACTCTACGCACACGTCACAGGGACGTCAGCCATCACCAGGGCCCAGGGGGTAAAGCAGCCGACCAGAGCTCTGACGGAGCCGCTCACCACATAGCCATGCGGAAGCCGGGGGAGGGGGCTTGGCTTTATCCGTCACTCTGTCCTGGCCCACAAGAAGGGCCCTCCACATGCCACTCCTCTTCCAGCCAGGATGACCACATGTGATCCCGCGACAACCTGTGCCTGTGAGATGCTCGGCCACAGTCCGACCCTTGCTTCCCCTCCAAGCTCCATGGGGAATGTTCTGGGCTGGCAAACGCTGTGTGTGTGAGTGTGTCATCTGTGTGCATGTCATCTGGGTGCGTGTTGTGTTTGCATGTTGTGTGTACATGTGTCATGTGCATGTCTCGTGTGTGCATGTGTGTCATGTGTTGCATTGTTATGTGTCGGGGGGGGGGCTGGCAGACTTTTTAAACCCATCTCCCAGCGGAGTCACAAGGGGGTGGGGGAGGGCCCACAGCCAGGCTCCTCCAGAAGCCCAGCACAATATTGCCACAGGCAGGTCAGTGGCTGGGACACAGGTCAGCGTCAGAGGATTCTCACCAAACCAACTCAGCAGGATTTCTGTGAAGACTGGGCTAGGCAGGCAAAGGCGCTGACCACCCATCACCTCGAGGCCTCACCCGGCTGCCCTCCTGCCTCGTGACTCGTCCCCTCCCACGGCAAGCAGTGGCACTGACCAGAGTCAGGGCTGCAGCGGCACCAGGGGCGCCAGGCTGCTCTCCCCTCCCAAAGCCTGGCTGGGCCAGCTGTGCCAAGCAAGGCCAGCAGAAACCAAGGCCCAGGCACTTCCATGGAAGCACACCGATGCCTGACCATGGCTGTATCCTACAGTCAATAACATGGTGACAGACGGCTGAGCCACACTAAGGCACCACCTTCCCCATTGGGGGTAGCCTTCCTCAAGCACCACACGAGACACCGGAGGAAAGACGGCTCCCACCCGCTGCTGCCCCTCTACCTGCAGGCGCCCCCCTGACGCCACAGCCGTGGTCTGGAATAGAACCAGAGATGCGAGCCCCTGAAGGTCACCCCGGGAGACCAGCCTTGGAAACAGAATGCGTCCCTGCTCCTGCTCCTGCCCCAATGGGATGGTGCATGAGGTGGTGGGGGCTGCAGGGGGCGTGGGGAGGCCCGGGCTGAGGACCCTAAGCACGAGGAAGAGACCAGAGGCCTCTCTCCTCCACAAGGCTGGCTCCAGGAACCAAGTCCGACCGTCACTTTCTGCGTAAGCGTGTACCCTGGCTTCTATTTTTGAGGGAAGTAATGAGAACAGTAGCGGAATGTCCGCTCTGGAGGCGGGGGTGGGGGGGTAGGAGACAGGATGGAGGCACAAAGGCCTCGCTCTGTCCGGAGGCCCAGCTCTTCCTGTGCACCATCCATCACGCAGGCCAGGACGTGGCACACTGGTTTTCTGCACTCGGGAGCACAGAGCAGGGGCCAGCGTGGACGGTCACGCCCTGGACCCTGCCCTGCACCAAGTCTGACTTTAAAACACCTGAAATAGTCCTCGAGTTCCTTCCTTCCTTCCTTGTTTCCGCAAGCCCCCGAGAACACGTCCCAGCCTCTCAGCAGGAACACAGGCCAACAGCTCAAGGCCATACTCTGAGGCTGGTGCCCGGCTGACGACCCGTCCACACGGTCAGTGTGCCGCCCCTCCCGCTGTCTGCACAGAACACGGAGGGCAGAGGAAACGGCTGGACAACCCCAGGGCCCGTGAGGAGAGGCCCAGCTCAACAGCCTTTGGTGCGTCCACGAAACAGCACGGACGCCATGCGGTCTCAAAACCCATCTTTTCTCCTCAGCTGGCCAAGCTCAGACAGGAAGCACCTCACAGAGGAACAATTCTAGGCCCCACGTGGGGGATGCGAAAGCAGAAGCCAGTGTGCAAACACAGGAGAGGCACAGGAGACACACACAGATGACACACACACAACACACATGCACACATGACATGCAGAAGCACACACAGCACTCACACAACATGCACACACAACACACATGCGTACAAGGCACACATGAGACACACTTTGCATACACATGACACATATGTGACATGCACATGATACATGCATGTGACGTATACACAACGTGTGTACATGGCACACCGTACACAGATGACACATGACTTGCACACACAACAGATGACACGCATGACTTGCACACACAACACGTGCACACACACACCAGAGGTACACACACGACATACAACACATGCACACATGACACATACTCATGGTGCACACGGCACATGCACACACATGACACACAGCGTCCCCAATGGCAAGGGGACAGGCGAGAGCCTAACACATGAGCAGCAGTGAGCAGCACTTCGCCATCGGCACTGGGTTTTGCTTTCAGCAACCATCAGACTCATGAGAGGAGCTCTCTGCTCAAGTGCTGTGCCTTCACGCCAGATGGGCGTGAGCTCACGATCCCACTCCACAGCCTTACCCCTCGTCTCCTGAGGGCGGCCCTGAACCCCAAGGAGCCAGTTCCTCCTTAGAAGACAGCAAGACGTGGCACAGTGGGCACCCAGCTGTGGGCTGCTTTCTCCGCCACTGCTGGGGACAGCCACATTCTGTGTCAGTGTGCCTGGGACACAGTCCTGCCAACGCCCTCAGATCCAGCTCCCTGCTAACACCTAGGAGGCAGCAGGTGATGGCTGCTGCAGGCAGGTTCAGGAGTGACTCCCCAGACAGACAGACGCACTGGCACTGGCGCTCTCTCTCCCTCTCCCCTCTCCCCCTTTCATGGTAGACTTGTCCTGAATGTTAAAATCTAATTCCAGAAGTTAGCTCTGAGAAACAAATCAGCTCTCATGAAGAAACTAAGAGCATGACTAAGTGTCACGGTGTCTTTCAACACATCAGGCACTGCTCAGACGCAGGCTACCCAAGAGGGCCTGGGTGGCGACCACTCAGTCTCAGGCCACCCGAGAGGGCCTAGGCGGCGACTGTTCAGACACAGGCCACCCGAGCGGGAGACTCTGCCAGGAGAAGCTGGCAAGGCGCCTGTGACAGAGGTTGTTACAGAGAGCCACTACAAGCACAGGAAAACAAACCTGACAGTGGGGCAGGAGAGGGACGGGGACAGAGATGGCCAGCAAATCCAGCCGCACCCTCGGGGACACAAAGCACCCCGCAGGCGCCTGCACTCAAAGGCCGTCTGCAACTTCCTTCTTTTTCAGATTTATTTATTTATTTAGGAAGAGTTACAGAGAGGGAGAGACAGACAGAGATCTTCCACCTGCTGGTTCTCTCCCCAGATGGCTGCGATGGCCAGTGCTGGGCCAGGCTGAAGCCGGGAGCTTCATCGGAGTCTCCTGTGTGGGCTCAGGGGCCCAAGCTCTTGGGCCATCTTCCATTGCTTTCCCAGGCCATTAGCAGGGAGCTGGATCAGAAGTGCAGCAGGGGCCGGCACTGTGGTGTAGTGCGCTAAGCCTCTGCCTGCAGTGCCCACATCCCATACAGGCGCCGCTTCAAGTCTTGGCTGCTCCTCTTCCGATCCAGCTCTCTGCTATGGCCTGGGAAGGAAGAAGAAGATGGCCCAAGTCCTTGGGCCCCTGCACCCACATGAAGACTCATGGGAGTTCCAGGCTCCACCACTGCAGCCATCTGGGGAGTGAACCAGTGGACAGTTTCTCTCTCTCTCTCTCTCTCTCTCTCTCCTTTTGCCTTTCAAACAAATAAAATGAATCTTCAAAAAATAGCTGACAGTTGTGTCAACAGAGACTGAGGGATGCCACTTACATAGGAGCTGGGGGAGGGGCACGGGTCTCCCACTCCCTCCGTGCTGGAAATACTTTACAATCACAGCTTAGGGCAGGTGGCTCTGATGGAGGCCTCTGCTGGCAACTTCCCGGGCCGGGCCTGCAGGGCCCCACAGGGTGCTGCAGGCTCCTCCACCTGCCACAGCTGGGGCGCAGCCTCTGCACGACCCTAAACAGGAGACTGAAGAACGCAGGGGACGCTGCACACACGACCCAGGGCTGCAGGTTCAGGTGGTGACCGCGCCCCGCGCGAGCTGGCAGCACCCGGAACACCGGCTCCGCACAAGAGGCTGCAGCCAGGGGGCCCCGCCTGGGACGCCACAGTGCTGGGGGCAGGGTGCGGCCGGACTCCGACGTCAGCACCCGCAAACCTCAGGACCCTCGCACGGCTCTGGGGCCTCCGTTTCAGCGCAGGTGAAAAGGGGCAGCCCGGGAAAGAGGCGGCGCGCACGGGCCCACTTGGGCCCCCGGGGTAGAAGCTGTGGCCATTCCACGCCCGGCCGCACCTGGCCGGCGCTCAGCTCTCCGCAGAGGGCCCGGGCTTCTCCCCCGAAAGCCGAGGCTCAGGAGGAAACGCTGGGACCGCGGAGGAGGGCTTCGCCGCTCCACGCCTCACCGCGCCGTCCCGGACTCCCCTGCGGGGGTCGGGGTGCGCGCAGCCAGGGCACGCATCCCCGAGAGCACAGACCCGCGGGGAGCCCGCTGCTGCCCGGGGTCAAGGACTCAGCCTGCGCTCGGGAGCTTGACCTCACCTGCGCCCTCGCCCGCCCTGCCCTCCGGCCCGAGTGGCCTCACCTGCGCTCTGCCGGCCGCCCCAACAACCCGCCTGCGCGCCCCCCTCACCTGTCCGGCCCCCTCTCGCGCACCCCTCACCTGTCCGGACCCCCCCAGCGCGCCCCTCACCTGCCCGGCCCCTCCCCCCAGCGCCCCTTCACCTGACCGGACTCCACCCGCGCGCCCCTCACCTGACCAGAACCCCCAGCGCCCCCTCACCTGCCCGGAACCCCCAGCACCCCCTCACCTGACCGGACTCCACCCGCGCGCCCCTCACCTGACCAGAACCCCCAGAGCCCCCTCACCTGCCCGGCCCCTCCCCCCAGCGCCCCTTCACCTGACCGGACTCCACCCGCGCGCCCCTCACCTGACCAGAACCCCCAGCGCCCCCTCACCTGCCCGGAACCCCCAGCACCCCCTCACCTGCGCGGACTCCACCCGCGCGCCCCTCACCTGCCCGGCCCCGCACTGCGTGCCCCTCACCCGACCGGACCCCCCCCCGCGCCCGCCCCTCACCTGCGCGGGGGCGGCGGCCAGTGCGGGCGGCGGCAGCTCGGGCAGGCCGTCCTCCTCCTCTGGGGGCTCGTCCAGCAGCACCCGACCCCGGCTCAGCTTCCACATGCTCGGGCAGCGCCGGCGTCCGCGCGTCCCCGCGTCCGCGCTCCTCTGCGCTGCGGCTCCTGCGGGATGCGGGCCCAGTCGGCTGGGCGGGGCCGCCTCTCCCCGGCCGGCCCCGCCCACCTGACCCCTCACCAGGCCCCACCCCCGGCCGGCCCCTCACCCCCAACCAGGCTCCGCCCCTCACCCGGACCAGGCCCGACCCCCAACCAGGCTCCGCCCCTCACCCGGACCAGGCCCGACCCCCAACCAGGCCCAGCCCCTCACCCGGACCAGGCCCGACCCCCAACCAGGCTCGGCCCCACCCCCGGCCAGGCCCAGCCCCTCACCCGGACCAGGCCCGACCCCCAACCAGGCTCGGCCCCACCCCCGGCCAGGCCCAGCTCCTCACCCGGACCAGACCCCCTCTCTCCAGCCCCCCGCGCGGCCCTCCCCCTCTGCAGAACCAGGTCCGCCCCGCCCCGCCCCGCCCGCCGTGACCCAGGGAGTACCCGCCCCCTTTCCGGAGCGACCCCCCGCCCCTCGCAGCCCTCAGGACCGGAGGCCTCACGGTAGCCTCTCCCCAGGAACCCCTCATCCCCACCTCGCCCCGCCTGGTGGGCGTGGCCACGGGCGCCTGGCTACCATGGCAACGCCTCCGGTCCCGGAGCCGCTCAGTGCGCATGCCCGGCCCTGCGGCGGCCCCTGGGGCGCGGGGGCGGCCCCGGGCGTGGGGGTGTGGCCGGAGCGGCCCCGCGAGGCGTGGCCAGAAGGCCGAGCTCCCACCCCGCGGCCTGTGTAGGGCCTGGGCATGTGGGGCGGCAGGTGAGGGGTCCGGGCCAGCGGCTCCAAGGCCTGGACTCAGCCTCGGTGGTGGGAGGGTGTTTGGGTGGATGGGTGGACAGACAGGGGGAAAGATGGACAGACGCATAGCAGATGGGCAGAGATAGGCAGACGGACAGAAAGATGGAAGGGTGTAAAGAGGAATGGATACATGGACAGATGGTCGGATAGATGGATAGAAAGATGGACGAACAGGTGGATAGAGCTGGATGGATGGGTAGATGGACGATGGGTGGATGGATAGATGGATGGACGGTGGGCAGAGGAATGGATGGATGGACTCACAAATAAACAGACAAATGGGTGGACAGAGATGGAAGATGGATAGATGGACCACTGGACAGACGGACGGAGAGGTGGATGGACAGATGGATATGTAGATGTACACATGGATAGATGGATGGATGACAGACAGATGGACAGTGGGTGTCCAAACAAACCAGAGGCAGGGAAAGGGGGGGGTGCTGTGCGTGTGCAGGAAGTTCCTAGGGTGGCAGAGGACAGGAGGCAGGGTCCCAGACTGGGTGGGGGCAGGTCCTGTGTTCAGATGCAGGCAGAGAGTAGCCACAAGTAAGGTGCGGCTGGTGGGCAGTGTGCAGTGCACAGGCGCTGGACGCGTCTGCCCTGGCAAAGGCAGGTCCCCATCTCACTCACAGGGAGCGAGGTGGCCCCAGCCCACCCCAGCTGCCCAGAGAGTATTTTCCAGAATGGAAATGAGTGTGTGAGCACCAGGCACCCGTCCCGACTCTCACCCAGCAGCCAGAGCACAGAGGACTCCTGCCTCCCGGCACAGTCAGGAGCGAGCAGTAAGATGCACAGACTGCCCTGCTGCCATCTGGCAGGAGGGCCTGGACGGGGGGTGGAGGGGGGGCCCTCGAAGGCTGCCTGGAGCTGGTGGCCTCGAGGGCTGCTGTGCACCTTCCCAGCTGGCACGTGGCTGCATCACCAATTCTAGATCCACATGCATCTAGAAATCCAGAACACTGGGCTCTGTAAAAACTCTCCAAGCCCTTCTGGGCTTTCCAGAGTGAACAGCAGTGATACTTCCCCAGGGAAAGGGGGCTCTGCGGTGTCTCTGAGAGGGGGCAGTGGGTATCCCAAGGGCACCCGAGGCGTGGGAAGGCACGGTGGACTCAGGTGTGCACAGCAGGCTATGGTGAGGGTCCAGGAACAGTCCGAGAACCAAGCGGCAGGAGCCACAGATTAATCATCAACCAGCCATCTGGAAACCAAGGCAGTGTGGCAGCCATCACGCCAACCCCCCTCAGGTTCCCCGGGCGGAAGCAGGAATCAGAGGCAAAAGGTTCAGACATGCCCGTGCCCTCCCCCAGTGACTCCTGCACCCAACAGGCATGAACCTTGAACATCTCAGAAACCCGAAGGGGGCCTGCCAGAGACGACTCCACCGACGAAATGGAGAGCATATGCGTGCCGATGGACAGTGTGTGTTTCATGATTATTTCATTTGTTTGAAAGGCAGAATTACAGAGATGGAGAGTCAGAGATCGAGATCTTCCGTCCGCTGATTCATTCCCCAGATGGAGCAGCCATGTCTCAAACGAGGCAAGCATTAGCTGCATCCATGGCACCGTGGTGCCAGCCCCTTGTGTACCATTTCCAGGCCAGGAAAACTCCAGGGATTGGAGGGCAAGGGCCTGGTGATTTGTCACATGGGATGCAAACAGACATGCTATCAGCAGCAACCTGCAGAAAAGTCAAACCCATAGGCAGGGGTCAAACAACAAAGCCAGAAACCAGATGCCCCTCCCAAGACACCACAGAGGAAAAGAGGGGTAGCGGGGGCTTCCTCACAGTCTCTCTGCCCTCTTCCCCACAACCCCACCAAGATCTCCACTGTGGCTGGAATGCAAGCTGCTGCCCGCCCAGGGCCATCAGGAGGAGGACAAGGCTCGCCAGGCCTGAACACCCTGGGGGGAGAGAGGGCCAGGGAGAGAGGAGAGAGGAGCAGCCGACCTGGGCCACCTGCAGGCTTTCCTGGAATTCTTCCACAGCTAAGTTCCTAAGGGCACTTTGCACAACCCAGAGTTACAAAAGTACAGCTCTGTCAGTATGAGTCCACTTCTGCATCTAGAAAGTCATGGTTAGAGACCCAGCTGGGGGCCAGCGCTGTGGCATAGTGGGTGAAGCCACTGCCTGTGACACCGGCATCCTGTATGGGTGCCAGTTTGTGTCCTGGTTGCTCCACTTCTGATCGAGCTCTCTGCTAGTGGCCTGGAAAAGACAAGTGAAGATGGCCCAAGTCCTTAGGCCCCTGCACCCACACAAGAGACTCGGGTGAAGCTCCTGGCTGTTGGATGAGGCCTGACCCAGCCCTGGCCATTGAAGCCACAGCAGATGAAAGATCTCCCCCCCACCCCCACCTTCTCTCTCCCTGTAATCCTTTCACATAAATAAATAAGTCTTTAAAAACAAAAACAAGATCCAGCCCAGGAAGCTAATTACAGCGTGGACTGTCTTCCTGGCTGAGGGGACACAGGAACACCCCCACGCCCGGCAGAGCCTGCCTCTGCCCGGTGACAAGCGCCGGCGCCAGCACGAGGCTCAGCTCTGTGAGTTTACTCTGGCAGTTAGGGTTAGAGGACAGGAGGGTTCGAGTTCCACGAGGAACCCTTTGTAGCGGCCTCGGGACACAGCGAAGCCAGTGAGTGGAGGCTGCCTGTGAAGGGGGCAGCGGGTTCCGCCAGGCCTCCCCGACTCTGCAGCCCGAGTCCAGCGAGTGAGGCCCTTCCCTGGGGCGCCCTCCAGAACTGCACCTGCCCTGGTCCCCAGAGGGTTCTCGTCACTGTCCAGGGAGCGATCACGTATCAGAGAGCTGAGGTAACCCTAAACTTTAAGAGCAACAGGACCAGGGCAGGTTAAAAGCCAAGACAGCTTTATTCAGGTGCAGATTTGGAAGTTAGGACCAGGCGGGCCCCCCACCTGCAGGCCTGGTCCAATGGGGGCTTGAAACCCTGTGGGGCCCTGGGGTGCCCCACCCAGTCAGGAGCAAACAGGTCTCTGTGCTATTTCTTCTTCCTCTGGCAGCCATGGTGCCCGCCTGAGGCCTGGCAATTCACCCTATCTGAAAAAGCGCCCTTTTGGACCATTCTGCACCCATTCTGGCCTGAACTCCCTCAGCACTGAGGGCAGGAACACCCTGGACAGCCGCCCTCTCCGCACCTGGCCATACAGGTTCTGCCGCCTAGCCGGTCACTGATGGTCAGTAGATTCTCTCCACTGAGCCATGATATGGAAGTGAGGACAGAAGCCACAGCCGGTGTTGACTGAGGTCACCATGGACTCCCTGGTATTTGGTGAATCTGTGTGTTATCTCACTTACTGGAAAGAACACAGAATTTTGCATGCATTGACCTAGATTGCAGTCCTGGCTCTACTTAGAGAAAAATGCAACCTGCAATTGATGGAAGAACGGAACATGGTTTGTCCCAAACTGTAATGTTGGTTCTCTGTGGAGAGTAGGCTTGGGGAGACTGGCCAAAGAACACTCTGTATTGCACAGCTGTGTGTGTGTGTGAGAAAGTGTATATATAAACATTGTGTATACAGAGCTGTGTGTGTGTGACACGCTGTGTAAACACTGTGTATACAGAACAGTGTGTGTGATAGTGTATATATAAACACTGTGTATTACAGAGCTGTGTGTGTGTGACATAGTGTGTATAAACACTGTGTATACAGAGCAGTGTGTATGTGATAGTGTATATATAAAACACTGGGTATACAGAGCTGTGTGTGTGATAGTGTATACATAAACACTGTGTATACAGAGCTGTGTGTGTGATAGTGTATACATAAACACTGTGTATACAGAGCTGTGTGTGTGTGATAGTGTATACATAAACACTGTGTATACAGAGCTGTGTGTGATAGTGTATACATAAACACTGTGTATACAGAGCTGTGTGTGTGTGATAGTGTATACATAAATACTGTGTATACAGAGCTGTGTGTGTGTGATAGTGTATATATAAACATTGTGTATTACAGAGCTGTGTGTGTGTGATAGTGTATACATAAACACTGAGTATACAGAGTGTGTGTGTGATAGTGTATACATAACCACTGTGTATACAGAGCTGTGTGTGTGTGATAGTGTATACATAAACACTGTGTATTACAGAGCAGTGTGTGTGTGATAGTGTATACATAACCACTGTGTATACAGAGCTGTGTGTGTGTGATAGTGTATACATAAACACTGTGTATACAGAGCAGTGTGTGTGTGATAGTGTATACATAAACACTGTGTATACAGAGCTGTGTGTGTGTGATAGTGTATACATAACCACTGTGTATACAGAGCAGTGTGTGTGTGATAGTGTATATATAAACATTGTGTATTACAGAGCAGTGTGTGTGTGATAGTGTATACATAAACACTGAGTATACAGAGTGTGTGTGTGATAGTGTATACATAACCACTGTGTATACAGAGCTGTGTGTGTGTGATAGTGTATATATAAACATTGTGTATTACAGAGCAGTGTGTGTGTGATAGTGTATACATAAACACTGAGTATACAGAGTGTGTGTGTGATAGTGTATACATAACCACTGTGTATACAGAGCTGTGTGTGTGTGATAGTGTATACATAAACACTGTGTATACAGAGCTGTGTGTGTGTCATAGTGTATATATAAACATTCTATATACAGCTCTGTATACTGTGTGTGTGATAGTTAAATAAACACTGTGTATTACAGAGCTCTGTGTGTGTGATAGTGTATGTAAAAACTTTGTATTATATAGCTATGTGTGAGTGATAGTATATATATGCACACTGTAATACAGAGCTGTGTGTGTGTGAGCGATAATATACATGAACACACTGTGTATTGTACAGCTGTGTGTGATAGTGTATATATACACACTATTACAGAGTTATGTGTGAATAATACATATAAACAAACTGTATATTTTTATAGAGCTGTGTGCATACATGTGAATGATTTTTTTTAAGATTTATTTATTTGTTTGAAAGGCAAAGTTAGAAAGGCAGAGGCAAACAGAGACAGATCTTCCATCTGCTGGTTCACTCCCCAACTGGCAGCAATGGCCAGAGCTGTGCCTGTCCAAAGCCAGGAGCCAGGAGCTTCTTTCTGGTTCTCCCCCACTGGAGCAGAGGCCCAAGGACTCCTACTACTTTCCCAGACCATAGCAGAGAGCTGGATCAGAAGTGGAGCAGCTGGGACATGAACCGGCACCCATGTGGGATGCCAGCACTGCAGGTGGCAGCTTTACCTGCCACAGCACAGTGCCGGTCCCTATTTTATATATATAAACACCCCATTGTAAACAAGCCTCATAATTATATATAATCATATAAGTTTAATAGTTATTTAATATACATAGAAATGTGTTTAAAAAGCATTTACCATTTTGAATTTCTAAGAAATTTGGTATTCTACAAAGTACAACCAATTTGCACATTGCATAGATAGGGAATTCACAACAAATTTAAATGTGATTTTTTTTTCCTAATATTGCTCTAATTTTTCATGTAAAAACTCTACTATAGCTGGCGCTGTGGCTTAACAGGCTAATCCTCTGCCTTACGGTGCCGGCACACTGGGTTCTAGTCCCTGTTGGGGCGCCAGATTCTATCCCGGTTGCCCCTCTTCCAGGCCAGCTCTCTGCTATGGCCCGGGAAGGCAGTGGAGGATGGCCCAAGTCCTTGGGCCCTGCACCTGCATGGGAGACCAGGAGAAGCACCTGGCTCCTGCCTTCGGATCAGCACGATGCGCCGGCCGCTGCGGCCATTGGAGGGTGAACCCGCGGCAAAAAGGAAGACCTTTCTCTCTGTCTCTCTCTCTCACTATCCACTCTGCCTGTCAAAAAAAACAAAAAACAAAAAACCCCTACTATGATGCGACAATTTCCAAATGCATATGTAATGACAATGAATATATAAAGCTCACATTGCCATATTTAAAGGAATATACACCCTAAGTATCGCCAGCAGTCACCCATATATTCGTAGTAAGCTTGTGTTGTCTGCTAGTTTTCTGTATGTCTTCAAGTTAGAAAGCTATGTGACAGACAAACAGTCATCCCCTCAGCCGTGGTTCCACTGCTCAAGGTTCCAGTTGCCAGAGATGATAATGCAATAATATATAAATATATCTGAAAATATTATTAAATGGAAATCTGAAGGCAAACAATGCATAAGTTTTGAATAATTTCATTTGAATATTATTATTTCATTGTATTATTAGCTACTGTTAATCTCTCACTGCACCAAATTTACAAACTAAATAGTTAATGGAAAAATAGAACAAGGTGGAAATGAACAATGCAAACTTCCTTTCTCAACACAAGCTCCGTCAGGCTGAGACGCTGTAGCGTGCTGTGCATCCGGGGTGTCCACCCCTGAAGAGCTACAGTCCTGGGCGTGTGGCCTTGGCTGCTTTCTGAGCTGAAGGCTGGGAAGGCAGTGGGTGCGGGGAGCAGTGGTGGTGGAGGAGGTGCCTGCAGCCCTGGCCCCTGGCGCTCCCGCCTGCCCGGGTGCTGCAGGGTTTCCAGCCCCATAGTGGTCCAGTGGTTCTGGGAGGGTGGAGAGCTCTGTGTTGGGGGGATGTACTAGAGACATAGAAGCCCCGTGCAGCGTCATGGGTGAGCCCCAATTCGTCCACTGGGGGTTGCCCAGAGAAGGTCGTGACCCAGGCCCAGCTGGGCCCGTGTGAGCCCCTCCGTGGGCTCTGCTCTGCCGTCCACTGCCCTTCTCAGAGGCCAGCCCAGTGGGGCTGCCCCCAGCTGCAAGCTGACCCTTTCTCACATCCATTTCCCCTGGGGCTTTGCTGTTGTAAGAAAAGATGACCGACACGCGCCACAGACACACATCGCAGGCAGGCGTCCCTGAAGGACACCGTGACGGCTGCTCTGACGGGGCCACCTCCTCCCCCTCTTGGAACCCTTGTCCTCAGGGTGGCGCTGGGAAAGCCACGTTCCATGTTTCCCGTCCAGCTCCTGGAGGACATGCTTCGGGATCTGATCTGACCTGTGGGAATCTTGGGGAGGCACCGCCAGTGTGCAGCTGGCCTGGGCGCAACCTCGTTGGTGCCCTTGGAACAGACAGTGGGCTCTGCTTCAGTGCCCGGTGTCCACGGCCCAAGCACGGGCACTCTCTCCTCACACACTGCTGTGCGTTGTCTCGTCTGACTCCTCTGGGGTGCCGTCCCCACAGGCTGTAGGTGGCTTCACCGCTCTCCCACCCGAGCATCACCGTGAGCTTGACATGTGTCCTCCCACCAGTCTTAGCAGAATCGGTGTTGCTCTGACATGGCTCCCTTCAGCCTGTGTTGTCCCTGGGGGCAGGGGTGACCCAGCTCCCTGGATTCCTGCTGGGTCTGCTCTTGGGTCCAGAGTTCTCCACAGTCCCAGGAAGCTGGCGAAGTGATACTTCTGGGTGTGTCCATGAGGCCGCTGCTGCAAGAGACCAGCATTAGAGACAGGAGCTGAGCAGGACAGGCACTGCCCAGCCGCCAGGGCCGAACAGAACTGCCAGAGACAGGGCAGAGAGGCCTAGCTGTCTATCACCCATCCACCCATCCATCCATCCATCATATATATAGCATCTTTCTGTGTGTGTCCACCCCTCTGTTGTCTTGCTCCTGATGGCTCTGCCCCTCTGCAGAACCCGGCTAACGCAGGCACTGGTGAATTCCTGTGAGTGTCACGCAGGGCAGGTCTCAGAGCTGCCTGGGCAGGGCCCTCACACAGCGAGTCCCGCCTCCAGCTGACAGCAGATGTGGTCCTGGACAAGTCAGAATCACACACGAGCCACCTGCCAATGACAAATGTTTAAAATGGCTCCAGTTAAGGATCTGGGGAGAGTTCAGTGGACAAGAAAAATGTTTTCCAGTTTTTATTTATTTAAATTGATTTGAAAGAGAGAGAGAGACTCCAGATTTTTGCTGGTTCACTCCCCAAATGCCCACAATAACCAGGGCTGTGCCAGGCCAAAGCCAGGAGCCTGAAACTCCATCTGGGTCTCCCCCATGGGTGGCAGGGGCCCAAGCACCTGAGCCGCCACCTGCTTCCTCTGGGGATGCACATAAGCAGGGAGCTGCACGGGAAGCCAATAGCCACAGCCAGGACTGGAGCCAGGCACGCCAGTATGGGTGGCTTAATCCACTGCACCACAAGGTCCACCTGGAAACTTCTTGCTTTTGTGTCACATAAAACTTAGAACAACGGGAGGCTTGGGCCATGATGCCATACTGGACACAGATGATGTGCAGCAAGGGTGTTTCTGTAATGCTTACTCAAGTGATTCTTGCCTGTGAGGAGGCGCCCCGGGAGCCCCCGCCCCTCCTGCAATCCCACACAGAGAGGACACAGAGTGCGCGTCTGTCTCTCACCTGCATTGACGGTGAAGGAGCGAACCCTTGGGGATTTTCTGGGCTCCTCCTCCGAGCCCCAGGGCCAGCTCACAGCCAAGATCTCACGGAGGGTCTGCTTTAGAAAGTCAAAAATGTCGAACACGTTTTCCAAAGCTTGTTTTTTTTGTTTTGTTTTGTTTTTTTTAAGGTGAGAAGTCTCCATTTTCTTAAGTATTCAAGGGCATGACCTGCAGAAAGCACGGGGACTCATTCTCAATGAGATTGCAAGTCTTTATAGAAATACAGGAAAACGATCCTGCTGCCAACCTCGTATTAAGACAAGAAAGCATTGTCCTAACGAATGCAGGAGGCCGGATTCTGGCTTCGCACCTGCGTACTGTGGACATCTTGTTTTATAAATTCTTGGATAAATCCCACAATCTTGCCAGCCAACCACACCCAGAGTTCCTTCTCTGTGAACTTCCCACAGCTTTCCACGCCCAGTCAGGCTTTGTCCGTTCTTCTCGCTCTTTCTGAAACCACTGGCGTCCGACTCTAGGACCAAACCACCCACTTTTCATTGACAGAAGCCCTGCACACCTCACACCTTCCCAGCAACACTGCTGGCCTCCCTGGCACTCTCCATGGGCTGCTTCTGTGTTGTTTTTAGAGTGGCTTCCATGTGGCTGCAACGCTCACCCCTCGGGGAGGAGTGGGAGTGGGCACCTGGGCCCGCCTCTCCCGTGCCTCCCCCTGCACACCTGAAACGACAGTCTCGCCTCTCATAGATACTCTGCTTCGAAGCTCAAACTCTTTTTTTTTTAAAAGATTTATTTATTTTGAAAGAGTTAGAGAGACAGACACACACAGAGAGAGAGGTCATCCTGCTGGTTCAACTCCCCAGATGGCCTCAGCCAAGCCAGGAGCTTCATCAGGGTCTCCCATGTGGGTGTGGGCACTTGGGCCATCTTCTACTGCTTTCCCAGGTGCACTAGCAGGGAACCGGATTGGAAATGGAGCAGCCAGGACTTGAACCAGTGCCCACATAGGATGCCAGCACTGCAGGTGTCGGCTTTACCCACTACCCCACAGCGCCATCCCTGTTCAAACTCAAAGTGGCAGCAACGGCAGGTTTCTTAAGCATGTAACAGCTCTTTTTTTGCGTTGAAATAGAAGTCAGACTCTGAAAACTTAAACTTGTACCTAGGGCTTTCTTACAGCGGCTTATCTAGCTGGCTGCTTTGCCACTGTGACTGGAGACATTTAACTAATATCTGCTTCTCAATTTAATGTCGTGTAACTCGACCGTTTCGAGTCACTAAAAAGAAACTCTTTCCGGGCAGACAGAATGTTAATGAGGCTGGCTCTCACCTCAAGCTGTTTTCCCGTCAGCCATGGAAGCCTCACTGCATGAGTAAACCCAGTGTTAGCCTGGCGCTGGTGACTCAGAACACACCGCTCTGTTCAGCAAAGCAGCAAGACTCGGCCCATTCTGTGTGCCAAGGCAGACCCGCACGGCGCCCTGGGAGGTTCCCGCTTCTGGGAGCTTGGTAATATTTAAGGAATGTAAATGCTTATTTTCCTGTAAGTCAATTTCAATGGAGCTCCTTCGAGGGTTTCGTAAGGGAGGTGGTGGCTGGGTGGCGCCAGACACACGGATACACATTCCTCGGGGGCGCTGGCAGGCAGGCAGAGAGGACGTGCAGGGTTCCTTGTGCCAGCGTTGCAGCCTGAGGCGGCACCCGCTCACCTGTTTACTCCGTGTTTGTGCCCGGACCGTGCTTCCAACAGGTGCAACACGGGAGGGTCCCGTGGGCCAGGGTTTCCTCCTGTTCTGATGCGTGCCATCACAGAGGACGGCAGCGCTGTCCAGCTGTGCGCCAGCGTCTGCGCGGCTAAAACGCACCCCATTCGCCTCTCCTCCTCGTCCTTCTCAGGGGCCGAGGAGCCTAAGCTGAAGGGAGACCTGCAGGAGGCCACTCCACAAAGCCACCCAGCACTCGGGGGGGGGGGCCTTGCCTGGGAACTGCAGAGCGTGGCAGGGCCAGTGGCCTCACCAGGCGACTGGGGTCCCACAGCGCAGGGGAGAGGAGACGTGGGAGCACAAGTAGAGGGGAGCAGGAATCCTGGACCTTGCTGGTGGTGACGCTCGCACCCAGGACTGGAAACCAGCCGAGGGCAGGGGCTGTGGGGACGCAGCCTCTCCTCGTCTCCCTGGACAGATCTGTACACAAGGACTCACCTGGGGCAGGTGTGAGAGGGGCCCCAGCCCACACCCACTCAGATTCACACACCAAGTACAGACAGCACACACACACACACAACTTACACCACACACAGGCACAACACACACACCAGGTACACACCACACACACATAACTTACACCACACACAGGGAGGCACACACCAGGTACACACTACACACACACCTCACACCATACACAGGTAGACACACACCAGGTACACACTACACACACACAACTCACATCACACACAGGCACAACACACACACCAGGTACACGCTACACATACACAACTCACACCACACACAGGTGGACACACACCAGGTACACACTACACACACACAACTCACACCACACACAGGCACAACACACACACCAGGTACACACCACACACACGCACCTCACACATACCAGGTACACACCACACACACGCAACTCATACCACACACAGGTAGACACACACCAGGTACACACTACACACACACAACTCACACCACACACAGGCACAACACACACACCAGGTACACATTACACATACACAACTCACACCACACACAGGTAGACACACACCAGGTACACACTACACACACACAACTCACACCACACACAGGCACAACACACACACCAGGTACACACCACACACACATAACTTAAACCACACACAGGCACAACACACACCAGGTACACACTACACACACACAACTCACACCATACACAGGCACAACACACACACCAGGTACACACCACACACACGCACCTCACACCACACACAGGCACAATACACATACCAGGTACACACCACACACACAAAACTTACACCACACACAGGTAGACACACACCAGGTACACACTACACACACACAACTCACACCATACACAGGTAGACACACACCAGGTACACACTACACACACACAACTCACACCACACACAGGCACAACACACACACACCAGGTACACGCTACACATACACACCTCACACCACACACAGGTAGACACACACCAGGTACACACTACACACACAACTCACACCACACACAGGCACAACACACACACCAGGTATACGCTACACACACACACCTCATACCACACACAGGCACAACACACACACCAGGTACACACCACACACAGGCACAACACACACACCAGGTACACGCTACACACACACAACTCACACCACACACAGGGAGGCACACACCAGGTACACACTACACACACACCTCACACCACACATAGGCACAACATATACATCAGATACAAACCACACACACACAACTCACACCACACACAGGTGCATCACACACACCAGGTACACACCACACACTCACAACTCACACCATACACAGGTAGACACACACCAGGTAGACACTACACACACCACTCACACCACACACATACCATACATACAACATGAATACACACGGACAGACAACATACACTGCATCACACCACATACATACATACATACAACAGAACTATACGCACATGACTAACACTCCATATACCACACATGCAATACATAACACACAATCATACATGCAATATATTCAACACAAGACGCACACACCCTGTCCATGCCACACACATCCTACATGCCATATACATGTGAACACATACCTGCACGCACCACACTCTACACATATGCACCACTTACATTCACACCATCCACACAAAACCATAGAACACACCCCACCCCCACCTGACACACAGTACACCCCACATAGCCCTACCACACACACTGCAAACACATGACACAGGCCACATACAACATCCCACCCCACATAGACGTGCACAGGCCCAGCACTGGCAGTAGCAGCACCATGGAAGTCACCTCCCTGTGTGCCCAGGATCCACCCTGACCTTGGCAGTGACTGGGTCAGGGGGAGCAGGAGGTGTCCCCAACCCAGGCATGGATGGCCACTGAAATTCCTGCCTCCTCTTGGCAAAGCCAGCGACAGGACAGGAAGTCCCAGGGCGGCCTCCCGGCAGTCTCAGAAGTCCAGGCACTTGGTCATTCACGGTCCCAGCCACACACAGCAGCTCCCAGGTTCTGTTCCCCTTGCAGACGCTGTCCTAGCTTGGATGGCCGCAGCCGTGGGGGTGCAGCTATGACTCCTTTTTAAAGTGCTTCTAATTTTAAAAGGTTCTCCTGCCTTGGGGACTGTGGAGATAGGAATCTGACAAAGATGCCGGGTGCAGAGAAATGGAGCCACCTCCCTCCAGAGCCTGAGGCTGGACGTGGTGCAGCCTGGGAGAGCAGGCTGGAAGCCGAGTGGGCACTGCTGTGGCAGGGACTGGGTGCATACCCAATGCTGTCTCAGGCCAGAGAGACCACTTGAGCTAAGCTGGACGGTGAGACGCAAGCCCCTGAACCCTGCTTACAAAATCCCCAGACAGGTACACGGAACGTCAAAATGCTGTGTAGTCATTTAAATTCTGAGAATAAAAATCTGTCCCAAAAAATTCAAAAGGAAAGGAAAATGTTTTTAAATCTAACTCATACATGTCTAGTTTGAGAATCTAAGTAATACTGAAAACATGTGAATGAAGGGAAATTATGGACTCCTTTCACAGCGTGGAGGAGATGTGGGTAGGTGACCCCATGGATGCAGCCCAGATTCTCCTCTGGGGAGAAGGGTGGGCTCAGGGCACTGGGGCTGGGGGGAGCAGCAGGGCTGGTGGTCGATGCCCCTCACATCTCCCTGCAGCTCACACCATCTTGGAGCCGCGAGGACCGAGGCCCCAGAACCCGCCCAGGCACCAGCAGGGCAGAGCTGAGAAAGGAGGAGAGCAGCCGAGATGGCAGCCTCCTGCCCTCTGGCCAGCGGCACGTGGGCCCCAGCCATCTCCCCACAGCCTGGGAAGGGCCCCCGCCCAGCGTCCATCCTGGGCGGTGAGGATAGTAGAAGCACAGGTGGTCAGGGCCAACAGTGGCTACCTCTGAGGTCAGCAAGGCCTGAGCGGCTACATCCCACCATCATTCGGAATATTCCCCTGTGACACAAAGATCCACCCAACTGCCTCCCAGGACAAAGGGCTCCCCTTCCTGTAACCTGAGTCCCAAATCGTCCTCAGGGCTGGAGGTGGGGCTGGGGGAGTTCTGGGTTCTGGGGCTCTTCCCCCAGGTGCTGTCTGCTTGGGGGCCAGGCCACCTCATCCTGGAGAAGGGTCTTTGTCTTCCTCGGTTGTAGCCCAGGAGTGTCTGATCTACAATAAAAATACACAACCTCCCCAAGCGCAGGCCCAGACCCCGTGTTTTGTGCATTGTGGGACATTGTGCTTAGGGAATCGAAGAATGAGAACTGTTTAGGATGCGTCATGAAAAGGGGAAACATACAAGAGACAAGAGAGCAGGCCGGGCAGACGGAGCACCCCGGGACACAGGAGGCCCTGCTGGTCCTGCAGGAAGCAGCTCCAGGCAGGGCTGTGTGACTCCCTCAGAGGCCTGGAGACAAGATGCTTGCAATGAACCTCAAGGCCTGGATACCCTGGAAAAGGAAGGTTTCAGAACGTGGCTACAAGGGTCTCTGTCCCTGTGGCCCGACAGATGTGGGGGTGCCTTCTCTGAGCCGGTGCTCAGCACCATGGGAGCGTGTGAAGGCAGCTGGCAAACACAGATCCTCATGAGCACAGCCATAGGACAGGCGCCCACGGCCCCCGCGCCCCTCCGAGCCGCTGCCCTGGCCACGGTGGCGCCTGAGCACCTTCCCTACCCGAGTCTCACATGGCTGCGGCTGTGCCTCCCGCGAGGCTGAGCCTGGTGCCACGCGCTGTGCACATGTGGATTTCCCAATGGGTTCTGGCTAAATGCGGACACACACAGGCTCCTCCGTCCTGCGCCTGGCACCCGACTTGGCTTACGGAGGTGAGTGGTCTCAGAAGGAACTCACGTGAGTCCCAGGATGCATGGCTGCAGTGGCTGTGGCCTTGGTCCTCCTCAGCCCACCCAGGTCCACGGGTTGGGGGTGGGGGAAGCGTTGCGTTGCTTGGAAACCCAGGGTGGGTCCACGCCCAGATGTTACAAGCCTGACTTTGCCTTGTGACTGCCTGTTCCAGGAAGGCTGCCCAGCTGTTCAGAGGCCATAGGACCCACAGAGCCCTGACCATGGAGTGGCAGGGCTGACCCGGCTGTGTCCAGGGAGCAGGCAGTGCTGGCTGGGGGTTCTGACCTTTGGTGGTGAAAGACTACGTCCCCACGGCTCACACAGGACACGTGTGTGTTGTCCCCCACTGTCTTAAGTAAAACAGGAGGCCGCTGGCCACACCGAGGGTCTAATTTTGCCCTGTGGGGCACATACCATGACGTGTGCAGTTGGGAGCAACATGCTCTAGCTCCTGACGGCTGTGGTTAGCACCAAGCGCGCCAGCCAGTGCCCAGGCCTCATGAGAAGTAACTGGAGCAGCTTCCTCCAGGAAACGTGCAGTTTCCAAATCCACACAAGTGAGTGGTGACCAGTCCAGGACCGCTGGCCAAGGATGCCTGCTGGGCTTTCCTCTCTGGCTGTGGGGGGCTGGGCACTGGGGATGCTCAGCTCTCAAAGGGGCAAAAGTAGAGGCTGATGCAAAAAGTGGTTCTAAACCCAGGTCTCACACATGTGGGTTTTATTCCCCTCAGCTCACAGTCGCAGCCCTGGGGGCTCTCACACCCACCACAGGTAGGCGGGCAGCTGGGACCCCAGCCCATAGACAGGTGCTGAGCTTCTAAAGTAAACAAACCCTGGTGGAAGCCCCCTGGTTCTGGTCAGTGCTGCCCTACCTATGCCATTCCTGGGAGGGGTAGGGGGCGTCACAGCCCAGGGGAGGGCGGGCTCTGAGGCAAGGGGGCAGAACGAGGACAGCAGGGGTGGGCAGGAAGGAGGAGAGTTTGTTCTGTACCCCAGAGAAACCCCTGTGTGGGGAAACAAAGCACAGGGTGTCCTGCTAGGAGGTCCAGGGGGCAGGGCCCCTGGTTCCTGCTTCTGGGAAGGAGCTCTGCTCTCAGGTCTCAATGTCTGTGAAAGACAGTCCAGTCTAGCCCTGGCTGGAAGATGGAGCAGGCAGTGGGAAGGGCAGGACAGGGTGCACAGGCACAGAGAGGCACCACGGTTCACAGCCTGGCCCGTCAGGTGCCCCCACATCCCGCTCCTGGGTGCTTCTCTTCATCTCCACAGATTCTGCCTCCAGAGCCAAATGCTGCCGGGTGTCTATCCTGATGTGGGACATCTTTCCTTAGCATGCCAGTGTGGTGACGACCCCAAGATGCACAGCGTGAAACCCTGGGTGGGGTTGCCCCCTTGTCTCTTGGGCCAAGGACCCTACTCAGCACCACAATCCTCCCAAGTGCAGGTGTGGACTGAGAGAAGAGGGGGCAGTGGAGCCCAGGGCTGGTGTGGACTGAGAGAGGAGGGGCAGTGGAGCCCAGGACTGGTGTGGACTGAGAGAGGAGGAGGCAGTGGAGCCCAGGGCTGGGCGTGGACTGAGAGAGGAGGAGGCAGTGGAGCCCAAGGCTGGGCGTGGACTGAGGGAGGAGGGGCAGTGGAGCCCAGGGCTGGTGTGGACTGAGAGAAGAGGGGGCAGTGGAGCCCAGGGCTGGTGTGGACTGAGACAGGAGGAGGCAGTGGAGCCCAGGGCTGGTGTGGACTGAGAGAGGAGGGGCAGTGGTGCCCAGGACTGGGCGTGGACTGAGAGAGGAGGGGCAGTGGTGCCCAGGACTGGGCGTGGACTGAGGGAGGAGGAGGCAGTGGTGCCCAGGACTGGGCGTGGACTGAGGGAGGACAGTGGAGCCCAGGGCTGGGCGTGGACTGAGGGAGGACAGTGGAGCCCAGGACTGGGCATGGACTGAGGGAGGACAGTGGAGCCCAGGGCTGGGCGTGGACTGAGGGAGGACAGTGGAGCCCAGGACTGGGCGTGGACTGAGGGAGGACAGTGGAGCCCAGGGCTGGGCGTGGACTGAGGGAGGACAGTGGAGCCCAGGACTGGGCATGGACTGAGGGAGGACAGTGGAGCCCAGGACTGGGCATGGACTGAGGGAGGAGGAGGCAGTGGTGCCCAGGACTGGGCGTGGACTGAGGGAGGACAGTGGAGCCCAGGGCTGGTGTGGACTGAGGGAGGACAGTGGAGCCCAGGACTGGGCATGGACTGAGAGAGGAGGAGGCAGTGGTGCCCAGGACTGGGCGTGGACTGAGGGAGGAGGAGGCAGTGGAGCCCAGGGCTGGGCGTGGACTGAGGGAGGACAGTGGAGCCCAGGACTGGGCATGGACTGAGGGAGGACAGTGGAGCCCAGGGCTGGGCATGGACTGAGGGAGGACAGTGGAGCCCAGGGCTGGGCATGGACTGAGGGAGGACAGTGGAGCCCAGGGCTGGGCATGGACTGAGGGAGGACAGTGGAGCCCAGGCTGGTGTGGACTGAGAGAGGAGGAGGCAGTGGTGCCCAGGACTGGGCATGGACTGAAGGAGGAGGGGCAGTGGTGCCCAGGACTGGGTGTGGACTGAGAGAGGAGGAGGCAGTGGAGCCCAGGGCTGGGCGTGGACTGAGAGGGCAGTGGAGCCCAGGGCTCCCAGGAGCCCAGGAGAGAAAGAGAGAAGGGAGAGCCGAGTCGTCTCCCCCACGTCTGGCTGTGCACAGTGCCTTCTGTGCCCCTGGCATGTTGTATCTTCTGAAGCCTTTTCCACAGGGACCTGGGAGCTATGGGCTCCCCGAATCCTCCACAGTAACCATGGCGACAGTAGGGCCAGTCCTTGCTGCCCTCAGGGCTCCTGGCATCTTCAGGCCTGGGCTGGGACTGGGAGGCGTGGGACCCGAGCCTCCCAGGGTGAGCGTGTGTGAGCCCTGCGCTGTCCATTGCTCACAGCACTGAGCGCACACGTGAGCTGACGGACTTTTCCTCCCGGACACAGATCTGTGAGAGTGTCAGAGGGAGGTAGGCAGCCATTACCCTCCTCAGAGCTGTGCAGGAGGTGGGGAGGGAGGCCCAAAGGAGAGGAGACAGAGCCAGAGAGAGAGCCAGACAGAGAGCCAGAGAGTAATAGAGACAGACAGACAGAGAGACAGAGAACAATGGAGACAGACAGACAGAGACGGAAAGAGACAGAGAGACAGACAGACTGAGAGACAGAGAGAGCCAGCCAGCCAGAGAGCAATAGAGACAGACAGAAAGACAGAGAGAGACAGAGAGATAGAGTGCAATAAAGACAGACAGACAGAAGCAGAGAAACAGAGAGACAGAGACAGAGAGCGATATAGAGAGACAGACAGATAGCAAGAGACAGAGAGCTGGGGGAGAGAAAGAGAGAGAGAGAGAGAGAGAGAGAGAGAGAGAGAGCCAGACAGAAAAAGAAACAAAGAAAGAGGAGCAGAGAGAGACAGAAGAGAGAGACTAGGACTGAGAGAGAGGGTCAGGAGGGCAGGCGCCCTTGGAGAGCAAGGTGCTGAGAGGGGAGGGAGGCATGGAGCCCAGGAAGAGGGTCCCTGGGGGCCTCAGGGAGAAGCTGAAGGAGCAGACAGCACATCAGCTGCACCTGTGCAGAACCTGGCAGGCAAACTTGCTGAGAACCGGGACCCCAAACACACCGCAGGTGCTCTTTCGCCCCCTCTGTTTCCATCTCTCTCTCCCTCAGTCTCTCTCCACGACTCCGTATCACCTGCCTCTGTCTCTGCCCCATCTCTCCTCCCTGCCCCAGGGCTGCCCCCAGACCTGTGGATCCTAACGGATGCGTCCATCAGAGTCGCCTGGTGGGAAGCGGGTTAGATGTGAAGCCCTAGACTGACCGCGACCCTGAGCGGTCATTCATTGTAGATGCCAGTGGGGATGCGCTGAAGGGGGCTCTGACCACAGCTGGAAAATCAGAGGACTTGGACCTGGGCACTGTCAGCACCGCTGCCCCCTCCCCTGATGCTAACAGGGGCTCAGACCAGGATCGAGGCTGCGGCGGGAGTGGAGTTTGCTCGGTCCCATGGACATCCAGCCCTGGCCAGCTGCGCCATTGCGCCATCTCCCCGCGGATGGCCCCTGCTGCGAGAGCTCGGCCCTGGCGCCCTCTCCCTGCTGTGCCAGCAACCCCAAAGCAGGGACGTCTGAGGGCCACAGGAGAAAGGACAGGCCTGGGGCGGTGGGCCCCTTACCCTGAGGGTCCCTGGCCCAGGAGCAGTCCTGAGTTCCGCCTCCATACCTAGGGGTACCCCGCTGGTGCCTGAGGGGTGCGTGCTGCCGCCACCCCTGACAGGAGGGCTCCACGGCCCCAGCACTCTCTGCGGGTGGGACTTGCAAGGAGGCCAGCCCCAGTGCCCGGTCTGACCACCCAAGCTTGGCCTGGCGCCCGGCCTGTGTATCGCGGCCGACAGCTGTGCAGATCCACTCTGGACCAGCTGGGAGCGCGAGAGGGAGACAGGCCCTGGGCAGCAGTGCGTCTGGACTGTGCCCAGTCCCCGTGTGTCTTGGCGCCTCTTGGGAGAGAAGGTTGAAAGCAGTGGTCAGGAGAGGGGACCCCAGGGGACTCTGTGTGTCCTGCCTGCGAGCAGCTGGCTCAGGGTTCGGGAGCTGGAGAGGGTTCTGTCTGGGCACGGCCTCCTGTGCCCAACACCCAGCGCCCCTGCCGACCCCCACAGCCTGAGGGTCCCGGGCGGCTTCTTACTGAGATGAAGCAGCCCCCGCCCCACTGCTCCTGTCACTCAGAGATCGTCCTGCTGCCCTCCAGGGCGGATCTGCCTGTGCTGCAGCTGGCGCCACACTTGGCCACGATTCACCACGACCTGTCCGTTGGGCTCCAGAGATGGCTCCGTGACCAAACAGCTTGGGTTTCTTTCACTTCTCTAGCAGGTGTGCGGGGAGCCCCTGGTCAGCTGGAGCCCCTGGTCGGCAGGAGCCCCTGGTCAGCGGGAGCCCCTGGTCAGCAGGAGCCCCTGGTCGGCAGGAGCCCCTGGTCAGCGGGAGCTCCTGGTCGGCAGGAGCCGCTGGTCGGCGGGAGCTCCTCATAGGTGGGAGCCGCTGGTCATCTGGAGCCCCTCATAGGCAGGAGCCCCTGGTCAGCAGGAGCTCGGGGTTTGCTTGGCTGCTCGCTGGGTCCCCAGGTCGGGCTTTGGAGAGCACGGGGCCCTCCGAGTGAAGCCGCAGCGGCTGCACTTTGAGAGGAAGTCTGCATGGTGCTCTCCTTAGATCATTCTCCAGCCCAGAAGAGGGGAGGTTACTTGGTAACTTGTCAGTGCAATCAAGCGTCCATATGAGGCCTTGTAGCTTCGCTGAGACCCTGGCACCCTTTCTTCCGCCTGCCCGACAGTGATGCTTTGTCAACCTGTGTCCCAGCATCTCCACTGGGATGCAAACAGGTCCTGTGAGCTTCTGGCACCCCTGTACTCACGTCCACACTTCCACTCCCAGCAGCACACCCCCAGCTCCACGAGGCACGGTTCTCTGGACAGGTGTTGCCGGGGCCCTGTTGGCCATAGGGGAGGATCTGAGGTGTGGACCTGTGGTGTCTGACCCTTCACCGGCTGCAGAATGTGACCGGCCGTTGTGGCTGCTGGGACCACGCGTGTGCTGAGCTCTCGTGTCTCAGGGTCACAGTGTGGGTTGTGGGGAGCCGTGTGGGGTTTGGGGAGCTGCCCAGGTGTGTTCTGTGGGGCTGCGGGCTCCCCTATGCCAGCACCGGCACTCCTGGTGGAGCCTGCTGACGCGGGCCTGGCTCAGGTGCTCACCTCCACCTGTGCGCTGTTCGGGGCCAGGCCTCTGCAGGTCTGTGCCTGTTTTCTGATGGGATTGTTGGTCCCTTTTCTCCCTGTTGAATGTCACATGTTCTCTAACACTCAGCACAACAGTCTATTGCTGAGGCGGGGTTTGTGAGGGCCCCCCCACCCCGAGCCCATCTTTTATCTTCTCGGATGAGTCTCTCATCAAGCAGCTCGGAATCTCTGATGAAATCTAAGTTATCATGAGTTCCCTTTGTGCTTTTGGTGTGAAGACCGAGAACTCCTTGCCTGCACGTCTGAGTTGGCTTTGGGTGAGGCGTCTTTGCCGACAATGTCCAGTTGCCCCAGCATCACTTGCTGCAAATGCTGTCCCTTCCTCCCCGGCGTTGCACCTGCGCCACATCACCTGTCAGCTGTCAGCTGAGCACTCTTCAGCCATCACCTGTCAGCTGGCGTGCTTTATGGGCTTTTCTCTGGTCCTCAGTCTGTGAGTCTGTTTCTCCAAGAAATCACGCTAGTCTCATCGCTGCGGCACCTTTGGCATTGTCAGGACTTCCTGTCCCAGGAGACCAGCCGGGGGTGGCCGAGAGAGAGTGCTTGGGCTGCTGCCAGCCCTGCCTGTGCTGATGTGAAGGGGTTCGGGCGGTCTCACCGCACACGTGCGCTGGGTGCACCGGTCACTGAGCTGGAAGAGCTGAGAGCAGCCGATGCAGGGAAAGCTCCTCACTACCTCACTGTTTTGTGAGGGAATCGTTGCTGTGAGCGTCTGGGCCAGGAAGAGCCCCTCTACCACGGCCACGGCCACCTGCAGACATGCCTGTGTGTCCGGTGCCCTGGGGATGACACAGTAGGACTCGGTCACCTGGCCCACTTCTCCCTCTCCCACCTACCGTCAGCCACCACAGGTCTCCTGGCCGTGTGTAGTCCGTTGGACACTGGCTGCTGGTTGCAAGGCTGACCAGGGACAGGTGTTCCACACAGCACGGCCAGCTTATGGAGATCTGGGCCTCATGTGATACAGCCATGCTGTGTCCACCTGGCCCCTCCAGGCTGCAGCAGGGCCAGGACGCCAGGAAAAGCTCTGCTTGAGGCAGAGCGGCTCCTCCTGGATCTCTTCCTGATGCATCTGCTGTGCAATTAAGTTTCATTTAAACATAGGTTTCTGGGCCAAAACCCACCGTGGAAACCACATGAGGCCCCACAGGTCACAAGGTTTACCTGAGGTCACGGGGCCAGCATTCAGTTACCCTTGTCCAGACCTGCAGGCTCCAGCCTTCCTCAGTCCCCACAGCCCCAGGTGATGGGCGGGGCCTGCAGCCCCCGGTCCCATCCTGAACACAGCCCAGCCACTGCCTGAGGCCACTGCGGGCCAGACCTGCAGACCAGAGCACGCTCAGCACAGAGGATCACCCAGAGGTCACTCTTGCCTGGGACAGGAGCTTCTGAAGGAGATGGGATTCTTGGGAAATGAAAGAACACAGCAGGCCCCAAGGCAAAAGCAAATGTTGTGGACCCCAAATAGCAGAAGAAAACCATGAGCTCATGGGGCTCTGCCTCCTCCAGCCTGTGTGTGCTGCTGCCCGCACACCTGGGAATCAGCGAAGTCACAGCTGGGCCAGCAGTAGGACGACCCCGGCCCTGCCTCGCCAGAGCTCATCGGCGTCCAGGGCCACTGTGAGACCCAGGGCAGCTTCTCCCGGCTTCACCCTGGGCCTGGCGTCTTCTAGGCTGCGGGGCTGACAGTTGCTCCACCAGCACTTCTGTAACTTCTGCTCTGAGCGAGCTGCAGACACAGGTGGCTTTGTCCACACTTGTCCTCTCTGGGGTGGACAACCCGGTGTAGGCTTCATGTGGTCTTATGTTTTCAGGTCATTTGGATAAACACCAAGAGGGCGCCTGCTGGACCCCGGGAATGAGTGTGCGGAGCACGGAAGAACCACCAGGCTGCCTTCGGTGCTGCTCCGCTGTGCAGCCCCCAGTGAGCGTCGCTCCTGCTGCTTCATGGCCTCACCGGCACCTGGTGCAGCAGCGGACAGGGCCCAAGGCTGCTGCTCGGGTTCCTGGCCTTGGGCAGAGCGGGGTGGGGACAGAGCATGCAGTCTGGAGCTGCATTTCGGAGCTGGCTCAGTGGCCTTTCTGTCACCTGTGAGCTGTGCCCTTTGCTTCGTTCAGGCAGACTTAGTCTCTGTCCCCCGGATCAGTCCCTGTGGCCGTCTGCAGGAACAGGGCACCAGGAAAGCAAACTCTTGTTTTTGAAAAGCACAGTTACGGAGGGTTGGGGGTGGGGGTGGAGGTTGGAAGAGGAGACAGAGAGAGAGAGATCTTCCATCTAGTGATTCACTCCCCAAATGGCCGCAATGGCCAAAGCTGAGCCAATCCAAAGCCAGGAGCCTCCTTCGGGTCTCCCACGTGGGTGCAGGGGTCCAAGGACTTGGCCATCCTCCACTGCTTTCTCAGGCCATAGCAGAGAGCTGGATTGGAAGTGGAGCAGCCGGGACTAGAACCAGCGCCCATATGGGATGCCAGCACCACGGCTTTCACTTTCTGAAAGGTGCTCTTGACTGGGAAGGTGGAGCCAGCTATCCCTGTTAGAATTCCAGGCCCACGGTCCAGATCCATGGACATCAGAGTTGCTAACTGCTGTGAAAACCAACCCTGGGGAGGCGCTGTGGCACAGCAATGCTGGCATCCTGTATGGGCGCCTGTTGGAGTCTTAACTGTTCCACTTCTGATCCATCTCCCGGCTAATGCACCTGGGAAAGCAGTGGAAGATGGCCCAAGTGCTTGGGCCCCTGCAGCCACATGGGAGATCCAGATGAAGCTCCTGGCTCCTGGCTTCAGTCTGGCCCAGCCTAGGCATGGCCATTTGGGGAGTGAATCAATAGATGGAAGATCTCTCTCTCTCTCTCTCTCTCTCTCTCTCTCTCTGTGTGTGTGTGTGTGTGTGTAACTCTGCCTTTCAAATAAATAAATCTTAAGGAAAAAAAGAAAGCCAATCCCACTCATTTTATCCTCAGTGAATTTCTGAAAGGAGGTTCCTACGCTGATGCCCTGGGACCAGTGAGTCCTTGTTTTCCACACGTGAGTGACTGCCACCTGTAAGTGGCCTCGTGTGCAGGATCTTTCTAGGTTCGGAGCTGCTTCTGTGTTTGACTTTCTTACTTGTGAAGATCGGGTGCAACCTAATTATAGAACTCTACACACACCTGCAAATACTCCCAAAGACAGTGGTTTGGCTCAGCAAGTTCATCTCATGTGGGATACAGAGTCTCTCAAAGTGAGTTTGAGAAACAGAGGTCATCAGGGTCACATTTACAGGCCCATGTGGGTCCAGACGACCGACTTACTTGTTTCCTGTGGCCAAGCTGAACCATGTCCATTACTGATTGCACAGCTCCTGCTGCACCTGTGAGCACACAGCAGCCCCCCCCCCACATAGTTCCTGCCTGCACCTGTGAGCACACAGCACCCCCCAACAGAGCTCCTGCTGCACCTGTGAGCACACAGCACCCTCCCCGACATAGTTCCTGCCTGCACCTGTGAGCACACAGCACCCCCCAACAGAGCTCCTGCTGCACCTGTGAGCACACAGCACCCTCCCCGACAGAGCTCTTGCCTGCACCTGTGAGCACACAGCACCCCCCAACAGAGCTCCTGCCTGCACCTGTGAGCACACAGCACCCCCTCCAACAGAGCTCCTGCCTGCACCTGTGAGCACACAGCACCCCCCCCGACATAGTTCCTGCCTGCACCTGTGAGCACACAGCAACCCCCCAACAGAGCTCCTGCTGCACCTGTGAGCACACAGCACCCCCCCCAACAGAGCTCCTGCTGCACCTGTGAGCACACAGTAGCCCCCCCCCACAGAGCTCCTGCCTGCACCTGTGGGGATAAAGCAGCCCCCCCCCCCCGCCCCCTTAGAGCTCCTGCCTGTGCCTGTGAGCACACAGCAGAACCCCCACAGCTCCTGCCCCGCCCTGTGAGCCCCTCTGTGAAGTCTGCTGTGTGCTCATAGGTGGGGGCAGGGCTCTGTGGGGTCTGCTGTGTGCTCACAGGTGGGGGCGGGGCTCTGTGGGGTCTGCTGTGTGCTCACAGGTGGGGGCGGGGCTCTGTGGGGTCTGCTGTGTGCATACAGGTGGGGGCGGGGCTCTCTGGGGTCTGCCATTAAGCTGCTGATGCCCCTGCTGAGGCTCCCAAGGCCAAGCTAGGGGCAAGGCCGCCTTGGGGACTTGGGGATGCAGAGCTTCAGAACACATCAGTGCAGGTACCTACAACCCGGGCTCTGCAAGGTGCACACACCACAGTCTGGTTTCCTGAGTGGTCCCTGGCTCAGCCCCATGGCCCCATCACTCACTGGATACCAGGAGCAGGCAGGGTGCCGTCTCAGCCTGTGTGCCTTTGGCTCGCACTCCCCAAGCAGCCTCAGGACAGCTCCAGAGCAGTGAAGGCCGGCGACCCCATTAGTGGCCTTGCTGGGGCGTTTGGGCCTCAAAAAGCAGCCTCTGTCTGACCCCTCCTGCCCTCCCCCCACCACTCCTTTCTCTCCCCAAGGCAGCCGTAAAAACTGTAATTTCTCTTCCTCAAGGTAGGTCATCCTAACTTAAGATATGGTCTGCTCTCGTGCCTCTCTGGCTTGGAGGCAGCCGTAGAGAACCCCGACCTGGCCACACCAGGACAGGACAGGCGGGCCCTGGGGGGCTCCCCGCCCAGGCAGCAGCTCACCATCCAATCACATTTCTACACGGCTGCCTCCTGCTCCGGTCAGGACTTTGCAATGAAGGCGCCATAAATCCCCGGAACACGGAGTCTGGAACACGTGGATGCCTGCAGGAAAAGCGCAGGAGCTCAGCCACCCCTCCGGCTTCCCCTCTGTGCCACAGCTGGCTGCCGAGGTGCACCCTGCAATGTTCTTCCTGTGCAGCAGGTAATCAAAGCGTTCCCCAGACCCGAGAGCTGCAGCAGCAAACTATCCAAGCCCACAGCATCGAGGGACCCAAGCTTTAGCTGGTCTGTCAGAGCACGGGCAAGGCAGCCAGGGGCTTGGGATCGAGGCCACCAGGGCCACCTCAGGGTCCAGTGGATCAGAAGGGAACAGCGGCAGGGCTGGTGTGGGCAGTGCTTAGGCAGCTGGGGAGGCCTAGCCGAGTGAGCCTGCTCTTCCTCCACACCCTCGGGCTGTCTCGACCTCTTCTCAGTCTCTTCCCAGGGTGTGGGTTGGGGGCTTCCAACACACCTGTCCCTCCCCAGATGGAAGTTCCACCCCACACCGCTCTTCCTGTGGCTGTGACCTTGACCAGGGAACTCACAGAGACCCCTCCCGCCCCATGCTGTCCCTGGATCACCACTGGCTGGGTCATGTGGGCCTCTGGCTGCTGTTTCCACCTGTGTGTTTTGTGCGGTGTGGCTGCACCAGATCTCGCTGCTACCATCCAGTCTTAAATAAAAAATGGAAATTAAATGAAAACAAGCGTTTTTACTTAGGTAGGCAGACACTGGTGAAATATGGCACTGGGACCCTGAACAACTGGATACCAGCTTTCAAACTCGGAGGACCCTGCCCCTTCAACACTTAGCTCCCACCCCAAAGCAGGCGTTGACGGAACACGTGACTCCTGAGTGATGCACCCTCTTTCCAGGCATCCTTGAGCCTGCACAGCCCCGTCTGGCCTGTCCACCACCCTGCTGATGCCACGGTTTGCTCCTCCCTCTCCTGAGCATAAGAACTCAGGAGAAAACATCACAGCAACACCGGTTTCTTCTGTTTCTCACCCCTGGGTGTGCTTGTGCTACAGAAACACTCTCCACTGTGTGTTTCTGCACTGTGGGACGAAGCACTCAGTGGATCAGGAAGCTCCCTTGCCAGGGGTGATGGCTGCTGTGCAGAGCCCCACGCCCTGGGGAGCACCTCGCCGGGCTGCTTTGGCAAGCTGGTGACTCCGGGGGCTCCTGGGGTGTGCGCTGGCTCCCTGCTCCGGGAGCTTCCTCCGAGCAGCAGCCCCTGATGGCGTCACCCCCTTCCTCTGAGGGTCCCGCCTCTACTTTTGAAGAGTCTGGCACACCACATGGCCTCCACAAGCCCACACGCATGGACGAGAAATGCCAAGGAGGGCACTTGGGCCTGGCCTCAGCTGCCTCACCCCACTGTTTCTCCTCGGCGCCTCCCTGCGCGCGTCCAGCTCCGCCCCGTGCAGCTCTAGCTCATGCCGTTGGGGCCTCGTGTGTGCACCCTTGCCTCCTGTCCTGGCAGTCCTGGCTGGGTCCTGTTCCTGCCTTAGGGTTGCCGTGTGCAGCCCCCAGGCTGTCATAGTTGAGTAAAGTCCCACATGGGCATGGACAATCAAAAGCCATGCTGCGTGGACTTACTGGCTGCCGATTCTTTCTGCCAATGCCCACCGAGCCCTTCCTGCCCCGAGACAGTTTAGCTATGAAATGCGCCTGGCATTGGATGCACAACTTGTCGTCTTTCTGATCATCTCCAGCCAGTGAGGCCCTTGGGGTGTCCCTGTAAGCCAATGAGGAGTGACCGTGCCTGGAGCCTGGGACGCCCCCCAGGACGCCAATGCTGTCACAGTCACTCCTGCCCTCCTGGCCAGCAGGACCTAGAAGGCTGTGTCTCTCCCTACGTCCTCCCTGGCATCCGGCCGCACTCACCTTGGAGCCTTCCCTTGCAGACATGTGTCACGAAGAATCCTGGGCCCCTTTGCTGGTGCCTGGCCTCTGTGGGCTTGGAGTGGACCAGCTCCTGGGCAGGTGCTGACGCCAGATTAAAGCGGGGGAGGCAGGTGCCCCTCTGGGGGAGGGGCGTCCTGCACTCAGCATGTGCCCCAAAGATGAGCTAGGGCTTCTTGGGACGTCGGTGTTGCTGTGATGTGGATAAAATGACACAGAACGTGCAGCAGTCCCCCTGGAAACCTCTCAGGTCGCTCCACGCACCTGACGCAGCTGGGAGTGACAGGCCTTTGGCTGTGACGCCCTGGCCTGCCTGGCAGTGCCTGCCTGGACCCCGCATCCTCCAGATGTGAGACAAGCACGGGCACTGCTTTCTCAGCTGCCACCTTGGACCAGGTCCTGCGTTCTCAGACATCTGGTCACTCCTTCTGGGCCTGGCTGAGGCCAAGCTGACACCGCGTCACTGCGTGGTGAGGCCTTGGGCCCCCTCGCCCTGCGTGGACAGGCGCTAGACAGTCTGCCAGATCTCCGGGTGCCTGTGTGTCCGTGTCCTGCAGGTTCCCAGTGCCTTGTTGGCCATCGTCGGCCCTTTTGTGTTTCACAGAGGGCTGAGCGACAGGAGGGAGGAGCGCTCCTTCCACACCCGTCCACCCAGCTCGCTCCGTCTCTCCATCCATTCTCTGCTCAGGGCATGTTACTGATGCCAGCTCTGCAGCCGATACCACGGCCACACTGAGCTTGGGTCACGCAAGTGGGGGTTGCCCCCCCCACACCCAGTGCCGGGTGCTCGGTGCACACAGCCAGATCCCAAGCCAGATGGCGTGATCCAGCTGTGGGCCCCTGCCAGATGGTGCTGGGGGATGGGGACAGGTAAACAGTTGCAATTCTAGCCATCAAGGATTCACTCAACAAACAGGGCTGATGGTTCTGGTGATGACAGGGGCAGCCTGCTGGGTGTCGATCACAAGGAACTGTCCCCAGTTGGCCTGTGGGAGAAGTACAGCCAGAAACCCACGGAAAGCAGGAGCCTTTGAGGCTGTGTCCTGGTCCTGGAGAAATGGGGAAGATGTGCTTGTGTTGCTGGCGGCCCTGCTCCAGGGACCACGCCCATCGCTGCCTGTGCAGCAAAATGACCTCCCTTTTCCTGGAAGAAATCTGGCTGCAAGTTCCCGGTCCACACGTTGTTTCTCTCGTTAACGCGTCTGCTGTGGTCTAAGGAAGTTATTAATCTCATCAATTACCGAGTTCAGATTTCCCTGGAAGACAGGAATGTTTGGAGATGGCAGGGGCAGCCCCAGACCCACCAACCCAGCGCAGTGCCTGCCTGGTGAGCCGCACGTCCGAGTCATGCCCAGAACTGTGCCTAAAAAGAATGGCCACCTCCAATGCCTCTCCCCACACATGTGAGCTGGCTGTTAGTTGTGTGTCCGGATTGCAGAAGTGTCACCACCTGGGGCTACCGCCTGCAGTACAGGCATCCCATATGGGTGCTGGTTCAAGACCTGGCTGCTCCACTACCAATCCAGCTCTCTGCTATGGCCTGGGAAAGCAGTGGAAGATGGCCAAGTGCTTGGGCCCCTGCACCCACGTGGGAGACCTGGAAGAAGTTCCTGGCTCCCGACTTTGGATTGGCACAGCTCTGGCCATTGCTGCCGGTTGGGAAGTGAACCAGCGGATGTAAGACCTCTCTCTCTGCCTCTCCTTCTCTTCCTGTGTAACTCTGACATTCAAATAAATAAATAAATCTTTTTTTTTTTTTTAAAAAAAGAAGTGTCCCCCCCACCCCGATATGCAAGGGCACAGATCCCCATCGCCTTGCAGAGTCAGAGCAGCTGCAGGGCCAGAGGGAGGGCAGGGCTGGCGCTCAGGCTTGTACCACAGACGCCCTGCCCGGGGCACCTCACCAGGGGGCAGGGGTGAAGGCTGAGCAGAGCCCCCTGTGGCCTCAGGACATGCTGCCAGCTACAGCGGCACGTCCTTGTATCCCTGCACAAGCAGTATAGACTGGTGCTGCCACAGCCCCTGTGCCAGGATTCTGGGGCTGATAACCAGAGACCACGGCTCTCCCATCTGGGGACAGTGGCTGACAGAGTGTGTGTGAAGGATGAGAGCAAAGGAGAGGCGCAGAGACGGACACGGGCGCGAGTGATCACGTGCTGCAAAGGAAGTAAAGCAGCCCAGGGCCTGGAATGACCTTGCTCCTCTGGCCAGTTCCTCATCCTCTCCAGGGCTACTGTTACTACACTTTTGTGAACCTGGACGCAGATTTGCAGACGGTGGACAGCTCACCCAGGAAGAGGTCAGTTCTGAACCCTCTCTCTGACCACAGGGTTCTGGGCCCATGAACCTCTGCAGGACGCGATCTCTCCATTCTGGGGAGGTTTCGTGCTGCTCCAATGGCAGCACCTCCGAGGGCAGCCGGGGCGTGTCGGGGACAACCCTGCTCCAGCTCTCCCAGGGACAACTCCTGCCCTGGCTCTCCCAGGGACAACCCCCACCTCAGCTCTTCCAGGGACACCCCCTGCCCCAGCTTTCCTAGTGTGACAGGGAAACCCCCTGCCCCAGTTCTCCCAGCATGTCGGGGACACCCCCAGCCCCAGCTCTCCCAGGGACACCCCCTTACTCCCCAGCTTGTTGGGGACACCCTCCACCCCAGCTCTCCAGGGCTGATGGTCCACATCTGGCTCCTTGTCTGACTCCAGCTGGAGAGCCGCCTCCACGTGCCAGGAGCGTTCTGTGTTCAGGGCTGTGTGTTCTCAGGGCAGCACACACATATGCAGGGCAAGGTGGGGAGGGAGGCAGATGGCACAGAGGCTGCTGGGGAGGGGCAGCCAGGCTCTGCCGAGCCAGTAGCCAGGGCCAGGCCTGGGTCTCACCACGTAGCCAGCAGCAGAGGAGAGGCAGGGCCAGGGCTGTGGTGTTGCAGCCTCCCAGGGGCCCTCAAACCCCACCCTGAAGTCTTGGGCAAGACAGTGAACACCTCCAGGCCTGGGCCACAGAATGGGTGAGGATGCAGCTCCTCTCCAGGCAGTGGATGCCGTCAGTGGAAGTATCACACGGACAGAGCACAGAGCAGTAGCTGCACGTAGCAAGCACGCCACGACTGTCAACCATTAGAAGTGTGCTCAAGGGGCCAGCGCTGTGGAGCACTGGGCGACGCTGGCATACCATTCCAGAGTGCTGGCTCAAGTCCTGCCTACCCTGCTTCTGGTCCAACTCCCTGCTAATGTTCCTGGGAAGGCAGCAGGTGATGGCTCAAGTGCTTGAGACCCTGTCATCGACGTGGGAGACGAGCATGGGATTCCTGGCTCCTGGCTTCAACCAGACTCAGCTGTTAGGGAGGGAACCAGCAAAGGGAAGATTCTCTCTGTCTCTCCTTCTATACCACTCGGCCTTTCAAATGCATATGTAAATAAATACATCATTTAAAAATTGTGCTAAATTCTCTTGTCGCAGACTAAACTCGTAAATACAACCCTAAGAAGTCTGGTTGCTGGACAGGTGATGCCAGGGTGGGACAGGAATGGGGCAGATTTATCCCCATGTGGGACTCCATGGTGCGACTTCCACAGGCAGAGGGCAGGGCTGTGCACCTCAGGCAGGTGGGTGGGGAGATGGGGGACCTCTCCCCCAAAAGTAATAATTCCTCTCGAGAAAATTTTTTAAAATCATCTAAAGTCTCTGAAATTATCCCAAACACATGAAAGAAACAGAGAAATAGTCACTTGGGAGCATCTACTGAGCTGCAGGGGAGTGGGGTCGATGGTGACTGAGCCCCGACCTGCCCCCAACAGGCTCGTCTTGGGGGAGCAGGGGCTCTGGCCTGCACAAGGAGGTGGGGGTTCTGGCCAGCCCCAGCCCCAGTCCAGGTCTCTGCTTCACCCTTGTAGCCCCTCACCTCGGGTCTCCCCCACCCCGGCTGTTGGCAGCAGGGCTCAGCTCTGCTCCTTGTGGGTAGGGCAGGGCCCCATCCCTACCTGCACAGCCCCCGACACAAGCTTCAGAGTCACAGAGGATGTGGGGCCACAGTAGCCCTGCCCGGCTCATGGATGGGCAGAGGTTCTATGCTGGGCATGGTGAGCTGAGGGGACAGGGTCTGCTGGTTCCGCAGGGACCACAGAGCAGCTGTCCCCAGCTAAAGCGCTGGCCCTGCATCAGGCTGCAGGGACAAGGAGCACCGTGCGCAGAACTCCACACCTAGGGACGTGACAAGAACGGTGGTGACCTGGATTCCTGGGCAGACAGCCCTGGAGGAGGTGCTGGCAGCTCCCTGAGACCAGTATACAACATGGCAGGGATGGGAGATGGAGCTGGGAGCCCTCCCAGGCCCACAGTCAGCCCCGGGGCAGGGCTGGGCCTCACACAGACCCATCTTCACAGCTCCAGGGGCACCGCGGGCTCCCATACAGCCTCTGACCACACGAGGCTGGAGCCGGAGCTACTGTGGCACAGTAGCAACTCCTAGGAAGCTGCTTAAAACTCAGATTATGAGCATCCCTGACAACCAGAAGACCATGCATGGCCAGGCCTGTGCCTTGAGGGAGTCAGCAGGGAGGGGAAATACAAACTACTCCCTGGAAAAAAAAATGTAACCTCCCTGAGCTGTGACAGGGGTCTCTGGTGTGAATTCCCTGCACTGTGTCAGGGGCCTCGGTATGACCTCCTTGCACTGTGACAGGGGCCTCTGGTGTACACTCCCTGAGTTGTGTCAGGGGCCTCTGGTGTGAACTCCCTGAGCTGTAACTGGGGCCTCTGGTGTGAACTCCCTGCACTGTGACAATGTCCTTGAGTGTGAACTCCCTGCACTGTGACAGGAGCCTTGGTGTGAACTCCCTGAGCTGTGTCAGGGGCCTCTGGTGTGAACTCCCTGAGCTATGTCAGGGGCCTCTGGTGTGAACTCCCTGCACTGTGACAGGGGCCTCGAGTGTGAACTCTCTGAACTGTGATAGTTTCCTTGAGTGTGAACTCCCTGAACTGTGATGGGGCCTCTGAGCCAATGAAGATGCTCACTGGCAAAGGGTAAAATCTCACTGGATAAAAGGACTGAGCTGCAACCTGTGACTAACAAGTGGCTTATCCTAACCCTGGTAGGCCCCTGTGAGGACATAAAATAGGTTCTGAGCAGGGACATCGGAGGCTGCACACTGCAGGGGGCAGGATTCTCTGAGTCAGGCAGTCAAGTCACTAAGTAAACAAGTGAAGGCAAACAACAGGATGGGGCAAGTTGTACCCCGAGTTGCCCACAAGGTATTACTTAATGTCCAACTTCAACCAAAATTACAAGGCATGCCATGAAACAGAAAACTGACCCATACCTGGAAAAGGAGCAGGCATCAGAAACCGCACTGGGACAAAGCCAGATGTTGGACTCAGCAGACAAAGACTTCCAAGCAGCCATCCTGACTGTGCCCAGTGGTCCAAAGAGGACTGGGTGTACAGGACCACAGGGGCGTGTGGCAGACTGACAGACAGAGATCAGTGCAGGGCAGAGACTTCAACAAGGGACAGAACAGAAATTCTGGAGTTGAACAGCACAGTAACCGAGGTGGGACTTCCCTGGCTGCTGTCAACAGCGGATTCGGCGGGAGAAAGACTCGGGGAACCTGAAGACAGATGAGAAGGGAGTGTGCAGGCCGAAGGGAGAGTAAGCAGAGCCAGAAAACGGGGGATGCCGTTAAGTGCAGGAGCAAATGCGTCGTGAATGTGGCCTGAGGGAGAGAAAGAGAAAGGGAGCAGGAAGTGTCTGTAAAAATAAATAATAGCTCAGACTCCCAGGCGTGATGGGAAACCTTAGCACATCCATCCAAGCCCAGTGAACACCGGCAGGATGAAAGCAGAGACACAATCAGAATGCCGAAAGTAGCAAGGAGAAAAAAGAGCAATCGCATCCGAGGGGGCCCAGCGAGGCCAGCAGCTGAGTTCCAGAAACCAGGAGGCGGCCGTGGGACACCACTCCAGAGTGCTGGCCGTGAAATGTGTCACCCGAGACCCTTAGATCCCGCAAAATCACTTTCCAAACTACATGTGAAACAGACAACCCCAGACAAATGAAAGCTAGGAGCCTGCGCGGCTAGCTGACCGCCCTGTGAGAAATTTGGCTGAAAGCTGGTGACATCCGACAGCGATGCAAACCCACACGATGACACAGCCCAGCAAAGTCCATTCACAGAAAAGATGGCCTGACGGCGTGCTTCTTCCTTTAACTGGTTTTTAAATGCTTACAAAACACACTGTGCATCTGAGGCGTAGCAGGTAAGCTGCAGTTTGTGACACCAGCATCCCATATGGGCACAGGTTCGAGAACTAGCTGCTCCACTTCCAATCCAGCTCCTGCTAATGTGTCCAGGAAAGCAGCGGAAGATGGCCCAAGTGCTTGGGTCCCTGCACCCACGTGGGAGCCCTGAAAGCAGCTCTGGACCCCTAGCTTCAGCCCCACCCAGAGAGAAGATCTCTCTCTCTCTAACTCTGACACAGTTAAATAAATATTAAATAACTAAATCTTTAAAAAGCCTCACTACAATCTAACCTTGTTATTCAGAGCACAACATAGGGGAATGTATTTGAAATATCAGCACAAGGGAAGTGGGCGGGCTCAAACTGTGCTGGAGCAAGAGAGTGGCCCAGAAGCCAGCGGGAGCGGTCGGGGGAGCAGGGAGAGTCTGAAATGGCAATCAGAACGCTAAAACCACAGCCTTCGCAGATGATTGGCTGTCTTCCTCTCTTAGTGTCGTCTTTTTTTTTTTTTTTTTGACAGGTAGAGTTATAGACAGTGAGAGAGAGAGAGACAGAGAGAAAGATCTTCCCTCTGTTGGTTCACTCCCCAAATGGCTGCCACGGCGCCGGCCCCTTCCTCTCTTAGCATCTTCTAAAGACAAAGAGTTGGCCGGCGCAGCGGCTCACTAGGCTAATCCTCCACCTGTGGTGCCAGCACCTCGGATTCTAGTCCTGGTCCTGGCGCTGGATTCTGTCCTGGTTGCTCCTCTTCCAGTCCAGCTCTCTGCTGTGGTCTGGGAGTGCAGTGGTGGATGGCCCAGGTCCTTGGGCCCTGCACCCGCATGGGAGACCAGGAGAAACACCCAGCTCCTGGCTTCGGATCGATGTAGCACGCCGGCCGCAATACGCAGGCTATAGTGGCCACTTGGGGGATGAACCAACGGAAAAAGGAAGACCTTTCTCTCTCTCTCTCTCTCTAACTCTGCCAGTCAAAAAAAAAAAAAAAAAAGAAGAAGAAGGCAAAGAGTATATACAGTAATAATTATAACGATGTGCTGCTGGGCTTCCAGCATACACAGAACTATAACAACAGTAGCACAAAAAGGCATCTCTGGAATGAAGCTGTATGAGAGTTTCTGCATTTCGTTGCCATTAGGTTGGTATGAAGTAGATTTTGATGTTAAGATGTACAATATAAATCCTAATAAACCACAATGAAAATAACTAAAAATATGATATTAAAGTCATTAAAGGGTTAAAGATTTTTACGTGAGAAAGTACACACTTAGGCACAAACTGCCACTTGCGATGCTGGCATCTCATGTCAGCGCCAGTGCAAGTCTTGGCTGCTCCAATTCCTATCCAGCTTGCTGCTAACGTGTCTGGGAAAGCAGTGGAGGATGGCCCAAGTGCTTGGGCCCCTGCACCCACGTGGGAGGCTCAGATGGAATTTCTGGCTCCTAGTTTCCACTTGGCTCAGCCCTGGGTCTTGTGGCCATTTGGGGAGTGAACCAATGGATAGAAGATCTCTCTGGCTCTCCTCCTCTGTCACTTTGCCTTTCAAATAAATAATAAACAGGTTTTTTTGTTTTGTTTTTAAGTATCAACTTAATAAAAAGAAGACAGTAAAAGAGAAACAGAGGGCATATAGAAAACAAAAAACAACAGCAGATGTAAAGCCAACCATATGAAGAAGTAACATTAAGTTTGAATTGAGGGGCCTGTGCTGAGGCGCAGTGGGTTAATGCCCTGGCCTGAGACACCGGTATCCCATATGGGCGCACCAGTTTGAGACTCAGCTGCTCCACTTCCGATCCAGCTCTCTGCTATGGCCTGGGAAAGCAGTAGAAGATGGCTCAAGTCCTTGGGCCCCTGCACCCGCATGGGAGACCCAGGAGAAGCTCCTGGCTCCTGGCTTCGGATGGGTGCAGCTCCAGCCATTGCAGCCAATTGGGGAGTAAACCATTGGATGGAAGACCTCTCTCTCTCTCTCTCTCTCTCTCTCTCTCTCTCTCTCTCTCGCTGCCTTTCCTCTCTCTGTGTAACTCTGACTTTCAAAGAAATAAATAATTCTTAAAAAAATAGCATATGCTCAACTCTTTTTTTTAAAAAAAAAAGTGTAAATTGATTGAATAATTCAATCAAAGGACAGATGACCAGAGTGGATAAAGAAAAACAAAATATGTCACGTGTGTGTGACAGAATATATTCATAGATACACAGATATAAATGTGTATTTTAACCTACACTATATACTGGGTCTTTTATAGGATATAGAGACAGACACATGAGGGCCTTCAAAAAGTCATGGAAAAATGGAATTCAAAGATAATGTGAATTTTCCAAGAACATTTGAACCGTCTCATATATATATATATATATATATATAATGCATAAAATGCATACATTTGTATATAATATAATATATATACATTCTTCTATAGAAGATCCAGTATAGATTTGAAAAGTATAAATTGGTTGAAAGTAAAAGAATGAAAAACACATTGCATGCAAACAGCAACCATGAGGGAGCTGGGAAGACTTCAGTAACATCAGAAATAGTAGACTTTAAAACAGAAATGTTTCCAGAGGTAAAGAGAGGCATTTTACAACGATAAACACACATGCAACTGAGAGCAATACCCAGGCATGTATGAGACAAGCTGATGGAACTGAAGGGAGACCCAGTGCAACAGTATTTGTTGGGAACTTCAACATCCCTCTTCCAGTCTATTACAGAACAAACAGGCAGAAGATAAGCAAGAAAATAGACTTAATACTTTAAACCAAATAGACCTAACCAACATTCACCCAGCACTCCATCCAAAGTAGCATACTAAATAACCAGAATCAGGAATGACAGAAGGGAGACTGGCACTGTGGCACAGCAGGTAAAGCCGCCATCTGCAATGCCAGCATCCCATATGGTGCCAGGTAGAGTTCCAGCTGCTCCTTTTCCAATACATCTCTCTGCTATGGCCTGGGAAAACAGAAGAACATGGCCCAAGTCCTTGGCCCCTGCACCCACGTGGGAGACCCTGAAGAAGCTCTTGGCTCCTGGCTTCGGATCGGCCCAGCTCTGGCCATTTCAGTCATTTGGGGAGTGAACTAGTGGATGGAAGACACCCTCCCCCCTGTCTCTCTCTCTCTGTAACTATGCTTTTCAAATAAATAAATAAATAAATCTTTTTTTAAAAAAATGTTTAAAAATGACAGAAGGAATATCTTTTAAAAATAATAGCATTATTCTCAAGTAGACATGAAATATTCTCCAGTATTGACAACATGGTGCACAATAAAACAAACAATCAAACAAACTTCCAGACATTTAAAAGCCCTGGGATAGCACAAAAAATTGTCTAAGAAAAATGGAATTAAATCAGAAATGAAAAAATAAAAAGAAATTTGGGAAATTCATACTTATAAGGAAATTAAACCATATACTCCTAACCAACCAAATGGGTCAAAGAGGAGATCATTAGAAATTAGAAAAACTTTAAAATGACTGAAAATGAAAGCACAACATGTGAAAATCTATGGAATGCAGCTAAAGCAGTGCTCAGAGGGAAATTAATAGCCAAACAACCTGACTCTGCCTAAAAACTAGAAAAAGCGCAGCAGGTATTTGGGGTAGACGGTTAGACGCTACTTGGGACTCCCGCATCCTGTAGCGCAGTCTCTGGGTTTGAGTCTCAGACCCACATCTGATCCCAGCTTCCTGCTGACGCGCATCCCGGCAGGCAGAGGATGAAGGCTCAAGCACTTGGGTCCCTGCCACACACTGGGGAGAACTGGAGTGAGTTCCTGGCTCCTGGCTGTAGCCTGGCCCTGGCCTGGCAGTTGCGGGCATTTGGGGAGTGAATTGGCAGATAGAAGATCTCTGTGTCTGTCTAACTCTCTCTATCTCTCTAGCTTTAAAATACACAAAATGAATTTTGAAAAGTTTTTTTAGAAATGAGAAGAAGAATCTTACCAAAAAATTAAGTATGTCAGATAATGGCATTAATTAGCTTGATTTAACCATTTTACAATGTATACAAATATCAAAACATCACATAGTAAACCTTAAATACATGCAATATTTGCCAGTTATATTTCAATAAGTCTGTAAAAAATACCGGAAAAAAAAAGATTCTTTTCCTTTTGAGTTGATTTGGTACCATTGTTGAAATCAATGGACCACAAATATAGGAGAGAAGCTTCCTTCTACTCCTGGTTTGCTGAGTGTCTTTTCAGTGTGAAAGGGTGTGGGACTTAGCCAACCAGCATGGAGCTGAAACATCAGTCACCAAGCAATTTATTTTTATTGTTATTTTTATTTATTTTGGCTAGAGGTTTTAAATCACAGGCTGAGAAATGGCAGGGAGAAGGAAAGGACGACCCCAGGTGAATCTTAGGAACTTTGTAAAAGGAACCCCTCTCCCCCTGCCCCAGCCAGGGCTGCAGCTTTCTTCACCAGGGAGCAAACTGACACACTTGATGTTTAATTTGGGGATGACCAAGATGATACAGGTCTCTTAAATCACACAAGAATGCCATTTTTGTAGGCATTGACTAATTTTATGGATTTTCATTTATTTATTTGAAAGAGTTTCACTGAGCTCCCATCTTGTGGTTCATGCCCCAAGGTGCTTGCAATGCCCAAAGCAGGACCAGGCTGAAGCCAGGATGCTGGGAACTCATTCCAGGTCTCCCTAGGGGGTGGCAGGGGCCCCAGTACTTGAGTCTCCCCTGATGTCTACTGGGTGCACATCTTAGGGAGGCTGGAGTCAAGAGCAGGGTCTGGACTCAAACCCAGCACTACAGTGTGTGAGGTGTGCACCAGTAACCAGTGTGTGAGGTGTGCACCAGGGCACCCCAGCCCCCCAGAAGCAACCAATTTTCTGTGAGGGTCCCACGGATGGCACGGGGCTCTACCACGGCTCCTCAGGGCAGTTTCCCACGCATGTCTGTTGAAAGAATTAAAAAAACAATCATCAAGGGGCTGGCGCTGTGGTTTAGTAGGTTAGGCATCCACCTGTGGTGCTGGCATCCCAAATGGATACCGGTTCGAGTCCTGCTCCTCTGCTAGGGCCTGGGAAGGCAGTAGGAGATGGCTCAAGTGCTTGGGGCCCTGTACCTGCATGGGAGACCAGAGGAAGCTCCTGGCTCCAGATCAGCCCAGCTCAGGCCCTTGAGGCCATTCGGGGAGTGAACCGGTGGATGGAAAACCTCAGCCTCTCTGTAACTTTGCCTCTCAATTAAGTAAATAAATCTTTAAAAAAATAGTCATTAAAAAACCAGAATCCTTGTGCTGAGAAATCTTTCACATTTTTGGGTTCATTGGTTCATTGATAACCTTCATAGTTAATGTTTTCAGTGAAGAAGTCTGAGATAGATTTTCTCAAACTATTGTTGAGTCTCATATGGAATCGGGACAATACTTCTTGATTCACAGCACCATTTTAATACAAAAGAACAAATGCCAAGCCAAACAGAAAACAGAAAAAAAGTTCACGTCTTATGTGCGGCTCAAAGACAGCGAAAGGTCAGAGAGACTCAAGGTCCGTAAAATTCATCTGTTCTGAAACACGGGAATGTGCTTCCTGTCTCTCACCTTTACCAGGCAGAGCCGGAGCAGAAAGATCACTGGAACAACAACAGATAAGTCCCCAAGGCACTCAGAGGACAGAGGGGTCGGTGAGAATACATCAGACAACCCCACAGAAAAGTGGACAAAAGTTACAAATAGAAAATTCACAAAGGTTAAAGAAGAGAGCCCTGAGAACTAATACAACAGTGACGTCATTTACACACTTGAAACAGAGAGGCACGAGCATCCAGGGTGAGTGACTCAGCCCCAAGGGACAGCTGAGAATGCTCACAGCTTGGGGTGCTGCTGCCATCTAGGGGCCCAGGCCAGGCTGTTGCTCCACATCCCGCGGTGCAGTGCACAGCCTGTCCCACGGCGGAGAACACCCCCATGACATAGGAGTGCACAGCATGCCCCAGGCACAGAACGCCACCTGTGACATGGGTGGGGGCCTGAGATACCCAGGAGGAGGTGTGGATCAAGTGTGGCTTTGGATGTGGCTGGTGGGAACCACGTGGAGTGAAGGCGGAGGATATGCGAGTATTTGGAGGCTCCTGGCTTAGGAAAGCTCCGACCTCAGGACCAAGGAGACGTGTTGGGAATGTGCACGGCAGCAGTCTTCGAGGGTCTAACACGGCTTATCTACCACAGGGGAAAGGATACGCAAACGTGAGATATCAAATATACAGTGTAAATTGTAACGCACTGCATTGGACAAACTAGGGCACACACATCAACATGGGATCATCTTAGACATAATGTTGACAAGAAAAATTAGTGCCAAAATGGACAATAATGTGTGCAGAAAGCTGTAAAGCCTTCAAAACAATATTATCTAAATCCTTATCAAAATCTCAATGACATTTTGGGCAGAAATAGGAAAATGCATCCTAAACATCATATGGAATTCCCGGGGCCTGCACTGTGGCACAGCAGGTTAAGCTACTGCCTGTGACACTGGAACCCCTGTGAGCAGTGGTTGGAGTTGCGGCTGCTCCACTGCTGCTCCAGCTCCCTCCTGGTGTGCCTGGCAAGGCAGTGGAGGACGGCCCAAGTGCTGAGGTCCCTGCCAGCCACACAGGAGACCAGGATGGAGCTCCTGGCTCCTGGCCTCAGCCTGGCCCAGCCCTGACTGTTGTGGTCATTTAGGGAGTGAACCAGCAGATGGAAGATCTCTGTCTCTGTAACTTGCCTTTCAAATAAATAAATAAATCCTTTAAAAAATCATATGGAACTCTGAGGGCTCGCAATTAGCCAAAACAATCCTCAAAAGAACAAAGCTGGAGGACTCCTGCTTCCTGATTTCGAATTTTACGAGCAAGGCCCAGGGATCAGGCACAAAGTGAGACCCAGGTCCAGGGCACGCATCAAGAGCTCAGAAACAAAGCTGTGAATATGTGCTCAAATGGTTCTCGACAAGGGCACTGAGACCACACAATGGGGAATCTTTTTTTAAGATTTACTTTATTTAATTGAAAGGCAGAGTTACAGAGATGGAGAGAGATGGAGAGAGAGAGATGGAGAGAGAGAGAGAGAGAGAGAGAGATGGAGAGAGAGAGAATCTTCCATCTGCTGGTTCACTCCTGAAAAGGCCACAATGGCCAAGGCTGGGCCGAAGCCAGGAGCTAGGAACTTCTTCCAGATCCCCCACACAGGTGCAGGTGCCCAGGGACTTGGACCATCTTCCTCTGCTTTCCCAGGCATTTTAGCAGGGAGCTGGATTGGAACTGGAGCAGCCGGACTTTAACCAGTGCCCATATGGCACGCTGGCCTCGCAGGTGGTGCCTTTCCCAGCTATGCTACAACATTGCCCCACTGGTGCCATTTATTGAAAAGTTTCTTGGCTGGGACCGTGGTGTGGTGGGTAAAGCCACTGCCTGCAACACCAGCATCCCATATGGATGCTGGTTCAAGTCCTAGCTGCTCCACTTCCATTCCAGCTCCCTGTTGAAATGCCTGGGAAAGCAGTGGAAGCTGACCCACGTCCCTGGGTCCCTGCACCCATGCAGGAGACCTGAAAGACACTCTTGGCTTCAGCCTGGCCCAGTCCCAGCTGTGTGGCCATTTTGGGAGTGAACCAGCAGATGAAGGACCTCTCTCTCTCTTTCTCTCTGTGTGTGTGTGTGTGTGTAACTCTAAGTTTCAAATAAATAAATAAACCTCTAAAAAAGTTTTTTAAAATGGCAGTGGTTCAGCAGACTCAGCAGACTCATAGAATGGCAGATATCCTAAACAGCACTCTGGCCTCGGAATCAGCCCTTAAGGCATTGGGATCTGGCTCAAGAGCCCATGAGAGTATTGTAGGCATGGAAAGCCAAGACACCATGGAAAAGAAAAAAAAAGAAGAAGACCTAAATGAAAGAGCTCTGTGAGTGAGATCCCAGTGGAAAGAACGGGGCCATCAAAGATGGAGGTACCTTTCTCTGAAGGGAGGAGAGAACTTCCACTTTGACTATGACCCTATCGGAATAAGATCAAAGTCGGCGAAGTCTAAAGGCTTCCATAGCCTTGGCAACTCATGACTAGAGCCTAGGGAGATTACTGACGCCATGAACAGGAGTGTCAAATTGTTAAGTCAGCAACAGGAGTCACTGTGTACTTACACCCCATGTGGGATCTGTCCTTAATGTGTTGTCTAATGTGAAGTGATGCTATAACTAGTACTGAAACAGTATTTTTACACTTTGTGTTTCTGTGTGGGTGCAAACTGATGAAATCTTTACTTAGTATATACAGAATCGATCTGTATATAAAGATAATTGGAAATGAAAAAAAAACCTGGTGTTAAATTGGAAATTGCATAGAAAATTAATTAATTTTTAAAAAATTGATTGTAGGATCTCTGTCTTTAATGTGCTGTACACTGTTATTTAATGCTATAACTAGTACTCCAACAGTATTTTTCACTTTGTGTTGCTATGTGAGGGCAAACTGTTGAAATCTTTACTTAATATATACTAAACTGATCTTCTGTATATAAAGAGAATTGAAAATGAATGTTGATGTGAATGGAAGGGGAGAGGGAGCGGGAAAGGGGAGGGTTGCGGGTGGGAGGGAAGTTATGGGGGGGGGAAGCCATTGTAATCCATAAGCTGTACTTTGGAAATTTATATTCATTAAATAAAAGTTTTTAAAAAAATGGCAGTGGTTAATCTGATATCCACAGGCAAAGAAATGAAGCTGGACTCTTACTCCATACCCCATATAACAAATGAACCTAAAATGTACCAACCTATGACTTAAATAGAAGCCTAAAGCTATAAAACTCTTAGGAGAACCAAGGGAAAAACAGACAAATTGAACTTCATGAAATATTTAATTTTGTGTCATCACTGAGGACCACGGACGATGCTTTCCTGTGGCTGCAGGGATCCCACTCTGGCACTGCTAGGCTCACTGATGACATCGTGGTGACCACAGGCTTGATGCTGGGTGGCATTTTATTTTATTTTAAATATGATTTATTTATCTGAATGGCAGACAGAGAGGGAGAGACAGAGGGAGAGAGGGAGAGACAGAGAGAGAGAGAGACATCCTCCATCTGCTGTTTTACTCCCCAAATGGCTGCAATGGCCAGGGTTGGACGAGGTTGACCTAGGAGCCAGGAGCTTCCTCTGGGTCTCCTGCTTGGGTGGCAAGAACCCAAGTACTTGGACCATTTTCTGCTGCCTTCCCAGGCACATTAGCAGGGATCTGGATCAGAAGAGGAGCAGCCAGGACTTAAACCAGCCCTGTGGTGAGTTGCAGGTGACAGCGTGAACCAGTGCACCCTGTCAGCCGCCATGGCATTTTACACGTGTTTGTCGACTGGACGTCATACAGAAAAGAGAATGTATTGGAGGAGAAATCTGACACACGTCCCCTCTTTTTTGCTCATTGCTGATTTCAACAACAGCCGAAGTCAACAACATAGACATGAGCCTCCTTTTTGCATCAAGCCCTGCCTCAGAGCAGAGCACCTGCTACACTGACCCAGGCAGGGCTACCCCTCTGTCTCTCAGGTGCAGAAGCAGGTCCTGGGGTCTCATGTGAGAATCCCTGCAACAGAATTGGCTTAGTGACCACGCTGGGTCCCGAGGGCTCAGTGGTTCCCCCTCTGGAAGCTCACCATCCATCGTGGAGCACAAGTCAGTGCGGGGTGGGGCCGGCCTGTGATACATGTGCCAGGGCCAGGAGCTCGGACTGGGACGTCTGAGAGCTTCTTTCCGTGAGGTCACGGCAGCCCTTGCCATTGAGCAAGGACAGTCCCTTGTTTGGCTGGATTTGCAAACGTCATTTTACAAGCACCTCCAAGCTGGATGCGAAAGATCTACTCCGTGGGGTGGTGGGACCATCTACCCCCAGGCATGGGGACGCTGACAGCTGGGTCAGGACAGACAGGGGCAAATACGACAGAAGACAGGAAGTCCATGACAGAACGTGTCCCTCCAGGTCCCTCTTGAGATTCAGCACTGCGGGGCTCCCTAAGGGAGGAGGTGCTTGGTGAATGACGCTGGACGCTGGAGCTGCAGGCCAGACCCCCAGGGCGGCTCAGATGGGCTAGGGTCTGGGGGGGTTGTAGAGGCCTCGAGAAGTGCCCTGGGGACAGAAGTCAGGAAGGAGAACGGAGGTTTCCATGGAGACTGGGACAAGCGCTGCTGCTGAATGGAGCTGGAGAAACGTAGAGAATGCTGCGGGCCCTAACACAGCTCGCTGGCCACGGTTTACCTGCTTCCTCCAGGTCTCACAGCACATACACAGGGGGCCAAGAACCACGGTGTGGGCTACAGCTGGACAGGGCACTGCCTGCACACAGTGGCCAGGGCTGAGGGCTGTTTCTGAAGGAGAGGTCTCTGGTGGCTGGAGCGCCTGTCTGGCTTGTCTGGGTCACTACTTGGAAGTGCAGTGTGTGTGTCTGTGCAGTCGTCCACAGCGTGCACTCCTCAGCAGGTACTGTCACCTACTCAGCACCAAGGTCCTGGCTGCTTGTCCGGTGCCTGCTGGCCCCAACCAGCCCTGGTGGGTTCTGGGCACATGCACAGGCTGCTGGCTGGATGTGCTGGTGTCAGGGGGCAGCCCCAGCCTTCCTTGATGCTGCTCTGCACTTATGGGCAGGGGTTTGGGGGAGCTGTTCCAGGAGCAGCCCCATGAAGGCTTAGCTTCACCCCGAGTTGGCACAGCTATCTCCTGGGGAGCCTCCTGCATCTGGCTCCTGCTCACTTCCACCTTTCACCTTTGCTTCTGCAGACAGTCGCACTTGCTACCTCCACCTCCACTACGAACCTCCGGTGTGGGTTTCCTTTTAAAGATCCACTACATTCCTAATTTCTCCACTTTAGATACTTGTCACATATTGTTTTTGGTTATTCCTGTTTTTTTTTTAACTTCCAAAAAAGATTTTGAGAGATAGCAGGTGGGGGAAGAAGAGAGAGAACTCCCATCGCTGGTTCACTCCCCAAATGCTCACAACAGCCAGGACTGGGCCTTGGGCCAGAGCCAACATCCAGGAATGCAATCTGGATCTCTCAGGTGAGTGCCAGGAGCCCAGTCAATGGGGCCATCACTGCTGCCTCCCAGGGTCTGCACTGGCAGGAAACTAGGGTTCAGGAGCCAGAGCCAGGTGTCAAACCCAGGCGGTCTGGTGTGGGATATGGATATGCTAATGATTAGCTCACAAGGTTTCTCCATTTTTAAATGCCCGAGTTCCTCAAGAGAGGATTTATGGGACATTGGGATAATTTTCTCACCACACCATTCTGAGGCCCCTTGATATCCACTCATTGTGGTGGTGGCCATATGAGTTTCACACACAGGATCCCTAGTTCCAGGGAGTCCTGACAGTACAGGAAGACAAGACTTCAACATCACCCGAACCGAAGATGAAGCTCTCAGAGAGGTACAGGTGCTCACAGCAGGTGTAGGAGCAGAAGGACAGGTGCTCACAGCAGGTGTAGGTGCAGAGGGACAGGTGCTCACAGAAGGTGTAGGAGCAGAGGACAGGTGCTCACAACAGGTGTAGAGGTAGAGGACAGGTGATCACAGCAGGTGTAGGTGCAGAGGGACAGGTGCTCACAGAAGGTGTAGGAGCAGAGGACAGGTGCTCACAGAAGGTGTAGGAGCAGAGGACAGGTGCTCACAGAAGGTGCAGGAGCAGAGGTACAGGTGCTCACAGCAGGTGTAAGAGCAGAAGGACAGGTGATCACAGCAGGTGTAGGTGCAGAGGGACAGGTGCTCACAGAAGGTGTAGGAGCAGAGGACAGGTGCTCACAACAGGTGTAGAGGTAGAGGACAGGTGCTCACAGCAGGTGTAGGTGCAGAGGACAGGTGCTCACAGCAGGTGTAGGTGCAGAGGACAGGTGCTCACAACAGGTGTAGAGGTAGAGGACAGGTGCTCACAGCAGGTGTAGGTGCAGAGGGACAGGTGCTCACAGAAGGTGTAGGAGCAGAGGACAGGTGCTCACAGAAGGTGTAGGTGCAGAGGGACAGGTGCTCACAGCAGGTGTAGGAGCAGAGGACAGGTGCTCACAGCAGGTGTAGAGGTAGAGGACAGGTGATCACGGCAGGTGTAGAGGCAGAGGACAGGTGCTCACAGCAGGTGTAGGAGCAGAGCGGCAGGTGCTCACGGCAGGTGTAGGTGCAGAGGGACAGGTGCTCATAGAAGGTGTAGGAGCACAGGGACAGGTGCTCACAGCAGGTGTAGAGGTAGAGGACAGGTGATCACGGCAGGTGTAGGTGCAGAGGACAGGTGTTCACGGCAGGTGTAGGTGCAGAGGGACAGGTGCTCACAGAAGGTGTAGGAGCAGAGGGACAGGTGCTCACAGCAGGTGTAGGTGCAGAGGACAGGTGCTCACAGCAGGTGTAGGTGCAGAGGACAGGTGCTCACAGCAGGTGTAGGTGCAGAGGGACAGGTGCTCACAGCAGGTGTAGGTGCAGAGGGACAGGTGCTCACAGAAGGTGTAGGAGCAGAGGGACAGGTGCTCACAGCAGGTGTAGGTGCAGAGGACAGGTGCTCACGGCAGGTGTAGGTGCAGAGGACAGGTGCTCACAACAGGTGTAGGAGCAGAGGACAGGTGCTCACAGCAGGTGTAGGTGCAGAGGGACAGGTGCTCACAGAAGGTGTAGGAGCAGAGGGACAGGTGCTCACAGCAGGTGTAGGTGCAGAGGACAGGTGCTCACAGCAGGTGTAGGTGCAGAGGACAGGTGCTCACAGCAGGTGTAGGTGCAGAGGGACAGGTGCTCACAGCAGGTGTAGGTGCAGAGGGACAGGTGCTCACAGAAGGTGTAGGAGCAGAGGGACAGGTGCTCACAGCAGGTGTAGGTGCAGAGGACAGGTGCTCACGGCAGGTGTAGGTGCAGAGGACAGGTGCTCACAACAGGTGTAGGAGCAGAGGACAGGTGCTCACAGCAGGTGTAGGTGCAGAGGGACAGGTGCTCACAGAAGGTGTAGGAGCAGAGGGACAGGTGCTCACAGCAGGTGTAGGTGCAGAGGACAGGTGCTCACGGCAGGTGTAGGTGCAGAGGACAGGTGCTCATAGCAGGTGTAGAGGCAGAGGACAGGTGCTCACAGCAGGTGTAGGAGCAGAGCGGCAGGTGCTCACGGCAGGTGTAGAGGCAGAGGACAGGTGCTCACAGAAGATGTAGGTGCAGAGGGGCAGGTACTCACAGCAGGTGTAGGAGCAGAGGAGCAGAGGGACAGGTGCTCACAGAAGGTGTAGAGGCAGAGGACAGGTGCTCACGGCAGGTGTAGGAGCAGAGGGACAGGTGCTCACAGCAGGTGTAGGTGCAGAGGGACAGGTGCTCACGGCAGGTGTAGGAGCAGAGGACAGGTGCTCACAGCAGGTGTAGGAGCAGAGGGACAGGTGCTCACAGCAGGTGTAGGTGCAGAGGGGCAGGTGCTCACAGCAGGTGTAGGAGCAGAGGGACAGGTGCTCACAGAAGGTGTAGAGGCAGAGGACAGGTGCTCACGGCAGGTGTAGGAGCAGAGGGACAGGTGCTCACAGCAGGTGTAGGTGCAGAGGGACAGGTGCTCACGGCATGTGTAGGAGCAGAGGACAGGTGCTCACAGCAGGTGTAGGTGCAGAGGAGCAGAGGGACAGGTACTCACAGAAGGTGTAGGTGCAGAGGGACAGGTGCTCACGGCATGTGTAGGAGCAGAGGACAGGTGCTCACAGCAGGTGTAGGTGCAGAGGGACAGGTGCTCACAGCAGGTGTAGGTGCAGAGGACAGGTGTTCACGGCAGATGTGGGTGCAGAGAGGGGTAGGTGCTGACAGCAGTTGTAGGAGCAGAGGGGCAGAGGGACAGGTGCTCACGGCAGGTGTAGGTGCAGAGGACAGGTGCTCACGGCAGGTGTAGGAGCAGAGGACAGGTGCTCACAGCAGGTGTAGGAGCAGAGGGACAGGTGCTCACGGCAGGTGTAGGTTCAAAGAGGGGCAGGTGCTGACAGCAGGTGTCCATGCAGAGAGGGTAGGTACTGACATCGGGTGTATGTGCAGAGGGGCAGGTGCTCACAGCAGGTGTCCATGCAGAGAGGGTAGGTACTGACATCGGGTGTATGTGCAGAGGGGCAGGTGCTCACAGCAGGTGTAGGTGCAGAGAGAGACAGGTGCTCACAGCAGGTGTAGGTGCAGAGCAGCAGGTGCTCACGGCAGGTGTAGGTTCAAAGAGGGGAAGGTGCTCACAGCAGGTGAGAGGGGACAGTTCCTTATGGCATGTTTACATGGAGAGAACAGGTCTCACATTGGGTATACAGGGTGAGAACTGATTTACCTGAGGGGCTGTCCTACAGCTCAGGGTTTGACAAAGATATGACATTTTTAGTGACATTTTTCTAAGAGGTTGCTTGTCATCTTTTGGAAAGTCAGTGTGTATAAATAAATGAACAGTGAAAGTGCACTTCTTTGCATGTCAGTTATATCTCAGTTCAAGGGCAGATGCACACCTGCTGGTCCTGAGAGGCGGGCATTGCTCCCTGCAGGCACAGTTGTGTTTATGTGTCCAGCTCAGCATCCGAGAGGACGTGCTCAGCCTTGCTACAGAGAGCAGCAGGTGCCTTTTACCAGGTAAAGGTCTCTGACTGGAGTCACCTCCAGACAGTGAGCCTGAGCAACAGCAACCCTGGAGCTGCTGGCCCGGCTCCACACGAAGCACGGCACAGGACCAAAGCTCAATTGAGGGCTCCCACAGAGGCTGGTGGGTGCTCTGATTTCAGTGACAGGCACAGCCTGATCCCAGGGACAGCAGAGCCTGGGACACCAAGACAAGAGAGGGCAGATGTGTGGAGGTTTCTTGCTGCACAGCGTTCCCGGGCAGCATTTGTTATGCCAGTCTCCACTGGCACTTTCTCTCCTGCCCAACCCCCAGAACAAGTAACGGACAGACCAAGTCTGGGCTTATCTAACACCTGATGAGAAACTAACTTCCAGAACTTGCACACAGCTAAGGATGGCTCTTTAAAGCAATTTGTTAGGGGTTGACATCATGGCACAGAGGGTAGGGCTGCCATCTGTAACACTGCATCCCATATTGGTGTGACATCCAAGTCCCAGCTGCTCCACTCTGAACCAGCTCCCTACTAATGCACCTAGGAAAGCAGCAGAAGACGGCCCAAGTGCTTGGGCCCCTACCACCCATATGGGAGGCTCTGATGGAGTTCCTGGTTCCTGGCTTCCATCTGGCCCAGCCCTGGCTTTTCTGGCCATTTGGGGAGTGAACCAGCAGATGGAAGATCTTGCTCTGTCACTCTGCCTTTCAAATATATAAAATAAATCTTAAAAAGAAAAAACAAACAACAACTTGTTAGGTTAAAATATCTCATTTCTGGCTAGTATAAAAATTGGTGCATAAGAAAGAGAAATTCACCCAGCCAATACTTCCCCAAAGAGCTAAAAAAAAAAAAAAAGCAGACAAACAACAAAAGCAAACATGATGTTATAACTGTAACACCACTTGCAGGAAATACCACAACACAGACGGAAGAATGAAACATGTCTACACTTTGAAAGCACAGAACACGCGAACACTGACAAGTGGCACAGTACAGTGTTAGGAGGTAATGTGCAAGCTAAGTGCATGAGCTCAAGCAAGCATGTTTCTGTGAGAATAATGTGGAAATATTAACCATGTCAACTTCTCCTCAAGACACTGGTAGTTGGCTCAGGTTTGGTATTCTTCTCAGACCAAACTGTTGATGGGTTGCCAGTAGTTTCCAGGTTAAAAAGTGAGCTACAGTCTCATAAACATGATAAGATGGAAGGAAACTGAAGACGCCACCTTGTATATGCCATAAGGTTTGGTCAAAGGAATGCTGGCCCCCAAGCCACAACCCTCACATTCCCGAATTTGGATCTTGGCACTGTTGCTCCTGAAACCTCTGTCTATCGGAGGAGGATGGCATGGCCCTGTCTACTAGGAACGCCCAGACACCTGGATGAAGGGCTGCGTAGGGCTGGGGCAGGTGAGAGCCTGAGAGCCCTGTGGTCCCTCCCCAGACCACACGCCCTCCACAGCCAGCCTCCTGACCTCAAGTTCAGGGGCTTTTTTCCTTACTGTCGTGAACTGAACTGTGTCCCTCCCACAAAAGGCACATTGGAGTTTTAACTGCCGACACCTCATTTGGAGATGGGGACTTCCCGGGGGTAATCACGGTGAAATGAAGCCGTAGGGTGGGTCCTAACTGACCAGGCCCACTGAGAAGACATCAGGATGCAGCCAGACACGGAGGAATGGCCGTGGGAGACACGGGAGAAGACACCATCTACAGCCAAGGGGAGAGGCCTGAGAGAAGCCTTCCTGCCCGCAGCGCGTGAGGAAAACCAGTCTGTTGCTAAATCCAAGCTTGCAGTGCAGAGGCTGCAGCCCCAGCACACAGATGGCATGCGAGCCACAGGCATGCAGAGCTCTCTCAGCACCAAGGCACGCCCTCAACAGCCGGCACACACTCCCGTTCCCTGCATGGCAGCAAACGGTTCCAATGTTCTATCCCATCTGACCTGCACAGCACTCTGGGACACAGCTGCTCGTGGTACTGCCATTGTGTCACTCACAGGGGCCAAGTGTGTGCAAATGACTCCCTTCTCCCTGAGAAGCTGCTCCCGGCACTTCTGTCAGATGCAGTTCCCTTCACGTGGTGACACAGGAAGTGGGGCCCTTCACCCCCCCCCCCAAAGACCAGGCATTGTGTCCATCCAACCACAGCAAGAAAGAGCACAGAGGGCACTGGGAGGTGCCCTGTGACTTAGAGCTGGACAACGTCATTCTCCACGAAGAACACGCATCCCAGGCTCCTGTCCCGTGTGTCTGCTCAGTGTTGTCCACTAACCACCACCCAGGCCCTCCCTAACCCACAATTCAGGTCTGACTGCAGCTTCTTGGAAGACTTGGTCATATGATCAGCCAGGTTACAAAGGAGGCTGGGAAATGGAGTCCAGATGTGTGCCTAGGAAGCTCAGAGCCTGGATTTGGGGGGTAATTAGCAGTTTCTGCTCCAGACTATCCTCTGGTCACTGCCTTAATGTTTCCTTCCTCACAGGAACCACAAGGGGACAGCCCAAAGTTCCTTCCTATTATGGCATGTGACTCAAAATTGAAGACTGCACACTCTTTGGTCTCTCCTATCAGTTCCAGAAATAGTTCATCATGGACCAAAGTCTATCTACTATGCACAAGCTGCTCGCCTGTCCTCAGCCCCCTTCCAAATGCAGGCTGCTGGGGTACGGACAGGATTGGTGGCAATAATTCCCAGTGCAAACGTGGGGGCAGCCCCTGGCAGGACTGTGCAGGCCCTGCTGTCCCACGGTGAAGACCCTCCCTGGGTGTCAGCAGCCACTGCAGTGCCTCTCTGTGGGTGCCTGGGGGCTGCTTAGGGGTGTCCTGGGCTCCAGCAGTGCCCAGGCCTCAATCCCCTCCTCCCTGGGGTCCTGGGACCCACATGCAGGTGTTTCCCCAGGCGGCTTCCCTGTCCTGCTCCTCTGCCTTTTCTGCCGGCTGAAAGACCTCCATCAGAAACATGTGGTCACCTCCTCTGGCAACCTGTACCTGGAGCCAAGAGCCAAGGTGCAAAAGGCCTTTGGGAAAGAGACGGAGTTCACCCCGATTGCAAACTGGCCAGTCTTGCCCCCTCACACATGCTGACGGCCACAGCCCTCGCTCCACCACTCTGCCTCGCCCATCCACTTCCGCAGAACCACAGCCTTTACAGCCAGCTGCTGCTTTACCAAATGTCTTACCGCAGCCTGACCTGGGTACACCGTCTCCTCCCCTCCTCCGAGGATGCCGTGCCCATGCCACACCTCTCAAGTGCTCCTTAGGGCATCTAGTCACGCCCTGGAGCCCGCATCTGCAGTTTTGGGGTGGGCCGTAGGATTTGGTGAGAAAGCTGGGGGATGACAGTGAAACAGTGAATGAACGAACAGCCTTCTTCAGGATATCGTGACGAGGGGGTTTGTGCCGTGATGACTCTGTGGCATTGGTTGGCCGCACAAATGCAGCCAAGGAGACGGCGGCAACCTTCAGCTGAGGAAGGGCAGAGACGTCCCCAGTGCTGGGTGTTGGTACTCTGTGCCTTTGGTGGTTCTTTTACTTACACCCGTAATTTCAGACTTTCTAGGGGCCCTAAGATGATGTTCACATCATCATAGTGGAATTGTCCTATGATGGAAATTTCTCAGAACGCCTTTTTGTAAATAGTTAATAACGTTGACGATACTTAACATAAATTCTAGTAAAATCTCCTGTCTTAGAATGGCCAACTGCAAGTCGTCCTAGGAAGCGTGTTTAGCACACCAGTAAACCTGCCCAGACCCAAAGCAATTTAGCTTTGTCCATGTGCCAGGTGTCAGCCTGAGAATTCTCATGTTATCCTAGGTTTTTGTCACAGCACAACTGTCACTGTGCCTTGTGCTCAATGCACTACCCAGGATATGGCTTCCCTGGCTCTGTCCTGACGCTCACTCGGTTCTCATCTGATGATTCTGAACCAAGAAACTCATTTCTCCCAGGTGCAGCCTGCATTTCAGTGACTGCTTCCTTCTAGACTCACTCTCACCCACCAACAGCACTGTGGTGAGCCACATGGTGAGCACACCCCACTGCCCTGAACACACTGACCCGAGAGCACACCAGGCTCACTCTCACCCACCAACAGCACTGTGGTGAGACACACGGTGAGCACACCCCACTGCCCTGAACACACTGACCCGAGAGCACACCAGGCTCACTCTCACCCACCAACAGCACTGTGGTGAGCCACATGGTGAGCATACCCCACTGCCCTGAACACACTGACCCGAGAGCACACCAGGCTCACTCTCACCCACCAACAGCACTGTGGTGAGCCACACGGTGAGCACACCCCACTGCCCTGAACACACTGACTCGAAGCACACCAGGCTCACTCTCACCCACCAACAGCACTGTGGTGAGCCACACGGTGAGCACACCCCACTGCCCTGAACACACTGACCCGAGAGCACACCAGGCTCACTCTCACCCACCAACAGCACTGTGGTGAGACACACGGTGAGCACACCCCACTGCCCTGAACACACTGACCCGAGAGCACACCAGGCTCACTCTCACCCACCAACAGCACTGTGGTGAGACACACGGTGAGCACACCCCACTGCCCTGAACACACTGACCCAGGAGCACACCAGGCTCACTCTCACCCACCAACAGCACTGTGGTGAGCCACACGGTGAGCACACCCCACTGCCCTGAACACACTGACCCGAAAGCACAGGAGCCCAGCACGGTGGGAATGTCCCCAAGCCCAGGTCCTGTTCCTTCTGCTTTTTCCATCTGACAAAGGACAAGGGCAGCCATGCTTGGTCACGACTGCAGGCATAATGGCAAAGGAAACGCACCGGCCCAGCGTCTGAGCTTGGGTCTTCATGACCTTGCTCGTGGTACTTGGTTCAAGTTGAACATTTTGATTTACAATATTGGAATAAAATATTGTCCTAGAAGAATTGATGGAAAAATAAAGAAGTGGTGACTTGCAGGGCTCTTTGCACTAAGAATGCAATTTAGAACTCCAGGCACAGCAGGTGACCTCAAATAGCCTGTGCAGGGAGGCAGCCCCAGCCAGTTATCATCAGCAGAAAACAGGAACATCAGCTTCCAAAACCCAGCCTCGTGGCTGACAAGGGCTGTCTGGCTTTTTTTTTTTTAATATTTATTTATTTAATTGAGAGGTAGAGTTACAGAGAGGCAGAGGCAGAGAAAGAGAGAGGTCTTCTATCCTCTGGTTCACTCCCCAAATGGCTGCAACAGCCAGAGCTGTGCCGATCCGAAGCCAGGAGCCAGGAGCTTCCTCCAGGTCTCCCACTTGGTGCAGGGGCCCAAGGACTTGGGCCATCTTCGGCTGCCTTTCCAGGCTGTAGCAGAGAGCCTAATCAGAAGTGGAGCAGCCAGGACTCGAACAGGCACCCATATAGGATGCCGGAACTACAGGTGGTGGCTTTACTCGCTATGCCACAGCTCCAACCCATCTGGCCTTAATTACATTTCTTACTTGGGTTAGGTTTTGTGGAGATGCTCATGAATGGTAGAACAATGGGCACTAATATTGAACGAAAACTGGCCCTGGACACCTGACAGCCAGTTGTCACTTCACATCACAGAGCTCTCACTACCGTTCCCCATCAACTGAAGAGGAAACAGCAGTTAAATCGCTTGTCCGATACATACCAGTGGTAAATGGTAGAACTGGGAGATTAGATTTTTAAAAAATTTTAAACATGTATCTTATTTTATAATAATTATTATTTTAAATTTGGAGGGCATAGAAACAGAGTGAGATGGTCAGGTCTTCCATCCACTGGTTCACTCCCCAGATGGCTGCAACGGCCAGAGCTGTGCCAATCCAAAGCCAGGAGCCAGGAACTCAGCCTGAGTCTTCCATGTGGGTGGCAGGGCCCCAGGGTGGAAGGCATCATCTGCAGCCTCTTGGGGTGCACATTAATAGGAAGCTGGAATTGGAAGTGGGACCAAGATTTGAGCCAGGCACTCTGATGAGGATGTACCTCCAGCGTCTCAATGGCTGCACCGAACGCCCACCCCAGATGCACAGTCCTGAGCATGCCACCTAAAGAACCAGTACAGGATGGGTGCTTATGGGGAGGCAGCAATGATTCTTCCACAGAAGACTTATTACTTCTTTATATATTGGCCGAGCTTTTTGCTCTCAGTTCTTCTCTGGAGCCACTGACAGGACCCCGGCCAGCTGATGGACAGGGGCTCCCTCAGCCCCGGGCACTAAAGCATATTAATACCCTCTGCCAGTTGTCACAGGGTCTCTGCCCTCAGCAGAGGAAAATCTAAAAGGTTTGGTGCCCTCACTCCACCCCACCGCAGCTCGGGGAGGAGACAGTTCCCACGCGGGTCACGCCGCCTTGTCCTCTTCAGTAATGCACACAGCTGAGCTATGTGAGTGGGGTCTCTGCATTCACACCTTCCAGCTCATGGTGCTGAAAAACTGCCGAAGCCAAAGAACACGCTCTGCTGGTGGTTCCCACCGAGGAGAGACGCTCTGGCCCACAAGCCCATGAGCTCTATACAGCTGCTGCTCTCCAGGATTGACTCTGCTCCGGCACATACTGAAGAACTTGCCTTTTGTCTGGTTTAGGGTGAAGGTGCAACGTGACACCAGGCCACTCACAGAAGGAGGCAACTGCTGACTGAGCACGGTGAGCTGTCTAATCCCCTCCAGGATCTGGGCATGCCAGAGAGAGGTAGAGTCAGAGAGACAGAGAGGTCTTCCATCTGCTGGTTCACTCCCCAGATGGCTGCAATGGCTGGAGCTGCACCGATCCGAAGACAGGAGTCAGGAGCTTCTTCTGGGTCTCCAACACGGGTGCAGGGGCCCAAGAACTTGGGCCATTTTCTACTGCTTTCCCAAGCTATAGAAGAGAGCTGGATCGGAAGTGGAGCAGCCAGGACTAGAACTGGCACCCATATGGGATGCCGGCACTTCAGGCCAGGGCTTTAACCTGCTGCACCACACTGCTAGCCCCTACAATTTGATTTTAATAGAACCAATAAAAGCTTGAAACAGTTCACATTTTGAAATGCCAGAGATTGCTTCTTGTTCTAAAAACCCCAGTGTTGTTGCAGCAAGTGTTTCTGCAGTCAGCGGGTCTCAGAGTTCTGCAGACTTCTCCAGAACATTTCTGTTCCCTCTCTGCCTGACTTGGGTTAGCCTTGCCTCTGCCCAGGTGTGTCTCCAAGAGCCCCTTAGCCTCTCGTTTCTGGGCTTTCGCTGGCTTGGTGAAGGCGGACAGCTTGGACCCCGAGGTGCTTCTGAAAGGTCCCTCTCATTACACACCTGCAAGAGCTTCCCCCGCGGAGTGCTCAGATTACAGCGAGTGGCACTGCTCCATGAACTGCCCTGGGAGAAGGGTGTGACGCCTGAGGCACTCCCACCCCAAGGAGAGCCAGGGCTTGGTCCCCCACCTGCCTAGCAGAGTGCCCGTCTCAGGGAGCACTCCCTCCCCTCCCCTTCTCCACCAGCCGAGATTCTGTGTAAAGGCCTCTCTCTTGGTGAGGCTTCTTGGGCTCCGGATGACACCTCCTTGCCCGGGTCTCCTGCAGTGTGTGTAACTGTCCTCCCACCCAGGACACAGGAGCACCTCATGCCTCCACTGGCCTTAGCTCGGGAGCCCAGCACAAGGAAACAGATTTCTCGCTGCCAGGCCACTCAGAGCAAGAGGGGTCCACGTGGGAAAATGGGTTGTGAGGCCCAAGGCTGCCCTTGCAGATTGCTAATTAAATGAAAACTTAGGAAACACCCATAGGGATGATTTTGTTCATGGTGAGTCTACATAGGGAGGGTGCATGTAGATTTTTAAAAATCCCTCTCAGATACAGGCAACAGATTTCATGCAGACTGTCCAGGAGCGGGACAACACTGGCAGGGACTGGAGGCTCCCAGGATTGAGCACGTCGCCAAACGCCCGAGCCAAGAGCCCACCACTGGTGTGCTTTGCTTTGCCATCTCATCAAGGAAACTGATACTAAAAACATTCCTAGAAAGAATCCCGTACAGGTCTGGAAATGCCTGCTTTAACATTACAGAAACAGTCGAATCTCTGAGCAATTGTTTAGATTTGTGCACTGTTACGAGAGATGAGTTCATTTATCTCACAAACATGTTATCCCAAGGTGACTTTTATGAAATGCTGGCTTTCATCACTGCAGAGCTCTGCCCTGCCCATGACGGTCAATCCCCGTGCAGCAAGGTGGTCTGCACACCTAGATGTGTGAGGGACCTGCTGGGCTGTTAGAAATGAGCACAGTCCTTCCGTGAGCCTCAGGACCTGGGAAGGCAGCTGGGGGTAAGAGACGGAGCCCTCAGGTTATGGAGCCAGGTGGAAGACAGCTGATGGAGTGCACAGCTCCCAGACTCAGACGTATTTGCTGGAATGCAGCCTCAAGTGTGCCATGCAATTTCGCTGAGCCACTGTTAGTTGGATAGAATCCCCATCAGATGATTCAGCAGCCCCTGCCGCAGCCCTCCCCAGCAGTTGCCACCATTGCCTACCCCTTTGCTAACAGGATTCCCCCGACACTCTGCTCAGCTTGTCCCTCTGGGGTGCCTTATCTGTACCCTAGGATGCTGATGCAACATGGTTTGGAGCTTTACCTGGAGAAGGTCCATGGTGCATGCATTGTGATCCAGCCACTGCACCTTGTGAGACCTAGTTACGTGGGTCACCTATGCAACCCCTGCTCTAACATGTCTCTCACACATGTATATGTTGAAATCCATGTCCTTTTATTACATGCCACTTCCTTTTCATCGCTCTTTTTTTTTTTTAAAAAAAATTCATTTATTTATTTTGAAGTAAATAGTTACAGAGAGAGGGGAGAGACACAGAGAGATCTTCCATCTGTTGGTTCACTCCCCAGTTGGCTACAAGAGCCAGTGCTGGGCCAGGCCAAAGCCAGGAGCTGGAAGCTTCCTCTGAGTCTCCCATGTGGGTGGCAGGCTGCTTTTCCAAGGCCATTAAGCAGGGAGTTGGATCCGAAGTAGAGCTGCCAGGACACCACCCGGTGCCCATATGGGATGCTGGTGCCACAGGTGGCGGCTTAACCTGCTATGCTACAGCGCCGGCCCTGCTTCTTTTTATTGGAGTTAGGATGTTGCATTACATTTTTGAAAAGTATGTTTGTATGTTGAGTGTTACATTCTGAATTCCAACTGGGCATTACAGGATATCCTACCTAACAAGGGAGCATGGAGTTGGAGCCTTGGACTGGTGCTCCTGGCAGAGGCAGGCATGTGCCTGGCCCCCGCATCTGCCATGCAGACCCACTGTGATAGGAGCACAGTGGTGACGACACCCTCGCTGACCATTCAGTGGGACTCTGCTGCATATACGTCCTTACTGGATGCTGTGCTCACCCCTTTGAATTTGTAGTCTCTCCTGGCTCCACCTAAAACACCAAAATTGATAGGACAAGCAGAGAAGTCAAGTTGGGTGGTGCTTTCCCAGGTTACAAAGTGCTCGCTTTATTGGGAAGTGAGGATCACCGAGTCACGTCCCACATGTGTTCACGGAGGTGTGCAGAGGCCCAGGGTGTGAGGTGAGCTGCTCCCAGGGTGAGTGGATGCATTGTATTAACAGCATTTCCAATAGCATGTAAACAACTCTGCTTACAGACTGAAGGAAGGGGAAGGGTCCACAGGCGGTGTGACTCGTTAGCATGGAACATGGCCTGTGTGGCCACTCTCTCATGCACTGTATATCACGTAGGTGCTCTTGCCATTAAATGTCCATGTTTCTGTTTCAGCAGCAGCAGCAGCT